>NC_092342.1:155030000-155367500 GCF_046630445.1 Rutidosis leptorrhynchoides
AAACTTTGAAAGGAGATATTGCTAGATTAATGGAGGGTCACGATTCAGTTTCGTATTGTACATCACAAGGGTGATTTACCCGAAAATGAACTGCTAAAAATTAAGTACAGGAGAAGATGAATATGATGCGATAATATTAGTAACCAGGTGCTCATGAGGTTAAAGAAATGATGATGAAGATGATCCTGTGTAGATGCTACGATGTTGGTGATGACAATGAAGAAAGATAATGAGTATAAAGAAGAACATGGTCGTACAGGATTATAACGATGTAATCCGTAGGTTTAAACAGAAAAGGAATAGCGGAGCAGTGGTTAGTGGTCTTTGTGCTTATTCAAGGGGTCGTGGGTACAATCCTAGCTTACTGCAAGATTTTTTTTAATTAAACAGCAGACTGCTAATGGACTTCCATAATTTAACCAAGTTATTTGGGCTGCTGCTATTGTTGGGTCGACTGATAAGAGGGTAATGGTTATATAAATATAGGTTCATATTATTTCAGAGAAACATAAATAGCTCGATGGTTAAGTGAGGTTGTGGTTGAGCGAGAGGTCGCGGGTTCGAGTCTTGACAACAGCATTCTATTCTTTTTGATGTCTATTTAATATGAGGTAGTAATTTTGGTATAGTTATTATTACTATTATTATTATTATTATTATTATTATTATTATTATTATTGTTATTGTTATTATTATTATTATTACTATTATTATTATTATTATTATTATTATTATTATTATTATTATTATTATTATTATTATTATTATTATTATTATTATCATTATTATTATTATTATTATTTTTACTTTATCATTATTAGTAAAAATATTAATTTTTATTAAAATTACTATTTTTACTATCATCATTATTATTATTATCCTTAATCTAGTAATACTACAAATATTTATTTTACAAAACAACATATGTATATATATAAAAATATATTTTTACATAAGGTATACAAATATCACATAAATTTTGTTTTAACTAATATTATTAATATAACATTAACTAAATATCAAGTAAGTATTATAATTTATTATAAGTATTAATAAAATTATATATAAGAACATTAATCTTGATACATAACCAAATATATAAACTTAATTGATTTATATTATAATGTGTTAATATATATACATGATATAGGTTCGTGAATTCGAGGTCAACCCTACGCTTGTTAAATGTCGTCATATGTATTTTTACTACAAAATACGTTAGGTGAGTTTCATTTGATTCCCTTTTTACTCATTATATTTTTGGGCTGAGAATACATGCGCAATTTTTATAAATGTTTTTACGATATAGACACAAGTAATCAAAACTACATTATATGGTTGAATGATCGAAATCGAATATGCCCCTTTTTATTAAGTCTGGTAATCTAAGAATTAGGGAACAGACACCCTAATTGACGTGAACTCTAAAGATAGATCTATCGGGCCCAACAAGCCCCATCCAAAGTACCGGATGCTTTAGTACTTCGAAATTTATATCATGTCCGAAGGAGGATCCCGGAATGATGGGGATATTCTTAAACGCATATTGTGAATGTCGGTTACCAGGTGTTCAATCCATATGAATAATATTTTTGTCTCTATGCATGGGACGTATGTTTATGAGAAATGGAAATATGAAATCTTGTGGTCTATTAAAATTATGAAATGATTATTTATGCTAGACTAATGAACTCACCAACTTTTTGGTTGACACTTTAAAGCATGTTTATTCTCAGGTATGAAAGAAGTCTTCCGCTGTGCAATTGCTCATTTTAAAGATATTATTTGGAGTCATTCATGACATATTTCAAAAGACGTTGCATTCGAGTCATTGAGTTCATCAAGATTATTATTAAGTCAATTATAGTTAGATATATTATGAAATGGTATGCATGCCATCAACTTTCGATGTAATGAAAGTATGTCTTTTAAAAACGAATGCAATGTTTGTAAAATGTATCATATAGAGGTCAAATACCTCGCAATGTAATCAACTATTGTGAATCATTTATAATCGATGTGGACTTTGTCCGGATGGATTAGGAAGGGTCCTTTCAGTTGGTATCAGAGCGGTGGTCTTAGCGAACCAGGTCTTGCATTAGTATGTCTAACTGATAGTCGTTAGGATGCATTAGTGAGTCTGGACTTTGACCGTGTCTGCATGTCAAAAGTTTTGCTTATCATTTCTAGTCGGAAATCATCTGCTTATCATCCTTAGAAAATTACTTGCTTATCATTCTTAGTCTAGACACATCTTACTACAATAATTGCATAAATAGTGTATAGACAAAATTCGTATCTTAGCGTATCTGCTAATTCATATCTTAGCATATCGGTTACTGTAGACTTTGCCTGGCAACTTCCGTAGATTTCTCCGTAACTTATGGGATTTTAGTATTATATATGCATATGTAAATTATGAATTGCAAGGTACTAATCTACATCCTATAATCTATTTCTTATCGAAAATTCTTCATCTGATTGTACGGGATGAATCCTTCAACCAGTTCGAGTCCCTCGAATTCCGATAGCTATTCCGATAGTTATTCCGACAGCTATTCGAACGTAGACGTTCACCTAAGCTCCGAAAGCAGCATCACCAGAATGAATCAACCAACCAACCATCCCCAATTCATATGATGAGTTCGTAGTCGACTTAATTAATGGAGACGAGAAGAAGGCAATCCTTTCCATCAACCAAATTCACCTCTTGGTGAAGAGCCTGAGGCACTTACCGACGAACCACACCGAAACACCATTTTCACCTTCATTTCTTGAATATCTCACCACGATTATATTCTATCAAAAATTCTAAACCTTATTCATCCATTCGTTCCGACTGACAATCATCCCGGAGTAATACAAGAAGTCAGCGAACTTCGCGCTCGAGATATAGTCTTGGAAAAATATGGTGCAAAATTTACCAGCTTCAGCAACATCACTGGCACCAACAGTACCACCAACAACCCAAGTTTCAACATCACGCGCCTCAACATCTCATTATGTACCCTGAACATAATCATCATTCTACGTATCATTTTACATCATTTATCTTCGTTCGATATGGCGATTAAGTAATCTCTAAATGTTTTAGAGATTATGTATTCTAGTTCTAATGGTAAACCAAATGAGTTTAATATCATATTAACTCATTAAATCCAAGAATACATCTGAAGAATATATATATATATATATATATATATATATATATATATATATATATATATATATATATATATATATATATATATATATATATATATATATATATATATATATGTTTTCATAAAGATTGTAATTAAAAATTCTCTTGTACAAACTGTTAATGGTGAAAACATTTTAACGGGTAGGTATTACCCGAGGACTATTTAAATTTCACCTTAATAATTTACATTGTACGTTCTTCGAATCTGTTTCAACAGTCATATACTATCCTACTTACATCCATCGATATACAAATCCGTTCACCACAGAATAGCCATATTCATCCAATTACGTATTTGGATTTTGACCTATCAGAATCCAACAAGTGGCATAATGAAGAAATAATGGACACAATAAAAATTGATTAGAAACAGATTAATTAACAATATGAAATTCTATTAAGAATCCACGCTAACAAAATCCAAGCTAACTGTTCCTAGCTAACTGTTAATTCCGTATTAACATTTAATTATCGCAATTTATTTATCGCAGTTTATTTATCGCAATTTATATTCTCGCAATTTTATTAATCGTCATTTAATTTCTGTTATTTACTTTACGCACTTTATTATTCATCATTTAAATTTCTGTTATTTATTTTTACGCACCTTAAATATCTGGACATGTATACAAGGTTTTGACATATCATATCGATGCATTTATATATATTATTTGGAATAACCATAGACACTCTATATGCAGTAATGAACGAGTTCTCTATACAGGGTTGAGGTTGATTCTACAATAATATATATAATTTGAGTTGTGATCGAGTCTGAGACGTATACGGGTCACGACATGTATTAATTAATTCGAATATTATATATTAAACTATATATGAATGATTGCACTGTCAACTGTGGACTATCGACTGTGGACTAATAATATTGGATAATTAAAATGAATTAAAATATTGTTTATAACATATGAAACTAAACAATTCTTCAAGTTGCCACTTGATTTCGTCTTAAACATCATTTGTATCTTCACGATTACATTCTGCGTTCAAACCTTTCATGATTCTTGAAAACACTTCAATCGAGAGGATGAACCAACCGCACTTCATTTATGGGAGAAAAGATTGATGCATATAGTTATGCACCTGAAAACACTCAGAACCTGAGTAAACGTTTAACACGTAGCTGTTATAATTCCTTTGGCATTGTTATTACCGAAAATAACTTTGCAATCCCTTTCCAAATTAGCCAATTTTGTCACAACTCCAACAAGTCAACTTCGATTTTTCAGTCGGAATAGCCTTACCATAACCTTGATATATATGCGTGCTCTTTTATTGTTACCAGGGAACATTCCATATTCCACCATATTACCATCAGCGTTTAATCATCTAAAAACACAATTCTCCTGAAACCACCTCAGATTACTAACCGATGATTCAGATATCATAGCATTAAATGCAGAGGAAACAGAAATATGGTAGATGGTCTAAATAGCCAAAAGTTTGATAATAAAGAAAGGAGTGTTAGGAACGCTCGATAGAAAATTGGGTATTGAAAAATAGATTGAGCTACTCATGGAGGAGACCAAGGACAAATACAGGGACCAAACCCTATATTTAAAGGATTCAGGTAATTCTGGATCCGTTGAAATCTTTAGAGAATATCTTGCTCTGAAGTCATGTTAAAATCTTGCGGAAAATCTTTTTCCATCAACCATCGAACTTAGAAATTCCAAAATATCATCATCAATATCTTCGATATTTCTGAGGATATTTTCATAAATATTCTCGTCCGAAATTATATACCTCTTCGTGCTTTCTGTGTATCATTATATTGGAAACATTCAAGAGAAAATTTAGTACCGAAAAGCAGATTATGTGAAACTATGAAGAAAGCCATGGACAAATCACAAAGAATAAGTTTGACTTCAAAGAATCCAAATGATTCAATGTCTGCTAAAATCTTTAGTGAACATCTTGCTCCTTACTCTAAACCTTTGCAGACAATAGTTTCTATCATCCGCTGATCTTAGATATTCCGAGATATTATCGTATCTTTCATTATAAATATCCTCCATATTTCTGGAGATATTTTTATAGCTATTCTTATCTGAAATCATAAATCTCTTCATGCTATCAGTATTACATCATATAGAAACTGTTAGTTTCTATATTCTGTAATCTTTCGAGTTTAAAATACGAATGTTTTGAAGTAGTGTTGGGAACTGATGCATGAGTTAGTATAATATAATGACACTTGATCAACGTGATTATATTACAGTAAGTCATGCTGAGTTTCTAAATGGAACATGATGATTCACAGATTATAACGTCATCATGTGACATGTTACATAACTCTTTCATTCTGATAAACTTTTGAGCATATCAAGAAAATATATTCTTGATAGTTCTATTCTCAGTGATTCTGGTAATTTGACAAATTAAATCGTGCTATTACGTTCTTTCTTGTTTAGAACATTATATTCATTCGAAACTCCATACTTACGAATTCTGGACCATTACAAGAGATGTCCAATTGTAAAAAGAAGAAACGAAGGGACAAAGCTCCAAAAGAAATAAAAATTGGAGTATAAATCGCAGCAAATAGGAAGGAGTATTAACTGTGGATGACAATGATTATAGAAAATAGATATAGGGACATTGAAATATAAGGAAAGATATAAGGCCCGATAACAACACCTAAATTACAAACCGTGTATATCAATGTTTATCGCAACATAAAGACATGGGAGAATTATAAGTACTATAACCCCAAGGGTAAAGTAGAAGTAAGCAGATTCCTCTGGTGGAAGTTGGAAAAGAAGAATAATTGTTGCGATAGTAAGGATGAGGACAAGGATTAGAACTGGATTAAGCATTTTCAAAATCTTTTGGATGTATGAACTAAGAAAGAAAGTATAGGAATGGTGAGGATAATGGAATGAAAGAGTTTAATTTATAGTGGAAATGTCAGACAGAGCAATCAAGGCAGATTTTCGCATTTAATTATAGAGATCTTAGCTTCCTTATTCGCCGAAAAATCAAATCTTTTAGATTTCGAAGATTTTCTTTATATCCCTTGAATTCCGGAATTCAAAATGTGGCTACATCAAAAGTAAGACGAATCTTTACTTTTCCTATTTCAATCTTTTGTGATAGCTTCACTCGTACTCTTCAAGTAATCGAATTATCCTATCTATATTACTAAATGGTAATAAAACTCTATTTATCAGTATATATGAGTCATGAAAACATTTTTATTGTAAGCCATGACCACCCCACTCAAATTTCGGGACGAAATTTTTTTAACGGGTAGGTACTGTGACGACCCGGGAATTTTCGACCAAATTTAAACTTGATCTTTATATGATTTCGATATAATAAGCAAAGTATGTAATGTTAAGCCTCAAAAACTTTGGAAACAATATTCATGTAATCATTTACCTTTGGCTAATCCCGACGATTCACGAACAAGTTTGTTGTTAATATATATATATATATATATATATATATATATATATATATATATATATATATATATATATATATATATATATATATATATATATATATATATATATATATTAGATGTATAGTTATATACAAATAAAGGTATATTTAAAATACGTATATATATATAAAATTTCAATATAGATATATAAATAAATACATATATACGGTACAAATACATAAATACTGTATACAAATAATTAAATATAAAAAGAATACATAATATATTTTCAATCATTATCCAACTATTCTTGATTTGTTTTCCTGTCTAACAATTAGTACGAAATCAGTAATTGATCACCATAATGATCCAAAATCGGTTAGCAATCTTATTCAACTTTTATTTTTTTATTTTTTTCTTTGTTTGATTCTATCTGTCAACTCCTTCAGATACTTGACAAACGATAAATTCCAATTGTGAAATATTCTTTTCGATTACCATTATAAACTATTAAATTAAAGGATGGATATATGAAGAGACAAAAACACCATCACCCATCTTCTTCAACAATCACCTTTACCACAACCCGATCAAGCTCGTTCACTGGAGAACCATTACCATCGTTTACAATTGCCACCACCATCGAACCTAAACCACCATCATCGTCCCTCTATCTCTCTCCTCTCTCTTTTTTTCCTTCACCATGAAACACTTTAACCATCACCTAGCTTCACCATGACAAACATCATTTTGTTGTTCCAACATCACAAAACCGTCACCCTCCTTCACCATATCACCACCATTGACACTTGAACACCATCATCAAGAACACCTTTCATCACTCAATCCACCATCGAGCTCTAACCTCTTCTTCACCAAGACGAACACACGGTAACCACCATCTTACTATCCTCACTCTCTCTCTAACCTCTCTCTCTTTCGCCAGTTCGCTGCTATATTAGTTATTTCTGTTGCTGCTATACCGTCACCACTGCTGTAACTGGATAATAACTAGGAGAATGCGTATCATTAAATGTCATAGAAGAAGGAAGGTGAGCATGTAATGCCTTATTACAATTGAAAAGCAAATTAATACTTTGGCAATTTAAAAAGTTTTAAGATTCCATATAGTGCACTAAAAAGTTAATCAAGTGGGATGAGGTAGGGATCATGGTCGACATCTTTCCCCACCCATTTGATATTTTTTTTAGAACATGTGATGCGGTGTATAAATTAATATGTGGAGCCAATTCAAACAACTATGATTGTTGAAATATATCGTGGAGTAAGTAGGAGAGTGGGGTCGGTACATAAAGATTAGTGTTACCATATCGATATAGAAACCGAGATAAATCATTACCTTGGCCACCATGTTTCCTTGTGGGTACCAAACTTATTCTATTTAATTAGGCGAAGGAAAAAAATTGAAACTTTGAAAGGAGATATTGCTAGATTAATGGAGGGTCACGATTCAGTTTCGTATTGTACATCACTAGGGTGATTTACCCGAAAATGAACTGTTAAGAATTAAGTACAGGAGACAATGAATATGTTGCGATAATATTAGTAACCAGGTGCTCATGAGGTTAAAGAAATGATGATGAAGATGATCCTATGTAGATGCTACGATGTTGGTGATGACAATGAAGAAAGATAATGAGTATAAAGAAGAACATGGACGTACAGGATTATAACGATGTAATCCGTAGGTTTAAACAGAAAAGGAATAGCGGAGCAGTGGTTAGTGGTCTTTGTGCTTATTCAAGGGGTCGTGGGTACAATCCTAGCTTACTGCAAGATTTTTTTTAATTAAACAGCAGACTGCTAATGGACTTCCATAATTTAACCAAGTTATTTGGGCTGCTGCTATTGTTGGGTCGACTGATAAGAGGGTAATGGTTATATAAATATAGGTTCATATTATTTCAGAGAAACATAAATAGCTCGATGGTTAAGTGAGGTTGTGGTTGAGCGAGAGGTCGCGGGTTCGAGTCTTGACAACGGCATTCTATTCTTTTTGATGTCTATTTAATATGAGGTAGTAATTTTGTTATAGTTATTATTACTATTATTATTATTATTATTATTATTATTATTATTATTATTATTATTATTATTATTATTATTATTATTATTATTATTATTATTATTATTATTATTATTATTATTATTATTATTATTATTATTATTATTATTATTGTTATTATTATTATTATTATTAAAAAGTAATTATTTTTGGTAAACTATTATTTTTACTTTATCATTATTAGTAAAAATATTAATTTTTATTAAAATTACTATTTTTACTATCATCATTATTATTATTATCCTTAATCTAGTAATACTACAAATATTTATTTTACAAAACAACATATGTATATATATAAAAATATATTTTTACATAAGGTATACAAATATCACATAAATTTTGTTTTAACTAATATTATTAATATAACATTAACTAAATATCAAGTAAGTATTATAATTTATTATAAGTATTAATAAAATTATATATAAGAACATTAATCTTGATACATAACCAAATATATAAACTTAATTGATTTATATTATAATGTGTTAATATATATACATGATATAGGTTCGTGAATCCGAGGTCAACCCTACGCTTGTTAAATGTCGTCATATGTATTTTTACTACAAAATACATTAGGTGTGTTTCATTAGATTCCCTTTTTACTCATTATATTTTTGGGCTGAGAATACATGCGCAATTTTTATAAATGTTTTTACGATATAGACACAAGTAATCAAAACTACATTATATGGTTGAATGATCGAAATCGAATATGTTCCTTTTTATTAAGTCTGGTAATCTAAGAATTAGGGAACAGACACCCTAATTGACGCGAACTCTAAAGATAGATCTATCGGGCCCAACAAGCCCCATCCAAAGTACCGGATGCTTTAGTACTTCGAAATTTATATCATGTTCGAAGGAGGATCCAGGAATGATGGGGATATTCTTAAACGCGTATTGTGAATGTCGGTTACCAGGTATTCAATCCATATGAATAATATTTTTGTCTCTATGCATGGGACGTATGTTTATGAGAAATGGAAATATGAAATCTTGTGGTCTATTAAAATTATGAAATGATTATTTATGCTAGACTAATGAACTCACCAACTTTTTGGTTGACACTTTAAAGCATGTTTATTCTCAGGTATGAAAGAAGTCTTCCGCTGTGCAATTGCTCATTTTAAAGATATTATTTGGAGTCATTCATGACATATTTCAAAAGACGTTGTATTCGAGTCGTTGAGTTCATCAAGATTATTATTAAGTCAATTATAGTTAGATATATTATGAAATGGTATGCATGCCGTCAACTTTCGATGTAATGAAAGTATGTCTTTTAAAAACGAATGCAATGTTTGTAAAATGTATCATATAGAGGTCAAATACCTCGCAATGTAATCAACTATTGTGAATCGTTTATAATCGATGTGGACTTTGTCCGGATGGGTTAGGGCGTGTCCTTTCAGCATTCATTTTTAAAACAACCATAACCTTCATTTTATCGATAAAGGTTTAAAAAGCATTACGTAGATTATCAAATAATGATAATCTAAAATATATCGTTTACACACGACCATTACATAATGGTTTACAATAAAAATATATTACATCAAAATAAGTTTCTTGAATGCAGTTTTTACACAATATCATACAAGCATGGACTCCAAATCTTGTCCTTATTTTAGTATGCAACAGCGGAAGCTCTTAATAATCACCTAAGAATAAACATGCTTAAAACATCAACAAAAATGTTGGTGAGTTATAGGTTTAACCTATATATTATTAAATCATAATAATAGACCACAAGATTTCATTTTTCCAGAAATATACATCTCATATCAGGCATTTCGCAAACTGTATAGAGATAAAAATTCATTCATATGTTGAACACCTGGTAACCGACCTTAACAGGATGCATATAGAATATCCCCATCATTCCGGGACTCTCATCGGATATGATAAATCGAAGTACTAAAGCATCCGTACTCGATTGAGGCTTGTTGGGCCAAATAGATCTATCTTTAGGATTCGCGTCAATTAGGGGCCATTTCCCTAATTCTTAGGCTACCAAGCTAAAAAGGGGCATATTCGGTTCGATAATCCAACATAGAAAGTAGTTTCGATTACTTGTGTCTATTTTGTAAAACATTTATAAACTGCATGTATTCTCATCCCAAAATAATAGATTTTAAAAGTGGGACCATAACTCACTTTCACAGATTTTTACTTCGTCGGGAAGTAAGACTTGGCTACTGGTCGATTCACGAACCTATAACAAATATGTACATATATATCAAAGTATGTTCAAAATATATTTACAACATTTTTAATACGTTTTAATGTTTTAAGTTTATTAAGTCAGCTGTCCCCGTTAGTAACCTACAACTAGTTGTTCACAGTTAGATGTACAGAAATAAATCGATATATATTATCTTGAATCAATCCACGACCCAGTGTATACACGTCTCAGGCTAGATCACAACTCAAAGTATATATATTTTTGGAATCCACCTCAACCCTGTATAGCTAACTCAATCATTACTGCATATAGAGTGTCTATGGTTGTTCCAAATAATATATATACATGGGTCGATATGATATGTCAAAACATTTGCATACGTGTCTATGGTATCCCAAGATTACATAATATATTAGAATACATGTATGATACAATATAAGTTAGCTAGGATATGATTAATATAGATTTGTTACCAATTTTCACGTAGCTAAATCAAGCAAAATTATCCAATCTTGTTTTACACATAACTTCTTCGTTTTAAATCTGTTTTGAGTGATTCAAGTTTCTATGGTTTCATATTGAACTTAAGTTTATGAATAAAAATAGAAAAAGTATAAGTTTATAGTCGGAAATACAGATTACAAGTAGTTTTTGTAAAGGTAGTCATTTCAGTCGAAAGAACGACGTCTTGATGACCATTTTGAAAAACATACTTTCACTTTGATTTTAACCATGATTTTTGGATATAGTTTCATGTTCATATGAAATATCATTTTTCCATAAAACAAACTTCCAATTCAAATATTAAGATAGTTTTTATTTTTCTAACCCAAAACAGCCCCCGATTTTACTACGACAGCGTATGTCCGGTTTTACGGTGTTCTTCGTGTTTCCAGGTTTTAAATTATTAAGTTAGAATATCATATAGATATAGAACATGTGTTTATTTGATTTTAAAAGTCAAGTTAGAAGGATTAACTTTGTTTGCGAACAAGTTTAGAATTAACTAAACTATGTTCTAGTGATTACATGTTCAAATCTTCGAATAAGAAATTTTTATATGTATGAATCGAATGATGTTATGAACATCATTACTACCTCAAGTTTAGTAGGTAAATCTACTGGAAGTGACAAGAAATGATCTAGCTTCAAAGGATCTTGGATGGCTTGAAAGTTCTTGAAGTAGAATCATGACACAAAAACAAGTTCAAGTAAGATTATCACTCGAATTAAGATAGTTATAGTTATAGGAATTGAATCAAAGTTTATATATGAGTATTACCTTTATTTAGAATGATATCTTACTGTAAACAACAAGGATTTCTTGAGGTTGGATGATCACTTTACAAGATTGGAAGTGAGCTAGTAAACTTGGAAGTATTCTTGATTTTATGAAACTAGAACTTGTAGAATTTATGAAGAACACTTAGAACTTGAAGATAGAACTTGAGAGAGATCAATTAGATGAAGAAAATTGAAGAATGAAAGTGTTTGTAGGTGTTTTCGTTCGTTGGTATATGGATTAGATATAAAGGATGTGTAATTTTGTTTTCATGTAAATAATTCATGAATAATTTATAATATTTTTGTAATTTTGTGTAATCATTCATGCTAGTTGCCAAATGATGATTCTCACATGTTTAATGACTCACATGGGCTTCTAAGGAGCTGATGATTGAGTGTATATACCAATAGTATATACATCTAGGAGCTGTGTATTGTACGAATAAGGGTGCATACGAGTAAAATTGTTGATGAAAATGAACGAGAATATAATTGTAAACATTTTTGTTAAGTAGAAGTACTTTGATATGTTTCATGAAGTCTTTCAAAAGTGTATTAATACATCTTAATAAACTACATGTATATACATTTTAACTGAGTCGTTAAGTCACCGTTAGTCGTTACATGTAAGTGTTGTTTTGAGACCTTTAATTTAACGATCTTGTTAAATGTAATTAATCCATTGTTATTATACTTAAATGAGACGTTAAATTATTACATTATCATGATATCATGTTAACTAGAAATATATCTCCCTATATGTATCATCATATAGTTTTTACAAGTTTTAACGTTCGTGAATCGCCGGTCAACTTGGGTGGTCAATTGTCTATATGAAACTCATTTCAAATAATTAAGTCTTAACAAGTTCAATTGCATATCATGTTGGAAACATTTAATCATGTAAATATCAATCTCATTTAATATATATAAACATGGAAAAGTTCGGGTCACTACACTTCTGGAATTCGAAAATCAAATTTGAAGTTATTTTTTTTCCTCGCATTCATTTTTTTTTTTGGTTTTGTTTGTTAATTTAAAATTAAATATGAATCGTTTATGTTATAATCACAAGTCTTAAATTTATTTTTTTTATTCACTGTAAGAATGAGTATCTTCTTTGTAACGACCGACTTTTTCGACTTGCTTTTGTGCTTCGTGCCTTCACGAAACTGCGTATTTGTGTGTACTGAGCTATATTATACTCTGGGATCTTACTACATGTGGATTACTTTCGTTTATACACGTGTCATTAAGTACGTAGGTTACTTAACTTGATCATCAGAAGCCTTTACGACCGTTAGTGTCACTTAACGTTTAGAACGACTTATGTTTGTCGGTACACGTTTAACTTTGGTCATAATCAGAATATTATGACTAAGAAATACTAATTTTTATTTTATAATAATAATTACTTGGGCTTTTTGGATGCTTAATTACGCTTAGTAATTTACTAGAACATACTAGTTAGTCTTGTTGGAGTTTCTACCTTGTTGGACTTTAGCCTACCCTACTCTAGCTAGTGGACTATTTAATTAGTCCAATTATTAGTGGATTAGACCCAATTATATGTAAGATAAATTCCCATTTATAAGAGCCAACATACTAGGATTTTTGCTTACCATTATCCTTAATGTTGCATGAGATCCTAACAATAATCACCACCTTTAGACCACCACTAATCAAAAAGCAACTTGTCCCCCCTTTTGTCCCCCCAAAGTCGATGGCCAAAGGGCCTCCCTACCCCTTTAAATATCAAGCCATTTCCTCACATTTCACACTTGATTTCATTCTCATTTTTCACACACTTGTTCTCTTATTTTCTCTCTAGTCTTTCTCACTCTAAAACTTGTAAGTTTCTTGATTTTCTTCTTCTTATTCTTCTTCCTTTCTTGGTCACGACATCATCATCATTAGAAGATCAAGCTTTTTAGCTTTTGATCTTGATTACATCTTGTAGATTCAAACATGGATTTGAATCCTTCAAGAACATGGAAGATTCAAGCTTTCTAGCTTTGAATCTTCACCTACTTTGTAGATCTAAATCTTTTAACTTTAATCTTGTTATTTTGTTATAAAGATTCAAACTTGTGTTTGTAATCTTCATGTATCTTAAAGATCCAAGCTTTATGCTTCAAGATCTTCAAGAGCACTAAAGATCCAAGCTTTTTAGCTTAGGGTCTCATTATTATGTTAAAGATCTTAGCTTTTTAGCTTATGGTCTCATTACTTTCATTATTTTGTTAAAGATCTTAGCTTTATAGCTTATGGTCTCATTAATCTTGTAAAGATTCAAGCTTTCTAGCTTTGTAATCTTATAACTTGTGTGAAAAGGATCCAAGCTCTCTAGCTTAGGGTTCCATCACTTTATTTGATTTAGATTATGTTCATATTTGTTTGATTGAAGTAAAGTTTGTAGCTTTAGTTGTAAATAGAACTTGTATTTGTGTTAAAACTAAGGATATGATGTAACCTTGGTTCATCATCCATCTAAGACTCTTAAATGAGTTGTGTTCTTACTTGGTCTTAACATATCATGTGTTGATGGTTGAATCTTGGTCAAGGTGATGCTAACCCATCAATGAGTTGTACACTTGAAGCTACAAGCTTCAAGGATGAGAACCGTGATGAGCATCAAGCACCAAGAACCCCACTGGAGCACTTGTTTACTGTTTTTTGGGAACTGATCAGATTCCTGGACTTCTGAAAATTGATTTTCAGTTAGTTCGTTTCGAGTAGATGACTTTTCGTTAGGCATCGACTTAATCCGACATACGGTTTAGGATTTATAGCCCTACGAAAGTCACTACGTCTTTGTAACGTTGTGCTGAAATTTCTGACCTACTCGCACTTAAACCGTCGCCACAATCAAACGAAGAATAGATAGGTTCTGAAAATTGGTCAGCGGTTAGAGGACTCATATACGAAGTCATAGCCACTGACTACGCATTTTTTTGTTTTGTATAGAGGTCGTAGGAGCTGACCAAAGTCAGCCTATTGTTTTGATCTCTATTCTTGTCAAATTACTTAGCTTTTATGATGATGAATGATGATGATGATGACACTTAAACTTAATTTATTCACTTTTAAACTTATTGGGACAACATACTGACCTAGTGACCTTTGACTTAGGTTGACGACCTTTCAGACCGATTTACTACCTGCATACGTTTCATATCGACTTTTACTGCTTATTCACTGTGAGTTATAGCTCCCTTTTTACTTATACTATTTTTGGGACTGAGAATACATGCGCTTTTTACGTTTTACTTACTTGACATGAGTACTTGAACTTTACATATGTGTGGGTTATATAACGGCTTACACATTCCCCTTAGCACGGTAACATTTAATCATTGGTTTTGAACCGGTGAACGCGAATATTAGATATGGATCCATAGGGTTTGACATCCCCACTCGGGCTAATCGTGCTAGCATTTAACGGGTGTTTGATACTTCGAGGACATACGCACTCACCAAGTGTACTTTAGGGGGTATTACTATTATGTTAAGTTAGTTACCGGGTGCTCACGGACAAGCATATCCTTTTCATACTGATTTAAACTACTGGTTGAAGCACTGAAATCTCGTGGTCTACATTACTTTACTGATTACAAACTATAGCTCACCAACATTCGTGTTGACTTTTAAGCGTGTATTTCTCAGGTGCTTAGACAATGCTGTTAGACTTGCTATCTTGGTGTTTTAGACTGGCTGTTATGACCTGCTGTGTTAGATTTCCGCTGCATTACTTAGAGATGTCTCAATCATAAAACTTGTATTTTGCATTCGTAACTTATGTTTTTTTCAAAAAATGGATTTGTAACGACCTTTGGGTCACATACTTATGTTAACGCTTCTATTCATAGGAAGCACTTTATCTTTTGTAAAATGCTATCTTTTTATGAATGCAAAACTGGTTTTCAAACAGCATATAGTATTTGACCTTGTAATGATCATGTTGTTGATGAACCGTACACGATTGTTTTGTACGGGGCGTCATATTTGGTATCAGAGCCTTGATTGTAGGAAATTAGGTTGTATTAGTGAGTCTAGACCAGACCGAGTAGGATTCACTAATCGGACTAATCTACAACTTGCTTGTTTACATGTTTCTGTGAAACTGCTGCATGCTACTATATTGTATTACTACATGTCACTGTTACTACCACTGCATGCTACTTCTTACTCTTACTGCTATGTGAACTTACTGTATGCTGCTACGTATTCTTGTTACTGCATGCTACTACATGCTTTTGCATGTTACTTCTGTTTAGAACTATTTTCAATACCATGTCCTGTACTGCTGTAGATGACCTAGGCTGCTGTAGTTATTATACATGATTTCTTGCTGCTATATGTCTTACTGACATGGAAAAAGTTATTTTTTCCTTGTTCAGATGTCGGACATGCCGCCCATGACCTTTGACTTCGAGAGTGACTTAGAGACGACTGCTGCCTCGCCTACTATTGTTGCTAACACACCGCTACCCTCCCGCGACTCCGGTAATTCTTCATCCGGAGATAGCAGATACGCGCTTGACCTGACAGACATCTCGGACGGAGACGAGGATCCAGAGGAGATTCCAGCTCTACCCAGACCTGGACTCCCGGGAGCACAACACCATTCCGGTGATGCTGTGATTCCTGGGGGAAATGGGGACGGTCCTTTCAGTAACGAGCGTGGACATTGGGTTAGACGCACCGCTGACGGACGTGTCGTACCGATTACACCTGGCAGATATCGACTTATGACCACCGGCCAGACGCTTTCTCCCGCCCGCGATAATCCTGCATTACCTTCCGACGATTCAGATGGTTCATCATCCAATGACACCAGCGAGGAGGATTCCGAGGAGGATTCTGAGGAGGACCCTGAGGAGGAGCCCGTGCAGCCGCCCTCTACCCCACCAAAGAAGTGGTACCGTTTCGATGGTACTGTTATTCATGGGGTTAATGGAGGTAGACCGTTCGTGGACGCACATGGACAGTTGGTTAGGGTCACAGCCCGTAAGCGGGTCGTACTGTATCCTGCCGATCCATTCGTGTGTAAGACCGCCTGCACTGTGCCGTCTACATCTGTATCATTTGGACCATCTCCACCAACGGCGCCACCTGCACCATCTGCACCACCTGTCCCACCAGTATCCCCCGTCGTTGAGGAACTAACGAAGGAAGTGCATGCCCTCCGTGCTCGAGTAACTGAGCTCGAGGACCAGATGTCCCACCTGATAGACATCATTTACCCACCTTCGCCCTAGGACTATTGTATTGGATTTCCTTATGTATTCCGTTTGTAGTTTCCTATTTTTCATTAATGTAATGTACGAACCTGATGCCATTGTACGTAACTTTTTTATTATGAATGGAATTACTGTTGCTTAATTGTTGTAAGACATTTTATTACATTTTAGCTTTTGTGCTACCTGCTGCTTATTGCCACGCTTATTTATCGTGTATTGTGTTGTTTCCGTACTGTTTGCCTTATGCTATGACGTTACCGATTATTGGATTTTGACTTAAGTCGAAATCTTTGTTTAGAAGATTGATGGCTAACGGAAGAGGTCTGAGAGAAATCCCCACCACATCTCAAATTGAGGAGATGATAGCTGCTCGAGTAGCTGCGGCTATGGCAGATGCCAACCCTGCACCAGCAAAAATGGCGAATCGGAATGCTCAAAATGGGTGCACTTTCAAGGAATTCCAGAGCTGCAAGCCCCACAATTTCAGTGGAACAGAAGGGCCAGTTGGCTTAACAAGATGGTTTGAAAAGTTAGAATCTGTGTTCCGTGTGAGTAACTGTTCCAAAGCAAATAGGACTAAGTTCGCATCCTGCACACTGTTGGATGGCGCTTTGACTTGGTGGAATACGTTCGCCCAGGCTCAGGGAATTGACGAAGCTTATGCTACACCATGGGAAGAGTTTAAGAGGGCTATGATCGAGGAGTACTGCCCCAGAATAGAAATTCAGAAGATGGAAGCGGAGTTTTGGGAACTGAAAGTTGTAGGAACTGACCTTGATGGCTATAACCGAAGGTACTTGGAGTTAGCCCTGATGTGCCCCACAATGGTTACTCCTGAGTTCAAATGCATGGAACGGTATCTGTGGGGACTCCCCAAGGAAATTCAGGGAAATGTCACTTCATCGAAACCAGCAAATTTCCCGAAAGCTATGAGCATGGCACACACCCTGATGAATCAAATTACCCACCAAGAGCCAGAGAAGGCGAAATCAGAATCGGGAGCTAGTAATGGGAAACGTAAGTGGGATGGAAACAAGGGAAAAGGTTTTGACCAGAACCCGACTAAGAGGTATGAGAATTTTAAGGGAAACAACGATTGGAGGAATCCTAACCCGAACCCTAGCTCTAACCCTAACTACAAGAGCACCCTTCCTCAGTGTAAGAGATGCTATAAGCATCATACTGGACAATGCAACGTAGTGTGTGAGAAGTGCAAAAGGATTGGACACATCGGCAGAGACTGTAAGAGCACCGCTCCAGCTGTGAGGACAAACCAAAATGGACCAAGGAAGTTCTATGAGTGCGGACAGCAGGGCCATTTCTGGAATGAATGTCCCAACAAGAAGAAGGATGGCGGGACAGCACGTGGAAGAGCCTTCAACATGAACGCAAGAGATGCCCACGAGAATCCTGACTTGGTTACATGTACATTCACTATCAATAACCTATTAGCTTCTGTTCTGTTTGATACTGGTTCCGATAGGAGTTATGTATGTAGACACTTTTGCTCTAAGATAGATTGGTCGTTAGTTCTTTTGGAGGAGAGTATGCTTGTTGAGGTAGCCAATGGAAAACATGAGAAAGTTGACCAAATTGGCCGAGGAGGTATTATCAACCTAGCTGGAGTGGATTTTGAGATTGATCTAATACCCATCAAGTTGGGAAGCTTTGATGTGATTGTCGGTATGGATTGGTTGTCCAAGGTAAGAGCCGAAGTTATCTGCGGAGAGAAGATTCTTCATATACCACGCGAAGATGGTGAGCCTCTGATCATTTACGGGGAGAGATGTAGTCCGAAGTTGAACTTTATTAGTTGCTTGAAGGTACAAAAGGATATGAAGAAGGGGCGTTTTGCTATTCTGGCACATGTGAAGAAGCTAGAAGTTGAAGAGAAGAGCATGGATGATGTACGAATTGTGAACGAATTTCCCAATGTCTTTCCAGAAGAGTTGCCTGGATTACCGACGCCGAGATCAGTGAAGTTTTAGATTGATCTAGTGCCAGGAGCTGCACTTGTAGCTCGCGCACCTTATCGACTTGCACCTTCCAAACTGAAAGAGTTACAGAGTCAACTACAGGAATTGCAAGACCGTGGATTTATCCGACCGAGTTCATCAACTTGGGGCGCACCTATTTTGTTCGTGAATAAGAAGGAAGGATCTTTCCGCATGTGTATCGACTATCGAGAGCTGAACAAATTGATGATCAAGAATCAGTATCCTCTTCCTACAATTGACGATCTTTTCGATCAGCTGCAAGGATACAGTGTTTACTCTAAGATCGATCTACGGTCAGGTTATCACCAGTTTAGGGTGAAGGAGAGCGATGTACTTAAGATGGCGTTCCGAACATGTTATGGCCACTACGAGATTCTGGTGATGCCATTTGGCTTAACTAACACACCTGCCGTGTTTATGGATCTCATGAATCGTGTATGCAAGCCATATCTGGACAAGTTCGTTATCGTCTTCATAGATGATATCCTCATCTATTCCAAAAGTGAAACAGAACATGAGCAACATCTTCGACTCGTGCTAGAACTCTTGAGACAAGAGCAACTTTATGCCAAATTCTCTAAGTGCGAATTTTGGTTGAAGGAAGTTCAATTTCTCTGTCATATCGTGAGCGATCAGGGTATCAAAGTCGATCTCTCAAAGATCGAAGCTATTAGGAAGTGAGAAACTCCCACTACTCCTACTCATATCCGCCAATTCTTAGGCCTCACCGGTTATTACCGAAGGTTCATTGAAGGTTTCTCTCTGATTGCGCTTCCTTTGACTACATTAACTCATAAGGGAAAGAAGTTCATTTGGGAAACTGAGCAAGAATCGGCATTCCAAACCCTGAAGCAGAAGTTAACCACCGCACCTATTATGTCCCTTCCTGAAGGAAGTGATGACTTCATTGTGTATTGCGATGCCTCCCGACAAGGCTTTGGTTGTGTATTGATGCAACGGAAGAAGGTTATTTCTTACGCCTCCCGACAACTAAAGATTCACGAGCGAAACTACACAACTTACGATCTCGAGCTTAGAGCTGTTGTCTTCGCACTAAAACTGTGGAGACACTATCTTTATAGGATTAAGAGCACTATCTTCACCGACCACAAAAGCCTCCAACACATCTTTGATCAGAAGCAACTGAATATGAGACAATGTTGATGGATCGAGAAGTTGAACAACTATGATTGTGAACTTCGTTACCATCCTGGCAAGGCAAATGTTGTAGCCGATGCCTTAAGACGAAAGGAGAGAATGGTACCTCTTCGTGTCCGTGCCTTGAACATCACCATTCAGACGAATCTCAACAGCCAGATCCGCGTAGCTCAAGATGAGGCTCTCAAGGAGGAGAATATTGCTCAAGAGCACTTGAACATTCTCGTTTCTCGATTTGAGGTCAAGGAAACTGGACTCCAATACTTTGCCGGAAGAATCTGGTGCCTAGTTATGGAGATTTACAGAGCCTTATTCTAGACGAAGCCCACAAGTCAAGGTATTCAATTCATCCAGGAGCTGGTAAGATGTACTACGACCACAAGGTTCAATATTGGTGGCCAAACCTCAAAAGGGATGTTGCAGCATATGTTGGAAAGTGTTTAACTTGTTCCAAGATCAAAGCCAAATATCAGAAGCCGTCTGGGTTACTTCAACAACCCGAAATCCCGCAATGGAAGTGGGAAGGAATAACAATGGACTTCATCACGAAGCTACCGAAGACGGTAGGCAGTTATGATACCATCTGGGTTATCGTTGACCGTCTTACCAAATCTGCACACTTCCTAGTCATGAAGGAAACTAATACGATGGAGAGACTGGCGCAGTTATACATAAAATAGATTGTATCTCGTCACGGTGTACCCTTATCGATTATCTCAGATCACGATACCCGTTTTGCTTCCAGATTTTGGCGTTCTTTACAAGAAGCCTTGGGAACACGTCTAGATATGAGTACAGTGTATCACCCGCAAACCGACGGACAGAGCGAGCGCATGATCCAAACCCTGGAGGACATGTTACGTGCTTGTGTTATTGATTTCGGGAAAGCTTGGGAGAGATATTTGCCGTTAGCCGAATTCTCTTACAATAATAGCTATCACACAAGCATTAAGGCCGCACCTTTTTAAGTATTGTATGGCCGTAAATGTCGTTCTCCTATCTGTTGGGCCGAAGTAGCTGAAAAAAAACTCACCGGTCCCGAACTCGTCCATGAAACAACCGAGAAGATTGTCCAAATTCAATCGAGGCTCAAGACAGCCCGTGATCGTCAAAAGAGCTATGCCGACCTTAAACATGGAGATCGCGAATTTCAAATCGGCGACCGCGTTATGTTGAAAGTCGCACCTTGGAAAGGTGTAATTGATAGTTATGCGAGGTGTATATAAAATAGCTATTAAATTTAGCAGGAAAATACTATTAAATACGATACAATTTTACACAAGATATTTATTTATTTAGAGAATGGATATACTTAAACCTTGCTACAACACTTATAGGCAGTGTACCTAATCGTACAGTAGTGTAGTTTTTTAGTAAGTCCGGTTCGTTCCACAGGGAAAATCTTTAAACAAAGCTTAACGCTATATTAGTTTACTTTTATAAAAATACAAATATATATATAAGTAATATTATTATTATAAAGGGGGGTTTTTTACCGTTTAATGACCGGTTTGTCGATTTTAAAACTTTAGTCGCAGTTAAAACCAAATGTAAAATATTAAAAATAAATACAAGACTTAAATTAAAGCGTAAAGTAAATAACGATAATGAAATTGCGAATAATAAAAGTGCGATAAAATAAACTTGCGATAATTAAAAAGTACGATAATTAAAAGTGCAATTAAATACAATAACAATAAAAATGCGATAATTAGAAGTGCAATTAAATATAAAATAAAGGAAATTAAATATGAAATAAAAGAATTATGCTTATTTAAACTTCCGTAATCATGATGTTTGACGTGTTGATTTTAGTTTTATGCCCATGGGTTAATTGTCCTTTGTCCTGGATTATTTAATATGTCCGTCTGGTTTTTGTCCATAACAGTCCATCAGTCATAAATATAAAGTGCGAGTATCCTCGTCAAATTATCCTTATACCCGAAGTTAAATATTCCAACTAATTGGGGACTTAAACTATAACAAGATTTTAATACTTTATTTAATAATTACACCAGGATGTCGACTGAGTGTAACCCAAGGTTTTAATATTTTGTTAACAATTATACCAAGTGTCCTTGTACATAATTTCACCCCTGTTTTAATTATTCTAGTGGCTATTAATCCATTCCTGTGTCCGGTTAAATGAACGATTATTCGTACATATAAATACCCCGCCCATCGTGTCCGATCGAGTGTATATGGTAATTTATAGGGACGCCCAATTGTAAATCTTTATATTAACATTAACAAACTATCATTTAGTTAAACAAATATAAAGCCCATTAATAGCCCATAGTTTAATTTTCACAAGTGTCGTTCTTTTGTCCAAACCCCAATTATGGTACAAAGCCCAATTACCCAATTTTAGTAATTAGCCCAACATCATGATTACTTCATTTTAAATAAGCATAATAATAACTTAGCTACGAGACATTAAATTAAAAAGGTTGAACATAACTTACAATGATTAAAAATAGCGTAGCGTTACACGGACAGAATTTCGACTTACACCCTTACAATATTCGCTAACATACCCTTATTATTAGGATTAAAATTAAAATATAAATATAAATATTTATGTATAGATATAGAGAGGATGGATATATTTGTTGGTTTTTGCGATCAGAATTCGTTTGCTTTTATAGGGAGTTTCAGAATTTGGGGCTCCGCGACTCGCGGTCCTTTTTGCCTTCAAACTCCGCGAGTCGCGGAGTTTGTAAATACAGCTCACAAACTTTGGAGTCTTTCTTGCCGACGGATTTTTATTATTTATATAATATATGTAACATCCCGCGTTTTTCCGTTAAATTTAATTTTAACACCGTCTTTTTTTTTTAAAAACATAATCTTTCGTATTTAAATTAATAGTTTCCGTGAGTAACGTTCATTATATTCCCGCTATTTAATTTTGACATCACCCGTTACTCGAGCGTTTTAAAATATTCGTTTGGTTAATTACCGCACCCGCTTTAAAACTTGAGGGACCAATCTCGTCACTTGGCCAAATTGGGGCAACTAGCCACCACCTCCCCACCTTCCTCACCATTCAATCACCTCCATCTCTCTCTCTCTTTCTCTCTAGCAAGAACACACACACAAACACCCAATTCAAACATTCATCATCTAAATTCGGATCGGGAAGCAAACTTCAAAACAAATTACATATTCGTGATCCTCTCTTCATCCTCTACATTTTGATACCAATTTCATCAAGTTTGGGTAACTTTCTAAAAACTCTAGATTTCTATAAATTCGTGTTTTTGACTTGAAATTGTGTTGGTTAGTGTCTATGGCTCGTGTATAACATGAATATATGATTTGTATTCTCGATCTTGATGTTTTGGTGTAACTAGCTTGAAAATGAAAAGTGTATGCTTAATCCTTGATTTTGGATGATCAAATGTTGTTAGATTGTTAAAGTGCATGTTTTAAAAGTGTTACTAGTATCATTAGCTTCGTTTTGATGTATAGGTTGATTAAGGAAACT
The DNA here is from genome assembly GCF_046630445.1 of Rutidosis leptorrhynchoides. NCBI lineage: Eukaryota > Viridiplantae > Streptophyta > Magnoliopsida > Asterales > Asteraceae > Rutidosis > Rutidosis leptorrhynchoides. The sequence continues at coordinate 155,054,067 of NC_092342.1, forward strand.
CCAAAAACATGATTATTGATTTTGAGATGTTTGACTAGGGTTTGATAGTTCTTGACATGAATTTTTGGATGCTTGAATGCCATGAAATGTTAATTGTTAGTGTTTAGTAGTAATGTATGCTTCATTACTTTCAAAACGGCATATCGTATGTGTAAATTGGGTTCCCGAATCATAAAATACGTTTTACGAACTTGAAACTTTGAAAATAAACCTTTCTTGATCAATTGATGAGATTTCGGCTATTGTAAATGATGTTTTTGTTTGATGATATGTGGTTAGTTGTATTGCTCGTCAAAATACCTTTCCGAGGATATAAGATACATGTTTTGGTTGTTTGCGGATCATAAATGGTGAATGTTTGATGTTTGGTTCGTGCATACTTTGAAAAACTGACCAGAAATCTCTGCCCAGATGGTGGCGCGGCGCGCCCCATTCCCGCGCGGCGCGCGGATTGGCCTGGCCAGATTCTGCCTTGTTTGGCGCATTTCACGCGAAATGTTTGACTAGCTATCGACCTCCGATTCACATGAAACTTGTTTTAATATACTTGTATATGAATATTTAGCATAGAAAAATAGTTCGGGACCCGACCCGAACGCGTTGACTTTTTCGTTGACTTTGACCAAGTTTGACTTTTAGTCAAACTTAACCAAACTTTTATACAATCATTCTAACATGCTTTTATACTTGTTTCTTGTATGAAACTTGACAACGTGATTCACATGCTATACTTAATCGAGTCGTAACGAGCCATAGGACTAATTGAACACATTTCACCCGACCTTGTGTCGTAACCGGTTAATTGATATAACTTACTTGTTTAGGTCAAGGCTAAGCAACTTTCATGCACACGTTTACTTTGTGAAGTACTTTATACTCGTGCACTCGAGGTGAGATCATAGTCCCACCTTTTCAACAAATTTTATACTTTTAAATCGTGGGCTGAGAAAACATATACTTTGTTACATCTTGTACTACTTACTTTTATGTTTTGAACACAAGTGTGAAAACAAACATTCCACGTGCGAGTTAGAACAAAAATGCCTCAATTCGATTATCATTAGTTACACTTGCAGGGTGTAAGCGAGAACTTATATTGTGTGGCCATACGGGTTTAACAAACCCTCATTCGGACGGTTCGCTACCGTTATGCGGATGAAATATATTTTTGTGTTTTAGTGCGGGTTCTAGCACTGTGTGATGGGGTAACGTTGGTTAAGTTTTGATAATTGAGTGCTCGCGTATAACAACACTTTTGGAATGCAAATGATTTGGATAATCTACGTTATGGACATACAAAATCTTGTGGTTCAAAAACAACGTTTAATACTTACTAAACCTATGATTTCACCAACGTTTTTCGTTGACAGATTTCTATGTTTTTCTCAGGTCTTGCACGATATGTGATACATGCTTCCGCTCACTATTTGATACTTGCATTGGATGTCGAGTATACATGCATTACTTGGAGCGTCTTTTGACTTTACTTTAAACTGTGTCGCCTAGATTTCAAATGTACTTATAACCTTGTAACTTAACTTTTGGTTGAACAATTCTTGTAAACTTTGAAAACAATCTTTATTTTGAAATAAGGGCGACATATTTTGGTCAAACATTGTCATAAAGACTTATGACCAGGTAATGGGACCCACGTAGTCGACGCCGTCACTTGACGATTTGTCGGGGTCGCTACAAGTGGTATCAGAGCCTTGGTTGTAGGGATTTAGAGTTCATTTGTGTCCACCCCGAGTCATAGGGTACATAGGTGAATCTAGACTACAACCGGCATATAGACAGAAGTAGGAATTACTTGACTATTTGTGCATTTATACTCGAACTCTTCTATCATATCTAACTCGTATTCGATCTTGATCTTACGTTGATAAATTTTGTTGACGCGCCACCTTGACTTTATGAAGTAATGTTAAATGCACACGAGAATCAGGGTAATATAATTTCCGGGATTATATTACGGTGATTCATATGGACATTCCGACATTATGACATAAAGAATTTAAGGCGAGTCAAGGAAAATTTTCTCTACATCATCATTCCATATCATGATTAGTATTATTGAGAATACTAATCAACGATATTCTTGTGTCTTGAAGGAACAATGCCTCCCCGTCGCGGGCCACGTAATGAAACTTCCGAACAAGCTTTTCAACGCATGATAGCCGCCGCCATAGGTGCGGCTATGGCTAGCATCTCCTCCGACATCAATAACAACCACAACCACAACAACCATGGAGCCGGTAATTCAAACGAGGGTTGCTCCTACAAAACTTTCATGGGGTGCAAACCTCACACCTTCGATGGGACCGGAGGACCGGTTGTGCTCACCCGATGGTTTGAGCAAACAGAAGCCGTTTTTAGCATAAGCGGTTGTCGGGACCAGGACAAAGTCAAATATTCCACCCACACTTTTGCCGGTATCGCCCTCACATGGTGGAATACGTATGTGCTGTCGGTGGGTATCGATGAAGCCCACACACTCTCATGGGCCGACTTAAAGAAAAAGATGATCACCGAATACTTCCCGCGCGAAGAGACCCGTAAGCTCGAACACGAACTAAGAACTTTAAAAGCGGTCGGGAATGACCTAAAGGCATATAATCAACGATTTTCTGAGCTATCCTTGATGTGCCCAAACCTCGTGACCCCCGAACCTCTAAGGGTTGAACTTTACATGGATGGTCTTCCCAAGAGCATCAAACAAGGAGTAATGTCATCCAAACCCAGTAATCACCAAGAGGCCCTGAATATGGCCCGTCAATTGATCGAAACGGTAGACGAGATTGAAGTGCCGGCACCTAAAGCCGAGGATGAGTCGGGTGACAACAAAAGAAAATGGGAAGCCCCCCAATCGAGTAACTACAACAACAACTTTTCCAAGGAACCTCTCACCCCCGTCGGCAAGAAAAGTTATGCCGGGACACGACCTTTTTGCAACAAATGCCACAAGCATCATTTTGGTGAATGTGGCAAGCTAATTTGCCATCGGTGCCAAGGTAGTGGTCATATTGCCAAGTATTGTGGAAGTACCGCCCCCGTCACTCAAAAGGGACCCGACGCACCAAAGCCGAGTATTTGCTACAAATGTGGCCAATCGGGTCATTTTAGGAATGAATGCCCAAAGAATAAAGCAAAAACCAACGCGCGCCGTTGAACTTACAACATCGACACCTAGGATGCCTGAGACGATGATGGACTAGTCACGGGTATGTTTCTTCACAACAAACCGTATATTTCATACTTATTCGATTCGAGTACCGTTAGACGTTTTATAACCAAAGATTTGACTCGTGCTCTTTATATTCCACCTCTTTCCCCCAGATACTACTTAGACGATTTAAGTGACCGACGGAAAATATTGTGTGCCTATAAATTTTATTGGATGATATACGTTAAGACTTTTGACTTGACACCTATAGAACTAGGGAGCTCGGAACCTATTCGTAAAAAAAAAAAAAAAAAAAAAAAAAAAAATGTTTCCCCATCATCTTGTATAGATTATTGTGAACTGAGTAATTTTCGGTTGGAAACCGATACCCTCTCCCTCGCATCCATGACCTCATGATTATTTGCACGAATCCCGTATGTTCCAAATCGACCTCCGTTCCGGTTATCATCAATTGGGGGTTAAGTGAGACGATGTCTCCTAAGCCACTTTCCGAACTCGCAACGTTAGTTGTAAAACTCTCTTAGTACCGTTTGATTTATTTAGGGCTCGCCCGTATCCATAAACCTCTTGAACCGCGTATGCAAATTCATATAGACTAATCTGTTATCGTATTTATAGATGACATCTTAAGTTATTTAAGTAAAGAAGGAAAACGAACAACATCACCATCTTACGCTCGAACTTTTGAGAAAAGAGCAACTTTATACCAAATTCTCCGAGTGAGAATTTCTGTTGAACGAAGTCCAATTTTCTAGACCATGATGTTAATGGTCAAGGCATTACAATCAATCTCGAAATCAAGCCACATGTAATCAGGAAACTCTCCCAACTCAGACTTGTATTCGTAAAATCTTAGATCTCGCCTGTTATCACCGAAGATTCATTTCTGACTTTTCTCGTGTTACTCGACTTTTACACTCGTTAACTCACTAAGGGAAAACTTTAAACCTCTCCGTGTTCGAACCTTGAGCGTGATTCTTCACACCAACATTTCTAGTTAAAATCGTATAGCAACAGATGGAACTCAAACATGGAAATATTTCTACATGAACGCCGAAAGGCATACTCTCTCGACTCAAAATTAACGTAACTAAAATTCGTTATTTTGCACGAAGAATTCGAATATTAAACTGTAGATCCGATCAACTTTCTCGTCATCACGTACCACACACATACCTCTGTTATTTCACCGTTACTGTCTGATATTACTAGAATTTAAGATAACACACAATCCAACGATACTTCACTCTTCTTTGACTTAACGTCCTTGTGTTTCTGATAATCGGCCAACTATTATTCAACCCCGAACTATACAACTACGTGTACTATCTTGTTTCTCTTCCAGACTTCAATTTTCGACAACTAGAGGCGCGTTATGGCAACCTCGAGATGTAAGCTCATCCTATTCTCAGTCCTCATTTCATTCCTATCTTTATCGCTCGCATTTCTGTTTAAGGAAACTCCTTGTGACATTTCTCCATGGATAGAGAAATTCCTCATATTATATTAGTATTCGCCACGAGGGTGAATAGTCCTAACGAACATTTTTCGAACCCTAACTGACTTGTTCAAACATATCTTAAGAGATTCTATTCCAACACGGAGTATCTTTGTCAAATATCCCGTATCGAAATACTCGTTTCGCCTCTAGTTTTACAAGAAACCTTGGAGACCCGCTTAGACATGAGTACCGCGTACCACCCACAAACAGACGAACCGAACAAACGAACGATTTACGTCTTCAAAAGACATGTTTCAAACTTGCATGGTCGCTTTTAGTAGATCCCTCTTACAACAGTAGTTACCACTCGTGTGTTCACACGCACTTTCCGAAACCCTATATGACCGCTAATGTCATACCCCTATTCGTTGGACCAAAGCATGTGGCAAACAAAACACCGAATCTTAACTCATCCAAGAAACAACAATTGAGATAATCCAAGTCCGAGAAGGGCTCGAGACGACCCGTAGTCGCCCAAAAGAGTCATACCAAACTTAGATGAAAACCTCACAATTCCCAGTGTGTAACCGCGTAATATTGAGAAACCGCACCTTGGAAAGGTGTAATCCAATTTGGGAAATCGAGAAAGGCTATATCCGCAATATCGAACCTTTTGAAACCTTGGGGCGTATTGGAACCGCTTCCTATCATTTAGAACTTCAGGCTCAATTAAGTTTCCGTTTACCCTACATTTCGTGTAACAAACTTAGAAATGTGTCCTGTGGAACAGGAACGTGCAATCCTGCTAGGTACATCAACTATCGATGACAAACTTCTCTTCATAGGAAAACCAGTTGAAATCGGGGATCGTAAAACCAAACTTTAATACAACGTAAAACCCTGACTATCCAAATTCATGAGAACACTCAAGGACGTACCTACACTTATTCATATTATGAACAACGTAAAGTCTTGAGTAAGAGATATCGACTACTACTTCCAACTAAATTTCGGGACGAAATTTCTTTTGAGGTGTGGATAATGTAACATCCCGCGTTTTTCCGTTAAATTTAATTTTAACACCGTATTTTTTTTTTAAAAACATAATCTTTCGTATTTAAATTAATAGTTTCCGTGAGTAACGTTCATTATATTCCCGCTATTTAATTTTGACATCACCCGTTACTCGAGCGTTTTAAAATATTCGTTTGGTTAATTACCGCACCCGCTTTGAAACTTGAGGGACCAATCTCGTCACTTGGCCAAATTGGGGCAACTAGCCACCACCTCCCCACCTTCCTCATCATTCAATCACCTCCATCTCTCTCTCTTTCTCTCTAGCAAGAACACACACACAAACACCTAATTCAAACATTCATCATCTAAATTCGGATCGGGAAGCAAACTTCAAAACAAATTACATATTCGTGATCCTCTCTTCATCCTCTACATTTTGATACCAATTTCATCAAGTTTGGGTAACTTTCTAAAAACTCTAGATTTCTATAAATTCGTGTTTTTGACTTGAAATTGTGTTGGTTAGTGTCTATGGCTCGTGTATAACATGAATATATGATTTGTATTCTCGATCTTGATGTTTTGGTGTAACTAGCTTGAAAATGAAAAGTGTATGCTTAATCCTTGATTTTGGATGATCAAATGTTGTTAGATTGTTAAAGTGCATGTTTTAAAAGTGTTACTAGTATCATTAGCTTCGTTTTGATGTATAGGTTGATTAAGGAAACTCCAAAAACATGATTATTGATTTTGAGATGTTTGACTAGGGTTTGATAGTTCTTGACATGAATTTTTGGATGCTTGAATGCCATGAAATGTTAATTGTTAGTGTTTAGTAGTAATGTATGCTTCATTACTTTCAAAACGGCATATCGTATCTGTAAATTGGGTTCCCGAATCATAAAATACGTTTTACGAACTTGAAACTTTGAAAATAAACCTTTCTTGATCAATTGATGAGATTTCGGCTATTGTAAATGATGTTTTTGTTTGATGATATGTGGTTAGTTGTATTGCTCGTCAAAATACCTTTCCGAGGATATAAGATACATGTTTTGGTTGTTTGCGGATCATAAATGGTGAATGTTTGATGTTTGGTTCGTGCATACTTTGAAAAACTGACCAGAAATCTCTGCCCAGTTGGTGGCGCGGCGCGCCCCATTCCCGCGCGGCGCGCGGATTGGCCTGGCCAGATTCTACCTTGTTTGGCGCATTTCACGCGAAATGTTTAACTAGCTATCGACCTCCGATTCACATGAAACTTGTTTTAATATACTTGTATATGAATATTTAGCATAGAAAAATAGTTCGGGACCCGACCCGAACGCGTTGACTTTTTCATTGACTTTGACCAAGTTTGACTTTTAGTCAAACTTAACCAAACTTTTATACAATCATTCTAACATGCTTTTATACTTGTTTCTTGTATGAAACTTGACAACGTGATTCACATGCTATACTTAATCGAGTCGTAACGAGCCATAGGACTAATTGAACACATTTCACCCGACCTTGTGTCGTAACCGGTTAATTGATATAACTTACTTGTTTAGGTCAAGGCTAAGCAACTTTCATGCACACGTTTACTTTGTGAAGTACTTTATACTCGTGCACTCGAGGTGAGATCATAGTCCCACCTTTTCAACAACTTTTATACTTTTAAATCGTGGGCTGAGAAAACATATACTTTGTTACATCTTGTACTACTTACTTTTATGTTTTGAACACAAGTGTGAAAAGAAACATTCCACGTGCGAGTTAGAACAAAAATGCCTCAATTCGATTATCATTAGTTACACTTGCAGGGTGTAAGCGAGAACTTATATTGTGTGGCCATACGGGTTTAACAAACCCTCATTCGGACGGTTCGCTACCGTTATGCGGATGAAATATATTTTTGTGTTTTAGTGCGGGTTCTAGCACTGTGTGATGGGGTAACGTTGGTTAAGTTTTGATAATTGAGTGCTCGCGTATAACAACACTTTTGGAATGCAAATGATTTGGATAATCTACGTTATGGACATACAAAATCTTGTGGTTCAAAAACAACGTTTAATACTTACTAAACCTATGATTTCACCAACGTTTTTCGTTGACAGATTTCTATGTTTTTCTCAAGTCTTGCATGATATGTGATACATGCTTCCGCTCACTATTTGATACTTGCATTGGATGTCGAGTATACATGCATTACTTGGAGCGTCTTTTGACTTTACTTTAAACTGTGTCGCCTAGATTTCAAATGTACTTATAACCTTGTAACTTAACTTTTGGTTGAACAATTCTTGTAAACTTTGAAAACAATCTTTATTTTGAAATAAGGGCGACATATTTTGGTCAAACATTGTCATAAAGACTTATGACCAGGTAATGGGACCCACGTAGTCGACGCCGTCACTTGACGATTTGTCGGGGTCGCTACAATATATAAATAATTATAAGAATTATTTAAATATTATATTATATTTATGTGCAAAGTTGACTTGTAATTTTTAGTCCGTTGCGTCGAGCGTTGAGAGTTGACTCTGGTCCCGGTTCTGGATTTTCGAACGTCCCTGCGTACAATTTAATATCTTGTACTTTGCGTTTTGAATCTTGTACTCTTGTAATTTCGAGACGTTTCTTATCAATAATTGGAACCTCTTTGATTATATTTTGTACTTTTGAGCTTTTTGGTCGTTTGCGTCTTCAATTCGTCGAATCTGTCTTTTGTCTTCACCTTTTATTATTTAAACGAATATCACTTTTAAATAGAATAATTGCAACTAAAAGCTTGTCTTTCTTGAGGAATAATGCTATGAAATATATGTTCGTTTTTAGCATTATCAAATATTCCCACACTTAAGCGTTGCTTGTCCTCAAGCAATATCGTCTTGAAATACTAGAATCACTTCTTTATTCTTCACACTTTGTACATCAGTGATTTCTATACGGCAGTATAAACAATGGTAGTAACGATATGGTTTACAGTCCCACATGACTATAAAAATTTAGATCCATTAAGGAAATTGGATCTTTATGAAAACATTTGATCTTTTGAAAATTAAATCTAGCTTTTACCCTAGATACGTTTTCCGTAATAACCCTTTACCGGTGTTTGCAAATTATTTTTTTGGGTTTGGTGGGTTTCATATTTGAAAATTTTAGCTCAAAACTTGCGGTTTTGTGTCACCCACTTGCTAACCTTGTATTTGGAAAGCAACACGTCCAGTTTACTTGTCCCGTATATTACCTTTCGGTAAACTACCGTCCGGTTGTAAAGGAAAGCGTTGAACAAGCAACTGTTAAGGCAATGTCCCCTAACATGCTTTTAATTATGGTCTATAACGTGTCGGACGCAATTACTATCCTTGGTAGGAGCAATAGTAAAGCTCGCCCTTATGATTTTTCGGTCTGGCACAAGGTCCTGTCTTTGACCACTATGCAACCACCGTTCTTACGGTTAACACCCGATTTAGTTCAGGTGACCTAATGAATTCCAGGTGAATTCCTAGGATTTTACGTTCAATGGTAATGAACGCATTGAAAATAGGTTTTCAGAAAACAAATCGGTTTGTAATTTTGATCAAAATATTTTCTCGTTCAAGCTCGAGTTTAGATATCATTGAATTCCATGAGTTTGTAATTCTCAATCTTTAAGGTCAATCTCAAGGATTGAGTAATATCAGGATTAAAAGCTGATTTTTGATCTTTTAAGGAGATTATCCTTTCTAGGGATCTGATTCATTAGTCTTATCCAGCTAATTTGCATGGTGCCCCCCATTGTACGAGATAAATCCTTCTTATGGTTAGGATAAATCTGACCACTTGGCGACCCTGTTTAATGCTGAGGTCCGTGGATTTCCTGCTGATTTTAGTGATGACTTTTCTAGATTTTTCGTCAACCTACAGCTGGTCTGGACGACAACTTCCTGACTTAAATCAAGAAGCGCGTTTCTTTTTCGGAAGACTTTACTTCCTTTTAATGATGGAATTGATTCATCGTGTAGATCCATCTCTCTTACAGTAAATCAGGTAAAACTTTTTAGTTTAGTCCAAAGCAAAAGTATTTTCAGTTATTTGTACAAAAATATGTGATATATGTTTTGAATAACTTGGAGAATTTTCCCACACTTGGCTTTTATTTTCCTTTTTATTGTCCTCTATTCCATTTTAAATGAATTTTAACATTTTGGTTTGTTTCTCAATTTATGTCCTTTCTGAGGTAATAATAATTTCGGTGTTAAAACCTAGTTTTATCGTTCATAAATATGTATAAACATGATTTTGAGTTCATTTAATTAAAAATTTTGAAAAATTTTACTAGAATTGGGTAGTCAGTATATATGACTAGGGCTGTTCTTTATTATCAGAGAGCACTAGATTCTAATACAACTACTGCTTTACTAGTATTTTTAATGGTAACACAGTGTTTAAGATAAAAATTTTAAAATCCGAAAGAATTTAACCCCTTCCCACACTTAAGATCTTGCAATGCCCTCATTTGCAAGAAATCATCTACAATTTAAATTATTGAGGGTGATTTGTGTGAAAATGATTAAATTTTACCAAAGTTTCCAAATATATTGGCGTTTGTTTGCTGAATGATAAATGGTGCACATCATTTGTTCATTCCGTCTTGTTGTTATTTCACATATATTTTGCATCTTGTCGTCAAAATTAGTTGCTTTTGCTGAACTTAATGCCAGTCTTTGAAAATGCGTTGTTTTACCCTGTTGTGTACATAAGATAAACTGCAAACATATATACATATTTTTGAAGTTTGGTATATTACCCCACATTCAAAAATTATTAAAATCTAAGAATAAAAGTTAGAAAATTATAAAAACTATTACAATATTAACATAAGTATTAAACGTATCAACATTACAAATTACAAAATAAATAAAACTAAGTAGACTAGGGATGATACTGATACCAATAGGGGTTCCATGCATAATCATAGGTGCTATAAAATGCTTCGGCAGGGTTATACGTAGGATACGGTGGTTGCATCTCTATAGACCAGGGAGGGAATATGGGTTTTGGAGTAGGAATATAGTTTCTACCTATATGTTGGCAATGAGCTATGATTTGGTTTTGATGAACTTGCCAATCTTCAAATGCTCTCTGTCTAGCATTTTCGTACTCCTGTGAAGCTATAAACCTTTGCATTTCTTGCATTTCATTTCCCCCTCCTACATTACCTTACTGTTCGTTTTTCTCAACCTGTGGATGTCTACCATGGTATTGTACTGCGGCGTTATTTCGCAGGGTTCTGGTTCTTCGACTAATAATCCCCCCGACTTATATCCACACCGAGATATTCAGCAATCAAAGTAATAAAAATACCACCTCCTATTATGCTATGTGGTCTCATCCCCCTAACCATAGCTGATAAATAATAACCCACATAATAAGGTATACTTACAGCGCTTTGTGGGTCTCGAATACACATATGGTAAAACAAATCCTGTTCATTTACCTTTTCCTTGTTCTTACCTCTTTGTGTAATCGAATTAGCTAAAAACCTATGAATTACTCTTAATTCAGCTCTATCTATATCTAAATAAGAGTAATTTCCCCCTTTGAATCGGTGATGGCTTGTCATTTGACTCCATACACCATGTGTATCAAAATTTTCATCTTTCTTTCTACCATTTAGTATCAACCCTCTACAATCGACAGATGCTAACTCCTCAGGCGTATATATATGTAAAGCCTGAGCCATGTCTAGTAAAGACATGTGGCGCATCGAACCTCCTAACAAAAATCTAATAAAAGATCGATCGGTTAAACTAGCTACCCGATCATTTAATTCTATACTACACAACAATTCTTTACACCATACTTTATATACAGGTCTACGCATGGTGAATAAACGTACCCAGTCGTTAAAAGTAGAATTACCATACCTCTGTGCAAGTAATTCCCTAATTGGCCCGGCCAATTCTACAGCTTCTAATGGTCCCCATTCTATGACCCTAGGTACCTCAACAACTTTAGAATGAAGAGTATGCAAACCCCTTTGGTATTTTGGATAATCTATCCAAAGTCTGTCAAATCTCAGGTTCGGGTGCAAATCTTCCAAGTGCATATCAGAAAATGTCATGACTGGATGAGGTATATCTTGTTTGTAGTAGTTATCCACCTCCTGTTGTTCCGCATTCTCAGCAGGAGCATTGCGAGTTTGGGATTATTATGAGATTTTGGAAATGGACCCATAAAGTCAATACCCCAAATGTCAAATACTTCACATACTTGTATGACATTTTGTGGCATTTCATCACGTTGACTTATTTTTCCGGCCCTTTGACAAGCATCACAGGATTAGCAAAGAAGGTGTGAGTCTTTGTAAATTGTAGGCCAATAGAATCCAGCATCATAAACTTTTCTTGCTGTTAGTTGAGGCCCATAATGCCCTCCTGTTGGTCCTGTGTGACAATGGTTTAAAATTTTACTAGCTTCATCTCCAAATACACATCGGCGTATTATTCCATCGGGACAACTTTTAAACAGATGTGGATCTTCCCAAAAATAGTGTTTTATATCACTGAAGAATTTCTTTCGTCTTTGATAAGATAATCCTTTTTCAAGGAATCAACAAACTAAGTAGTTTGCATAGTCTGCAAACCATAGAATTTCTTTATAATCTATCTTCAATAGATATTCATCAGGAAAGTTGTCTTGTATGGCCGATTCATTTAGAACTTCTAAGTCAGGATTTTCAAGACGAGAAAGATGATCAGCGGCGAGATTTTCTGCTCCTCTTTTATCTCGGATTTCAATATCAAACACTTGTAAGAGTAAGATCCAACAGATTAATCTTGGTTTAGCATCTTGTTTCGGAAATAGGTATCTAAGAGCAGAATGGTCGGTATAAACCACCGTTTTTGCTAGAACGAGATATGATCAAAATTTGTTAAAAGCAAAGACAATAGCAAGGAGTTCTTTTTCAGTAGTTGTATAGTTCGTTTGTGCTCCTTGTAATGTCTTCCTAGCATAATATATAGGTTGAAATCGTTTTTCAATCCTTTGTCCTAAAACGGCTCCCATTGCAAAATCACTTGCATCGCACATTAGTTCAAATGGTAGATTCCAATTTGGTGTTATCATGATCGGCGCATTAGTGAGTTTCTCTTTAAGAATATTAAAAGATTTGATACACTCATCTGAAAAGATGAATGGAGCATCCTTTTCTAGGAGTTTATTCATAGGAGTGGCAATTTTAGAAAAATCTTTTATGAAACGTCGGTAAAAACCCGCATGCCCTAGAAAACTCCTAACTCCTCTAACATTGGTGGGATGTGGAAGTTTAGCAATTACATCTACTTTAGCTCTATCCACTTCAATTCCTTCTTTTGAAATTTTATGTCCAAGAACGATGCCTTCTTTAACCATGAAATGACATTTCTCCCAATTAAGTACTAGATTTGATTGTTCGCATCTAATAAGCATTCGTTCCAGTTTAACTAGACATGATTCAAATGTATCACCGAAGACTGAAAAGTCATCCATGAAAACTTCCATGCATTCTTCTATCATGTCGTGAAAAATCGCCATCATACACCTTTGAAAGGTTGCAGGGGCATTGCAAAGTCCAAATGGCATGCGTTTGTAAGCAAAAGTACCATAAGGGCACGTGAATGTGGTTTTCTCTTGATCTTCGGGTGCTATTGGAATTTGAAAATATCCGGAAAATCCATCTAGAAAACAATAGTAACTATTTCCGGCTAATCTTTCCAACATTTGATCAATGAAAGGTAAGGGAAAGTGATCTTTTCTGGTGGCGTCATTTAATTTTCTATAATCAATACATACACGCCATCCTGTTACAGTCCTAGTAGGAATAAGCTCATTTTTCTCATTTGTAATGACAGTCATGCCACCCTTCTTAGGCACGCATTGAACTGGGCTTACCCATGGACTATCAGAAATTGGATAAATTAGACCTGCGTCTAGCAGTTTAATAATTTCTTTTTTAACTACATCTTGCATATTAGGATTTAGTCTTCATTGGCGTTGCACATACGTTTTATGGATTTAGTCTTCATTGGCGTTGCACATACGTTTTATGTCCTTCTTCCATAAGGATTTTATGTGTGCAATACGAAGGACTAATTCCTTTAATATCATGAATCTTCCATGCAATGGCTGGTTTATGAGCTTTCAACACAGAAATGAGTTGTGATTTCTCATTTTCAGTAAGAGAAGACGATATTATTATAGGTAATTCAGATTCACCATGTAAATAAGCGTATTCCAAATGGTTTGGAAGTGGCTTTAACTCTAATTTCAGAGGTTCTTCTATCGATGATTTGTATCGATATCTGTCTTCTTCTTTTAGCATTTGAATTTCTTCTGTTGTTGGTTCATATCCATTAGCTATAAGTGTAGCTAACATTTCAGCTTCATCAATTGGTTCATTACCTTCTCCTAAAGAACATTCTCCTGTTCCTTGTAATTCTGGAAATTCTTCTAATAATTCTGTATGTGCATCTATAGTTTGAATATAATAACATGTATCATCTGCAGATTGTGGTTGTTGCATTGCTCTATCAACTGAAAAGGTAACATTCTCATCCTCTATACTTAGGGTCAATTTCTTACCGAACACGTCTATCATTGCTTTAGCCGTGTTTAAGAATGGTCTTCCTAATATGAGAGGAACTTGAGAATCTTCTTCCATGTCCAAAACAACAAAATCTACTGGAAATACTAAAGTACCAACTTTAACTAGCATGTTCTCCATTATCCCTCTAGGATATTTTATTGATCTATCGGCTAGTTGTATGCTTATTCTGGTTGGTTTCAATTCTCCAAGGTCTAGTTTAGCATATAGTGAATACGGCATTAGATTTATACTAGCACCTAAGTCTGCCAATCCTTTTATTGAACTAAGACTACCCAGAAAACATGGAATTGTGAAACTTCCTGGATCAGATAGTTTTTCTGGTATCTTATTCAACAGCACTGCTGAACAATTAGCATTCATGGTAACAACCGAGAGTTCTTCCATTTTCTTTCTATTTGAAATTAGATCTTTCAAGAATTTAGCATATCTAGGCATTCCTGAAATCACATCAATGAAAGGAAGATTTACATTTATCTGTTTAAACATATCCAAGAATTTGGATTGCTCGGCTTCAAGTTTCTCTTTCTTCATTTTACTCGGGTAAGGAAGTGGTGGTTGGTATGGTTTAACATAAGGTTTAGCCTTAACTGTGTTATCTTCATTAATGTAACGACCCGGAATTTTCCGATCGTTCTATACTTATGAGATTAATATTTACATAAATTAAACCTTACCAACATAATAAGCAATCCAAACTGTTGAGACTTATATTTTTGAAAAGAGTTTTACACAACGTTTGACCGTCCAATTTGACCGATGATATCACGAACTATATAACACACGATAATTATACGATTATGTATATGTACATATCTATACATATTTAACATGATTTAAGGATGGTTTAACATTTCATTGTGAACTAACAACAATGAGTTATAAGTATACTTTGAGACCACTAACTTAAGTTTTCAAAACGATAACTATATGTAACGTTCTTTGACATATATACTTACAATCTATAATGTGTTGTGATTTATGTCACCAATATGATTTAAGTGTAATGGGATTAATTTGTAACCAAAATAATCTTGATAAATATCGAACAAGTTTGGGGAAGTGTGGAGTGCACACTTGTTTGAACTTATCTTGATTATGACGGGGGTTCGGGGGCAGCGCCCCCGATAAGCGGGGTCCAAGGGGTGGCAACCCCTGGCGGGGTCCAAGGGGTAGAGCCCCTGGCTGGGGTCGAGCTTTATTAAAAATGTCTTAAAATTTTATTTTTGGCCCGGTTGGACCCAAAATAAAAGCCCGATTTTGAGCTTCTTTTACCGTATCATACCTATCATCTATGCGTATTTACTATTGGTAAATACACATCAAATCAATATCCTTATCAGCCTTAGATCTGCCCTAGATAAGAGGGAATCTTATTTGTAAGCTAGCATACATTATTACTCAAAAATTTAACACAATAATTTGTCCTTGTTTCCTCAACAACCAGACTGTCCTATAAGTATCACCATCACCTTGGGTTTTCATTTCATTCTTACAACCATCTTTCTCTAACCAAAAACACACTCTTAAGAACTCTAAGTGTTCTTCACAATCTCAGCTAATACTCATGAAGAACTAGCTTCATGAACAACCTATAATCATCATAAGAAAGTTTGATCAAGATTATTTTCTATCTTTTCCAGTAGCTTTATCCAAGTAACTTGAGGTAGTAACCTTATTCATAATCTTATTCGATTCATATTTATATAGCTATCTTATTTTGTGTTATAAAATTTTTAACAACACGAACATAGTTTGAATGATTTCAAACCGGTTCGCAAACTAAATAGATCCTTCTAATTTGATTTTTAAAACACTTCAAAACCTATAATATATCATATTATGACAAAATTGAATTAATCATATCTTCGCTAATTAACATAATATTTAATATATATTTACTTATGATTTGATTTTATATATTTCAGGACCACCCGTAAACAACACGAGAAGATTAATCATAAGACCTCATGATTGTACGCAACACGTCATCTGACAACACGGTACTTTATGTACGCAACACGTTATTTGACAACATGGTACCATGGGTCGAGATTAATTCTGATCAATACGAATACGATGGGGTCTTTATTTATTTTTTTGAGCAACTAATTGTGGACCATGAACAACAGACTGCTAACTACGGACTAAGAAAATATTAAAAGTATTATAAGTATATATATATGTAACGATTACTTGAAAAGAAAATATGTTGATATATTTTATATATGGTTAGGTTCGTGATATCTATCGGAGACCAAGTCGAGTTAAATACCTTCAAGGAAAAGGTGAGTATATAGTCCCACTTTTAAACTCTAAATATTTCGGGATGAGAATACATGCATTTTATGATTTACGTTATAGACACAAGTACTTAAAAATATATTCTATGTTGAGTTGTACCACTGGCATATCTCCCTGTAACTTGGTAACTACTATTTACATGCGGTATTGTAAACGCGAATCCTGTTGATAGATCTATCGGGCCTGACAACCCCAACCGGACTGGACGACCAGTATTCAACGGTTGCACAGTACTTCGTTTCGGTGACTACACTTGGTACGGTGTAGTAAGATTTCATAATAAAGGGAATATGCGACGTTGATTAAATGTTAAGTATGGTTATCAAGTGCTCAACAACTTAGAATATTTTTATTAAAACGTTTATATATGAAATCTTGTGGTCTATATTCATAACGCTGCCGGCATTAAACCTATATCTCACCAACTTTATGTTGACGTTTTAAGTATGTTTATTCTCAGGTGATAACTAAAAGCTTCCGCTGCAACGTGTTGAATTTAAGCAAGATCTTGAGTATGCATATTTGTGTCAAAAATAAAACTGCATATCGGAGGATTTGTAATGTAAAATATGTTGGAAGTCGTATTGTTATTATCACATGTAAAGTTTGTAAGTCTAAGATTATCGCTAAACGATAATCATTATTATCTTGTTTAAACCTTGTATTTGTAATAAAAGTTATGGTTTGTATTGTAAAAACGAATGCAGTTTTTGAAAAACGTCGCATATAGAGGTCAATACATCGCGATGAAATCATATGTTATTGTATTCGTCCTTATGGTTAAGGTTGGGTTATGACATGTGGTATCAGAGCGTTGGTCTTAGAGAACCAAAAAATTTGCATTAGTGTGTCTTATTGAGTTTGTTAGGATGCATTAGTGAGTCTGGACTTTGACCGTGTTTGATTTAGAAAACTATTGCTTATCCCTGTTGGTTAAAAAAATTAATATGTAAATATTATGTGATACTAACATGCTAGTTGTTATGTGATATATGTCTAGCTTAGAACTTGTTATCACATTCAGCAACTCCGAACCAGAATCTTCAGATGGTGTTCCAGTCATTAACCTATCCGATGATGAAAACGACACCTTTGGGGAAGACTCACAAGTTCCGGATGAATCAATTGAAGAGGAACCGGAAAGTGATCCTGAGGAGGAAGAAATACAGGAAATTACGAAAGACAAGTTCGAACGAGGAAAGAAACGAAAGGCTACTGAAATGGAAAATCCAAATCCCGAGTCTAGAGAGGATGTTGTGGCACCAACTCCACCAGATACTTCCACACCTATTCCCACTATTCCTATTAGTTCTATCCCGACATCCAGTTCTTCGGTTCCTCAGCCAAAACGCAGGGAGACAACCAGGATAACCTTTAAGCGATTTCTTTGAACACAAACGCATTGGGTTAAATGATGCGCTGTTGTTTTAAACCATGGGATCATATAATGTTTTGTATAATATTACTAGTGTGGTTTGCTTAATGTTTGATGTAAGATAAGCATATGTAAAATAGTGAAGTGTGAAATGCAATAATTTTCCATGGTTAAGTATTATTTGGGTGGTAGTAATTGATTTTCGTACTAAGCTATTAAGTATGAACTTTAACGGGTAGGTACTACCCTAGATATAATTATAAAACGCTAATAAGAAGAAAAGGTTTTTATAATAATAACTGGTTCATATTATTAATAAGCTACGATGTACTGTAAATACATACTACATCTATAATATTCCATGTGAATAATTATTTTTTTTCATTCTTATTGAAGATTATGGCGCGATTGAACCGAATGACGGAACAAGAAATCCAGGAACTCATCAATCAGCGAGTGAACGATAGAATGTTATGGGTTGAGGCTGCAAGAGGTGCTGCAGTTAACCCAAATCCTCGCGTGGGGTGCACTTACAAAACTTTTCAAGGTTGCAAGCCCTCATCATTCAGTGGAACAGAAGGACCGGTCGGTTTAACCCGGTGGATCGAAAAGATTGAGTCTGTGTTTAAAATCAGTGGTTGTATTGAGAAGGACATGACCAAGTATGCGTCGTGCACCCTACAAGATAGTGCACTCACGTGGTGGAAAAACTATGTGAAGGCCGTAGGAGGAGATGTAGCTTATGATACTCCTTGGGAAGAATTCAAAACAATGCTAATCAACGAATATTGTCCAAGGAACGAGGTTAGGAAGTTGGAAGCTGAATTACGAAGCCTGAAAGCTGTTGGTACTGAACTCACCAACTACAATCAGCTATTCATGTAATTAGCTTTGCTATGTCCCGAATTGGTACCAACCGAAGAACGGAAGATTGAACTGTACAAAGACGGTTTGCCTAAAAAGGTCAAGGCAAATGTTACAGCATCCAAACCCAAGACTATTCATGAAGCTATCACCATGGCGAACGAATTGATGGACCAGATTATTCTGGATAAGAACACCGATGTCAAGACATCGGGAAACAAAAGAAAGTGGGAAGGTAATCATCAACAATCCAACAAGAAACAAGAAACCACGCAAGGTGCGGGTAGCGGTTCAAACTCAGGTTACAAAGGACGAAATCCTTTATGTAACAGATGCCACAAGTCACTCTGGTTATTGTAATGTGGTGTGCAACAATTGTAATCGAAAAGGTCATCTTGCTGAAGATTGTAGGGTTCCCGCTACAAATACAAACGGTACCAAGACTCCTGCAACCAATGCAAATAGAACTGCCTTGGCCACTGTTACTTGTTATAGGTGTGGGAAACAGGGTCATTATAAGAGCCAGTGTCCGAATCCAGAGAAGAATAATGGATCTGCACGTGGAAGAGCATTTGTTATTAACGCTAGAGAGGCGTGTGAAGACCCGGAGCTTGTTACGGGTACGTTTACCATTAATAACTTATCCGCATCTATTATATTTGATACTGGTGCCGATAGAAGTTACGTGTGTAGAGACTTTCACACTAAATTGAATTGTTCATCATTACCTCTAGATGCTAAGTACATGATTGAGTTAGCTAATGGTAAACTAATTAAAGCCGATAAAATTTGCCGTGATTGTAAAATAAATTTAGCCGGAGAAACATTTAAGATTGATTTGATACCCGTAGAATTAGGAAGTTTTGATGTAATAGTCGGCATGGACTGGATGTCCAAAATAGGAGCTGAAGTTGTGTGCGCCAAGAAGGCAATTCGCATTCCTCGTAAGGATAGAACGCCATTAATGATTTATGGAGAGAAGGGTAACTCAAAGCTAAAACTCATTAGTTGTTTGAAAGCTCAAAAGTGCTTGAAGAAAGGGTGCTATGCTATCCTAGCACATGTTAATAAAGTCGAAATGAAGGAAAAAGTGAAGAGCATCAACGACGTGCCTGTGGCAAGAGATTTTCCTGAAGTATTTCCGGAAGAGTTGCCGGGATTACCTCCATTTAGATCTGTAGAATTTCAAATAGATCTAGTACCAGGAGCTGCACCAGTGGCTCGTGCTCCATATAGACTTGCACCATCTGAGATGAAAGAGTTACAAAGCCAGTTACAAGAATTACTGGACCGTGGTTTCATTCGACCGAGCACTTCACCGTGGGGAGCTCCGATTTTATTCGTCAAGAAGAAAGACGGATCTTTCCGAATGTGTATAGATTATCGTGAATTAAATAAGTTAACTATCAAGAATCGGTATCCACTACCGAGAATTGATGACTTATTTGATCAATTGCAAGGATCATGTGTTTACTCGAAAATCGACCTAAGGCCGGGATATCATCAACTACGCGTCAAAGAAGAAGATATTCTGAAAACTGCTTTTCAGACACGCTACGGTCATTATGAATTTTTGGTCATGCCGTTTGGATTAACGAATGCGCCAGCTGTGTTCATGGACCTCATGAATCGAGTTTGTAGTTCGTATTTAGATAAGTTTATTATCGTTTTCATTGACGATATTCTTATCTATTCCAAGAGTGAGCAAGAGCATGAACAACATTTAAGATTGGTATTAGAATTGTTAAGAAAAGAACAATTATACGCCAAATTTTCTAAGTGTGCGTTTTGGTTGAAAGAAGTGCAATTTCTTGGCCATGTTGTTAGTAGCAAAGGAATTCAGGTTGACCCAGCTAAAATTGAGGCCATTGAAAAATGGGAGACTCCTAAGACACCAACGCAGATACGCCAATTTTTGGGTTTAGCTGGTTATTATAGAAGGTTTATTCAAGATTTTTCCCGAATAGCTAAACCATTAACAGCGTTAACACAAAAAGGGAAGAAGTACGAATGGACTTCTGAGCAGGAGAGTGCATTTCAATTACTGAAGAAGAAGTTGACTACAGCACCTATTTTATCGTTACCTGAAGAGAACGATGATTTTGAGATATATTGTGACGCTTCACGACAAGGTTTTGGTTGCGTCCTTATGCAACGGAAGAAAGTTATAGCATACGCATCCCGACAATTGAAGATTCATGAGCGGAATTATACGACGCATGATTTAGAATTGGGAGCAGTAGTGTTTGCATTGAAGATATGGAGACACTACTTATATGGGGTTAAATGCACTGTGTTTACCGATCATAAAAGCCTTCAACATATCTTCGATCAGAAACAGCTGAACATGAGGCAACGTATGTGGGTCGAGCTGATAAACGACTATGATTGTGAGATTCGCTATCATCCCGGGAAAGCGAATGTAGTGGCCGACGCTCTAAGCAGAAAGGAACGGGAACCAATTCGAGTACGAGCAATGAACATAAAAATTCGCATGAATCTCAACTCACAAATCAAAGAGGCTCAACGAGAAGCTCTTACTAAAGAAAACATAGGAGACGAAATAATGAAGAAGTATGAGAATCAACTCATTATGCGTGAAGACGGAATTCAATATTTTGCAAACCGTATTTGGGTACCGAAGTTGGGTGGATTAAGGAAGTTGATATTGAATGAGGCACATACGACAAGATACTCGATACATCCTGGAGTTGGAAAGATGTATCAAGATCTTAAGACGCATTATTGGTGGCCTAATTTGAAGACAGACGTTGCAACATATGTTGGGGAATGTTTAACTTGTTCCAAAGTCAAAGCAGAACACCAGAAGCCGTCAGGGTTACTTCAACAACCAGAAATCCCAGAATGGAAATGGGACGGTATTACCATGGATTTCATCACAAAGTTACCTAAGACTGCCTGGGGTTATGACACCATTTGGGTAATAGTTGATCGTCTCACCAAATCTGCACATTTCTTGCCTATAAAGGAAACGGATAGAATGGAGAAACTATTACGACTGTACATAAAGGAAATTGTTTCAAGGCATGGAATACCTATTTCCATTATATCCGATCGTGATAGTAGATTTACATCAAAGTTCTGGCAATCACTACAGGAGGCCCTAGGAACTCGTTTGGATATGAGTACCTCATATCATCCGCAAACTGACGGGCAGAGTGAAAGAACAATTCAGACTCTTGAAGACATGCTTAGGGCATGTGTGATCGATTTTGGAAATGGATGGGATAAATATCTACCATTAGCAGAATTCTCGTATAATAATAGTTATCATGCGAGCATTAAAGCTGCACCATTCGAAGCACTGTATGGAAGGAAGTGTAGATGCCTGATGTCGAACGAGGTGTATATAAAATAGTTTATAATTTTAGCAGGAAATACTATTAAATACGATACAATTTTACACAAGATATTTATTTATTTATAGAATGGATATACTTAAACCTTGCTACAACACTTATAGGCAGTGTACCTAATCGTACAGCAGTGTAGTTTTTAGTAAGTCCGGTTCGTTCCACAGGGAAATCTTTAAACAAAGCTCAACGCTATATTAGTTTACTTTTATAAAAATACAAATATATATATATAAGTAATATTATTATTATAAAGGGGGTTTTTACCGTTTAATGACCGGTTTGTCGATTTTAAAACTTTAGTCGCAGTTAAAACCTAATGTAAAATATAAAATACAAGACTTAAATTAAAGCGTAAAGTAAATAACGATAATGAAATTGCGAATAATAAAAGTGCGATAAAATTAAATTGCGATAATTAAAAAGTACGATAAATAAAAGTGCGATAAAATAACAATAAATAAAAGTGCGATAATTAGAAGTGCAATTAAATATAAAATAAAGGAAATTAAATATGAAATAAAAGAATTATGCTTATTTAAACTTCCGTAATCATGATGTTTGACGTGTTGATTTTAGTTTTATGCCCATGGGTTAATTGTCCTTTGTCCTGGATTATTCAATATGTCCGTCTGGTTTTTGTCCATAACAGTCCATCAGTCATAAATATAAATTGCAAGTGTCCTTGTCAAATTATTATTATACCCGAAGATAAATATTCCAACTAATTGGGGATTCGAATTGTAACAAGGTTTTAATACTTTGTTTAATGAATACACCAGGTTATCGACTGCGTGTAAACCAAGGTTTTACTACTTTGTTAACAATTACACCAATTACCCTTGAATGTAATTTCACCCCTGTTTTAATTATTCTAGTGGCTATTAATCCATTCCCGTGTCCGGTTAAATGAACGATTATTCGTACATATAAATACCCCGCCCATCGTGTCCGATCGAGTGTATATGGTAATTTATAGGGACGCCCAATTGTAAATCTTTATATTAACATTAACAAACTTTCATTTAGTTAAACAAATATAAAGCCCATTAATAGCCCATAGTCTAGTTTCCACAAGTGTCGTTCTTTTGTCCAAACCCCAATTATGGTACAAAGCTCAATTACCCAATTTTAGTAATTAGCCCAACATCATGATTACTTCGTTTTAAACAAGCATAATAATAACTTAGCTACGAGACATTAATATAAAAAGGTTGAACATAACTTACAATGATTAAAAATAGCGTAGCGTTACACGGACAGAATTTCGACTTACACCCTTACAACATTCGCTAACATAACCTTATTATTAGAATTATAATTAAAATTAAAATATAAATTATAAATATAAATATATATTACGTATATATTGAGAGAGATTGAGAAAATAAGATGTAAAATTCGATCAGAATTCGGTTGGCTTTATAGCCAGAAGTGAATTTTGGGGCTCCGCGACTCGCGGCAAAATACCCTTAAAACTCCGCGAGTCGCGGAGAGGTATTTACAGTTTACACCCTTGGAGTTTCCTGCTGCCGACGGTTTTAAATATATATATATAATATATATATAATTAATATAATTAATTATATATTATATTATATTTATATATATAGTTAACTTGTAATTTTTAGTCCGTTGCGTCGAGCGTTAAGAATTGACTCTGGTCCCGGTTCCGGATTTTCGAACGTCCTCGCGTACAATTTAATATCTTGTACTTTGCGTTTTGAATCTTGTACTCTTGTGATTTTGAGACGTTTCTTATCAATAATTGGAACCTTTTTGATTGTCTTTTGTTCTTTTGAGCTTTTTGGTCGTTTGCGTCTTCAATTCGTCGAATCTGTCTTTTGTCTTCACCTTTTATTATTTAAACGAATATCACTTGTAAATAGAACAATTGCAACTAAAAGCTTGTCTTTCTTGAGGAATAATGCTATGAAATATATGTTCGTTTTTAGCATTATCAAATATTCCCACACTTGAGCGTTGCTTGTCCTCAAGCAATATTGTCTTGAAATACTAGAATCACTTCTTTATTCTTCACACTTTGTACATCAGTGATTTCTATATGGCGGTATAAACAATGGTAGTAACGATATGGTTTACAGTCCCACATGACTATAAAAATTTAGATCCATTAAGGAAATTGGATCTTTATGAAAACATTTGATCTTTTGAAATCTAGTTTTTACCCTAGATAAGTTTTTCGGGATAACCCTTTACCGGTGTTTGCAAAATATTTTTGTGGGTTTGGTGGGTTTCAGATTTGAAAATTTTAGCTCAAAACTTGCGGTTTTGTGTCACCCACTTGCTAACCTTGTATTTGGAAAGCAACACGTCCAGTTTACTTGTTCCGTATATTACCTTTCGGCAAACTACCGTCCGGTTGTAAAGGAAAGCGTTGAACAAGCAACTGTTTAATGCAATGTCCCGTGACATGCTTTTGATTATGGTCTATAACGTGTCGGACGCAATTACTATCCTTGGTAGGAGCAATAGTAAAGCTCACCCTTATAATTTTTCGGTCTGGCACAAGGTTCTGTCTTTGACCATGTTATGCAACCACCGTTCTTACGGTTGACACCCGATTTAGTTCAGGTGACCTAATGAATTCCAGGTGAATTCCTAGGATTTTACGTTCAATGGTAATGAACGCATTGAAAATAGGGTTTTCAGAAAACAAATCGGTTTATAATTTTGATCAAAATATTTTCTTGTTTAAGCTCGAGTTTAGATATCATTGAATTCCATGAGTTTGTAATTCTCAATCTTTAAGGTCAATCTCTAGGATTGAGTAATATCAGTCTTAAAAGCTGATTTTTAATCTTTAAGGAGATTATCCTTTCTGGGGATCTGATTCATTAGTCTTATCCAGCTAATTTGCATGGTGCCCCCCCATTGTACGAGATAAATCCTTCTCATGGTTAGGATAAATCTGACCACTTGGCGACCCTGTTTAATGCTGAGGTCCGTGGATTTCCTGCTGATTTTAGTGATGACTTTTCTAGATTTTTCGTCAACCTACAGCTGGTCTGAACGACAACTTCATGACCTAAATCAAGAAGCGCGTGTCTTTTTCGGAAGACTTTACTTCCTTTTAATGATGGAATTGATTCATCGTGTAGATCCATCTCTTCTTTTCTTTCATCGGGTAAAACAGTTTAGTTTAGTCCAAAGCAAAAGTATTTTCAGTTATTTGTTACAGATATATGTGACATATGTTTAAAATAATTTGGTAAATTTTCCCACACTTGGCTTTTTATTTTTCTTTTTATCGTCCTCTATTCCATTTTAAATGAATTTTAACATTTTAGTTTGTTTCCCAATTTATGTCCTTTCCGAGGTAACAATAATTTCGGTGTTAAAACCTAGTTTTATCGTTCATAAATGTGTATAAACATGATTTTAATTCATTTAATTGAAAATTTTGAAAAATTTTACTAGAATTGGGTAGTCAGTATATAAGACTAGGGCTGTTCTTTTTTATCAGAGAGCACTAGATTCTAATACAACTACTGCTTTACTAGTATTTTTAATGGTAACCAAGTGTTTAATATAAAAATTTAAAATCCGAAAGAATTTAAACCCTTCCCACACTTAAGATCTTGCAATGCCCTCATTTGCAAGAAATCAGTAACAATTTAAATTATTGAGGGTGATTTGTGTGAAAATGATTAAATTTTTACCAAAGTTTCCAAATATATTGGCGTTTGTTTGCTGAATGATAAATGGTGCACGTCATTTGTTCATTCCGTCTTGTTGTTATTTCACATACATGTTGCATCATTGTCGTCAAAATTACTTGCTTTTGCTGAACTTAATGCCAGTCTTTGAAAACGCGTTGTATTACCCTGTTGTGTACATAAGATAAACTGCAAACATATATACATATTTTTGAAGTTTGGTTTATTACCCCACATTCAAAAATTATTAAAATCTAAGAATAAAAGTTAGAAATTATAAAAATGATTACAATATAAACAAAAATATTAAATGTATCAATAATTACAAATTACAAAATAATAAAAAATAAAATAAGTAAACTAAGGATGATATTGGTACCAATAGGGGTTCCACGCATAACCATAAGTGCTATAGAATGCTTCGGCAGGGTCATACGTAGGATATGGTGGCTGCATCTCTATCGACCAAGGAGGGAAGACGGGTTTCGGTGTAGGAATATAGTTTCTACCTATATGTTGGCAATGTGCTATGATCTGGTTCTGATGAACTTGCCAATCTTCAAATGCTCTCTGTCTAGCATTTTCGTATTCCTGAGAAGCTATAAACCTATGTATTTCTTGCCCCCCTCCTACATTACCTTGTTCCTGGTTTCTCTCTACCTGTGGATGTCTACCATTGTATCGTACTGCGGCGTTATTTCGCCGCTTCAACACTTTCGCACCATGGTATACATTTAAACCTATAGTGTCGCGGGGTTCTGGCTCTTCTACTAATAATCCCCCCCGACTTATATCCACACCGAGATATTCACCAATCAAAGTAATAAAAATACCACCTCCTATTATGCTATGTGGACGCATCCCTCGAACCATAGCTGATAAATAATAACCCACACAATATGGTATACTTACAGCGCTGTGTGGGTCTCGAATACACATATGGTAAAACAAATCTTGTTCATTTACCTTTTCTTTGTTTTTACCCCTTTGTGTAATCGAATTAGCTAAAAACCTATGTATTACTCTTAATTCGGCTCTATCTATATCCAAATAAGAGTAGTTTCCCCCTTTAAAACGGTGATGGCTTGTCATTTGACTCCACACACCGTGTGTATCAAAATTCTCATCTATTTTCCTACCGTTTAGTATCAATCCTCTACAATCGGCAGACGCTAATTCCTCAGGCGTATATATACGTAAAGCCTGAGCCATGTCCAGTAAAGACATGTGGCGCATCGAACCGCCTAACAAAAATCTAATAAAAGAACGATCGGTTAAACTAGCTACCCGATCATTCAACTCTATACTACATAACAACTCTTCACACCATACTTTATATACAGGTCTGCGTATGGTGAATAAACATATCCAGTCATTAAAAGAAGAATTACCATACCTCTGTACCAGTAATTCCCTAATTGGCCCGGCCAATTCTACAGCTTCCAAGGGTCCCCATTCTATGACCCTTGGTACCTCAACAACCTTGGAATGAAGAGTATGCAAACCCCGTTGATATTTTGGATAATCTATCCAAAGTCTGTCAAATCGCAGGTTCGGGTGCAACTGTTCCAAGTGCATATCTGAAAAGGTCATGACTGGATGAGGTACATCCTGCTTGTAGTAGTTATCTACCTCCTGTTGTTCCAAGTTCTCAGCAGGAGCATGACGGGCTTGGGATGAAGATTCACCCCTTTCATTCTGCAAAACACATCAAACACAAATTTTGTGCATCCAAATATGCATTAGTGTCAGCAAAATCATCAATCAAAATAATTACAATGACATTATTAATTTATATCAAACTTAAGCTTATTTTCACATTTTTTATCAAATCTACACTTTTTCAAATAAGCATATACGAAAATTTTCGCCAAGTTCATAAGCATTCAACTCAAATAACATGTCAAAATAATCATTATTAGCAAATAAACAAGTCTCAAATGGCATTATCTTTCAAAAATCAAGTTCATGAATTTTGGACTTGAAAAAGTCCACTTTAATTCTCAAAATCATGTTTAGGCTCAAAGTTTGGATCATTTAACTACCTAGACATGTTATACTACTCAATTTAGCAACAATTCATGACAAAAATCGGCCATAACCTGTTTATATCAAAAAGCCCCAAATTTGCTCAAGAACACAAACCCTAGATTCTAAAGATTTTGAAGTTTTTGGCTTCAAATCATGTTAACAAGCATCAATCTAGGTTATACATGCATAATATACTAACAATTTAACACTAATTACACTAAAAATTAACAAAATTCAAATTATGAAAATATGCTCAAGAACACACTAAAATTCGGATTTAAAGGGGATTTGGGGTGTAATTGTACCTGTTTTCTTGAGTAATTCTTAGATAAGATCCTCCTCAACATGATTGTAGTGAAAAATTTGAAGATTAACGGTGAAAAATCGAGTTTTTGGGATGATTTTCGTGGGTTTTCTCGGGTTTTTTCGAAGTGCAGTATGTGTGTGTGTGTTATTCTGTTCCAGCTCGTTCCTTTTATTTTTTTTTTTTCTGTATTTTTGTCCCTCCGCGAGTCGCGGAGGTTTGCACTGAAAACTCCGCGAGTCGCGGAGTTTACCCATTTTTTTTTTTTTTTTTTTTTTTTTTTTATAATCTTTAACTTATAAACAATTAAGAAATTAATTTTAAAATTTTGTTTCCCTTGTTATTTAGGACGAGGTCGTTTCGGATCGATGTCCTAGTCCGTCCCTCGACAAAATTTTAAAATTTGTCTTTTTGTAGCGATTGTTTTAAAAGCTAAGATTTTTGGGTTTTTTCAATGTTTTTGGCATACTTTAAATCAATAAGATTAAAAATAATGATAATAAAAGTTCTCGTCCCTCCCTCGGGTAAAGCAATTTCGGTTCAAAGACCTAGTCTTCAACTTACGACGAATTTTAAAAATCATATTTTTAACTTAATGAGATAAAGTAAATTTTTGTTTTTTAAATTCACACAACATAAATATAAAATTCATAATTAATATTAAAAATTAAAAATTCATACCAAACTTAAAATTTGAAATGCATAAAATAAAAATTTCATATTTTAAAAATTAAAAATTCACACCAAACTTAATTTAAAAATTCATATTATAAATTCATACCAAACTTATATTAATTTTTTAAATATTTACAATTTTAAATATATTGTTTTTATAAAGTTTACAATATTAAATTAAGGTTTAAATATTAATTTTAAAAACATGGTAAAAATAAATTAAAAATCTTTTTGTCTTTTTATCCCACTTTTATCAATCAAATATTATCAAAAATATGCGCCCCTCTTTTCGGTAAAGTAATTTCGGTTCCAAGACCTAATTTAACTCATGACGAATTTTTGAAATATTTTGGGTTGATTGTTTAAAGATATTTATACCTTAAGAATAAACGTTAAATTTCGCAGTGATGTAATAAATTTTTGAATGATATCAATAATTTCGGTCGCCAAACCTAATTTTATTTAATACCAATTTAATACTTTTTAGCGAACAAATTAGCGTTTATTATCAAAAGGTTAAAAATAAAAATAAAAATAAAAACTATACAGACATACCTGTGAAATAGATTTCTTAGTTATATGATCTATTATATTCATAAGATAGTCGGTTTAATTGGTCTTCCATGGCTGCATAGGCGTAACCTCGAGCATTCATTGTCTTTTCTTCTAAACATATGAACGGTCCGTCTCTGCATAAAGTAACAAATTCGGTATTTGAATAGGTTTGATTATTTGAACATTTACCTCCATGTGACCATTTTCCGCATTTGTGACATTTTTCTAGGTGTCGTGCTCTTCTTTTCGCTGCGGATTTTGATTTTCCTTTACCAAATTGTAACTTATTATCTTCGCATCTGGATCCTTTTCTAACTCCGTCCATTCTTTCTCTGATTACTGATACTATTTCACTCGGGAGTATGTCATTATTACGTTTAGCGATCAAAGCGTGTAGCATTAGACCATGGTTTAGTTCACAGGCAGTCTTCATTTCGTAAAAACCTAAAAAAAATAAAAATTCAGAATGGGGGGAGAAGACTAGTTCTTTAGGGTCTGCTAGGGAAAGACCATACGTGTTCCATTTTCGAGAATTACACGAAAACAGACAATCTAACTCTAACAGAAATATATATTATCCTTTAAAGACTTGATTCTCCCCATACTTAGTTAGCTGTGGTATTGAAATTGTGATTAACTTCGTTGTCGACTTCCATCGGACCCTGTATGTAATGTTTAACTCTGTGACCATTAACTTTAAATTCAATCCCATTTGAATTTATTAATTCTATCGTTCCGTATGGGAAAACTCTTTTGACTATGAATGGTCCAGACCATCTTGATTTCAATTTTCCAGGAAATAGCTTGAATCGTGAATTGAAAAGAAGAACTCTGTCTCCTTCTTTAAATTCTTTTGAACTTCTGATTCTTTTATCATGCCATTTCTTCGTTCTTTCTTTATAGATTAACGAATTCTCGTATGCTTCATGTCTTAATTCTTCTAATTCGTTTAGTTGACTTAATCGTAGACGTCCGGCTTCATGTAAATCAAGATTACATGTCTTCAAAGCCCAAAATGCTTTGTGTTCAATTTCTACTGGAAGATGACATGCTTTTCCATAAACAAGTCTAAAAGGTGTGGTTCCAATTGGAGTTTTGTAGGCTGTTCTAAAAGCCCAGAGTGCATCCTCCAATTTAATAGACCATTCCTTCGGATTTGATCCTACGGTTTTCTCTAGAATACGTTTTAAAGCTCGGTTGGTATTTTCAACTTGTCCACTTGTTTGTGGATGATATGCGGTGGAGATTTTATGAGTTACTCCATATCTTTTAAGAACTTTCTCAAGTTGATTATTACAGAAATGAGTACCCCGATCACTTATTAAAGCTTTCGGTGTTCCAAACCTTGCAAAAAGACGTTTTAAAAAGTTTACTACAACTCGTGCATCGTTAGTTGGGAGAGCTTATGCTTCCGCCCATTTAGATACATAATCAATGGCTACGAGTATATATAGATTATTATGAGATTTTGGAAATGGACCCATAAAGTCAATACCCCAAATGTCAAATACTTCACATACTTGGATGACATTTTGTGGCATTTCATCACGTTGACTTATTTTTCCGGCCCTTTGACATGCATCACAGGATTTGCAAAGAAGGTGTGCGTCTTTGTAAATTGTAGGCCAATAGAATCCAGCTTCATAAACTTTTCTTGCTGTTAGTTGAGGCCCATAATGCCCTCCTGTTGGTCCTGTGTGACAATGGTTTAAAATTTTACTAGCTTCATCTCCAAATACACATCGGCGTATTATTCCATCGGGACAACTTTTAAACAGATGTGGATCTTCCCAGAAATAGTGTTTTATATCACTGAAGAATTTCTTTCGTCTTTGGTACGATAATCCTTTTTCAAGGAATCCACAAACTAAGTAGTTTGCATAGTCTGCAAACCATGGGATTTCTTTATAATCTATCTTCAATAGATATTCATCAGGAAAGTTGTCTTGTATGGCCGATTCATTCAGAACTTCTAATTCGGGATTTTCAAGACGAGAAAGATGATCAGCGGCGAGATTTTCTGCTCCTCTTTTATCTCGGATTTCAATATCAAACTCTTGTAAGAGTAAGATCCATCGGATTAATCTTGGTTTAGCATCTTGTTTTGAAAATAGGTATCTAAGAGCAGAATGGTCGGTATAGACCACCGTTTTTGCTAGAACGAGATATGATCGAAATTTGTCAAAAGCAAAGACAATAGCAAGGAGTTCTTTTTCAGTAGTTGTATAGTTCGTTTGTGCTCCTTGTAATGTCTTACTAGCATAATATATAGGTTGAAATCGTTTTTCAATCCTTTGTCCTAAAACGGCTCCCATTGCAAAATCACTTGCATCGCACATTAGTTCAAATGGTAGATTCCAATTTGGTGTTATCATGATCGGTGCATTAGTGAGTTTTTCTTTAAGAATATTAAAAGATTTGATACATTCATCTGAAAAGATGAATGGCGCATCCTTTTCTAGGAGTTTATTCATAGGAGTGGCAATTTTAGAAAAATCTTTTATGAAACGTCGGTAAAAACCGGCATGCCCTAGAAAACTCCTAACTCCTCTAACATTTGTGGGATGTGGAAGTTTAGCAATTACATCTACTTTAGCTCTATCCACTTCAATTCCTTCTTTTGAAATTTTATGTCCAAGAACGATGCCTTCTTTAACCATAAAATGGCATTTCTCCCAATTAAGCACTAGATTTGATTTTTCGCATCTAATTAGCATTCGTTCCAGATTAACTAGACATGATTTAAATGTATCACCGAAGACTGAAAAGTCATCCATGAATACTTCCATACATTCTTCTATCATGTCGTGAAAAATCGCCATCATACACCTTTGAAAGGTTGCAGGGGCGTTACAAAGTCCAAATGGCATGCGTTTGTAAGCAAAAGTACCATAAGGGCACGTGAATGTGGTTTTCTCTTGGTCTTCGGGTGCTATTGGAATTTGAAAATATCCGGAAAATCCATCTAGAAAACAATAGTAACTATTTCCGGCTAATCTTTCCAACATTTGATCTATGAAAGGTAAGGGAAAGTGATCTTTTCTGGTGGCGTCATTTAATTTTCTATAATCAATACATACACGCCATCCTGTTATAGTCCTAGTAGGAATAAGCTCATTTTTCTCATTTGTGATAACAGTCATGCCACCCTTCTTAGGCACGCATTGAACTGGGCTTACCCATGGACTATCAGAAATTGGATATATCAAACCTGCATCTAGCAGTTTAATAATCTCTTTCTTAACTACATCTTGCATATTAGGATTTAGTCTTCGTTGACGTTGCACATACGTTTTATGACCTTCTTTCATAAGAATTTTATGTGTGCAATACGAAGGACTTATTCCTTTAATATCATGAATCTTCCATGCAATGGCTGGTTTATGAGCTTTCAACACAGAAATGAGTTGTGATTTCTCATTTTCAGTAAGAGAAGACGATATTATTACAGGTAATTCAGATTCACCATGTAAATAAGCGTATTCCAAATGGTTTGGAAGTGGCTTTAACTCTAATTTTGGAGGTTCTTCTATCGATGATTTATATCGATATCTGTCTTCTTCTTTTAGCATTTGAATTTCTTCTGTTGTTGGTTCATATCCATTGGCTATAAGTGTAGCTAACATTTCAGCTTCTTCAATTGGTTCATTTCCTTCTCCTAAAGAACATTCTCCTGTTCCTTGTAATTCTGGAAATTCTTCTAATAATTTTGCATGTGCATCTATAGTTTGAATATAATAACATGTATCATCTGCAGATTGTGGTTGTTGCATTGCTCTATCAACTGAAAAGGTAACACTCTCATCCTCTATACTTAGGGTCAGTTTCTTACCGAACACGTCTATCATTGCTTTAGCCGTGTTTAAGAATGGTCTTCCTAATATGAGAGGAACTTGAGAATCTTCTTCCATGTCCAAAACAACAAAATCTACTGGAAATACTAAAGTACCAACTTTAACTAGCATGTTCTCCATTATCCCTCTAGGATATTTTATTGATCTATCGGCTAGTTGTATGCTTATTCTTGTTGGTTTCAATTCTCCAAGGTCTAGTTTAGCGTATAGTGAATACGGCATTAGATTTATACTAGCACCTAAATCTGCTAATGCTTCTATTGAACTAAGGCTACCCAGAAAACATGGAATTGTGAAACTTCCTGGATCAGATAGTTTTTCTGGTATCTTATTCAACAGCACTGCTGAACAATTAGCATTCATAGTGACAGCCGAGAGTTCTTCCATTTTCTTTCTATTCGTGATCAGATCTTTCAAGAATTTAGCATATCTAGGCATTCCTGAAATCACATCAATGAAAGGAAGATTTACATTTATCTGTTTAAACATATCCAAGAATTTGGATTGCTCGGCTTCAAGTTTCTCTTTCTTCATTTTACTCGGATAAGGAAGAGGTGGTTGGTATGGTTTAACATAAGGTTTATCCTTAACTGTGTTATCTTCATTAACCTTTTCAACTACCGGTTCTTTTTCCTTATCTTGATCAGGTTGTGGTTCTTGTGTAGTAGGAATAGTTTCATCAGAAGTTACAGGTATTTCAGGTGATTTAAGTGTTGTACCACTTCTTGTGGTAATAGCTTTAGCTGTTTCATTCCGGGGGTTAGCGTTTGTATCACTTGGTAGACTTCCCGGTTTTCTTTCACCTATTAACCTTGCTAGGTTGCTCACTTCTTGTTCCAGATTTTGAATAGAAGCTTGTTGATTTCTAAATGCTTGAGCATTTTGTTCATTTGTTTGTTTTTGAGATGTGAAAAACTGCGTTTGAGTTTCAACTAGCTTCGTCATCATATCTTCTAAATTCGGCTTTTTATCATCGGTTTGTTGTGGTGGTTTGTTTTGAAAATTCGGTCTTTGCTGATTGTAAGTATTATTGGATACTTGTTGATTGCTAGGACCTTGTTGGTTGTTGTATGGAATATTTCGGTTATAATTCTGGTTTTGATTGTAAATCGGTCTTGGCGGTTGATAATTATTCTGATAATTATTTCCAGGCCTTTGGTTTATGTATGAAATATTCTCTCTTTGTTCCATTGTTAATTCAATACTTAGACAATCTTTTGTCAAATGTGGTCCTCCACACTGCTCACAACTAATTCGTATAGCATGAATATCTTTAGTCATCTTTTCCATTCGTCTCTCGAAAGCATCTATCTTTGCGGAAATGGAATCTAAGTCATGGCTAGAATCGGCTCTAGCTGCTTTAGATGATCTAATGATATCTTTTTCTTGGTGCCACTCATGTGAGTGGGAAGCAGTGTTATCAATAATTTTGTAAGCATCAGTTTCGGTTTTCTTCATAATCGAACCACCAGCTGCTATATCTATGTCTTTTCTTGTAGTGATGTCGCATCCTCGGTAGAATATTTGTACTATTTGACAGGTGTCTAAACCATGTTGCGGACATCCTCTTAGTAACTTTCCATATCTTGTCCACGCCTCATATAGAGTTTCATTTGGCTTCTGTGTGAACGTAACAATTTCTGCTTGAAGTCTTATTGCTTTAGATGCAGGAAAAAATTGTTTAAGAAATTTATCAATTAAAACGTCCCATGTATCGATCGCCCCTTCAGGTAACGATTCCAACCAATCTTTGGCTTCTCCCTTTAAAGTCCAGGGAAATAACATGAGATATATCTGTTCATCCTCCACTTCTCGTATTTTAAATAGTGTGCAGATCCTATTAAAGGTACGTAGATGTTCATTTGGATCTTCCTTCGGCGCACCACTAAATTGGCATTGATTAGTCACCATGTGTAGAATTTGTCCTTTGATTTCATAATCTGGTGCATTAATGTCTGGATGAGTAATTGCGTGACCTTGGCCAGTGCGTTTAGCTCTCATTCGGTCTTCCATACTTAAAGGTTCCAGATTCTCCATAATTGAATTTGTTGACTTGGTATCACTGAATGATTCTGATTTAATAGTTCGTTCCTCAACAATCTCTGTTTGAATGATTGGTGGTTCCGGAGGAAAGTTTAATGGTTCAGGATCTACGAACCGTTCCTGAATATTTTCTGGATTCTCAATTGTTAGGTTTGTTTCAAAAACTGGATTATCGGAAATTTGAACTGAAGTACTTGGTCGACTGGATGACGATTCTAAAGAAAAATCAACGGCGGTTATATTTGTTAAACGATGTCTTGATCGAGTTACAGGTGGTGAACGTACAAAAGGTGGTGAACGTCTTGCTCGGTGCATTCACTGAATATCCTATTAGTTTTAAAAAGGAAAGAAAAATTATAATAAGTTATCCAATCAATAGACTTTTCTGATTTTGCCCACGTTTCGAATAGCCAAAAGATGCAGCAGAGGGGCAGGATTCGTTTGGTCTCAATATAATTGAGGACTGTTTGGCTCCAATAACCCGGTCCACGTACAAATCCAACTATTACTACGAACCAGAAAATTTTGATGTCTATTAATTTAACCACTCAAAATAAATTTTCGTAATTTTAAGAAATTTAGATAAGAAGTAGAAAAAAAAATTCTATGTCCTAAAACTAGAATAGCGAGAAATAAGAAAGAAAAAGATTTCGTCGCAAAAGGTCGAAAAAGAAAAAAAATGGTTGAAAAATAAAAGGTGACGGAAAAATAAAAGAAACTTATAAAAACTAAAAAAAACTTAACTAATTTAACCTTATTACTACAACTAACTTAAAATTATAATCGCAAATTGAAATTACTAATTGAAATGATAATTGATACATAGTAAAAGGTCTAAAAATATTAAAGCTTACAGGAAAAACTAAATCCCAAATGGAAATAACTTAAAAAGAAACTAAAACTTAAAAAGGCGTCGCAAAATTCTAAAGCACCTAAATCTTAGTCTAAAGAAAAAGCACTTAAGGAATTCTACAGCAAAGCCTAAAAATCTAGGAGTAAAAATAACTATAGCAAAAACTAAGTTTAAAATTAAATATGAGCTAAAAATATAAATATTACGCTACAACGATTAAAAAGGTACAAAATATAAAAATATACAAAAAGTTGTAAAAAGTACAATTTTTATAAAAATATTATTTTTATATTATTTATTTAATAAAACTATTAATTTTACAATTTTAATAAACTTATTTATACTAAATATAACAAATTAAATAAAAAGTAAAAGTAAAATTAAAATTAATAATAATAATAATAATAATAATTAGGTTTTAATAATAATAATAATTAAAAATAACCCGTGATTAGGGTTTTTGTCCGTGTGTCAGAAGGCCTCCGCGAGTCGCGGCAAATAAAGAGGAAAACCCCGCGAGTCGCGGGGTTCAGGAATTCAGTTGACAGGTTTTGTTTTTACGCGTTTTCTTTATTTATTTATTTTTTTTTTTATTATTTTCTGTTTTCTGTTTTTAATTTAAATAAACGATTTTAAAATAAAACTTATATTTTTATAAACTAAAATAGAAATAAAGAAACTTATAAAACTTAAATATTTACAAAATCTTAAAAATACTAATATTTTTGTTTTTCTTTTTATATTTTTGAATAATTAAAACGTATTTTTACAAGAGCGAATTTTTAATAAAAGTAACTAAAAAATTTTTTTTTTTTTTTTTTTTTTTTTTTTTTTTTAGCGTTGCGCTTCCGGCTTTTAAGATAGTTCCCCGGCAGCGGCGCCAAAAATACTTGATGTCGAACGAGGTGTATATAAAATAGTTTATAATTTTAGCAGGAAATACTATTAAATACGATACAATTTTACACAAGATATTTATTTATTTATAGAATGGATATACTTAAACCTTGCTACAACACTTATAGGCAGTGTACCTAATCGTACAGTAGTGTAGTTTTTAGTAAGTCCGGTTCGTTCCACAGGGAAATCTTTAAACAAAGCTCAACGCTATATTAGTTTACTTTTATAAAAATACAAATATATATATAAGTAATATTATTATTATAAAGGGGGTTTTTACCGTTTAATGACCGGTTTGTCGATTTTAAAACTTTAGTCGCAGTTAAAACCTAATGTAAAATATAAAATACAAGACTTAAATTAAAGCGTAAAGTAAATAACGATAATGAAATTGCGAATAATAAAAGTGCGATAAAATTAAATTGCGATAATTAAAAAGTACGATAAATAAAAGTGCGATAAAATAACAATAAATAAAAGTGCGATAATTAGAAGTGCAATTAAATATAAAATAAAGGAAATTAAATATGAAATAAAAGAATTATGCTTATTTAAACTTCCGTAATCATGATGTTTGACGTGTTGATTTTAGTTTTATGCCCATGGGTTAATTGTCCTTTGTCCTGGATTATTCAATATGTCCGTCTGGTTTTTGTCCATAACAGTCCATCAGTCATAAATATAAATTGCAAGTGTCCTTGTCAAATTATTATTATACCCGAAGATAAATATTCCAACTAATTGGGGATTCGAATTGTAACAAGGTTTTAATACTTTGTTTAATGAATACACCAGGTTATCGACTGCGTGTAAACCAAGGTTTTACTACTTTGTTAACAATTACACCAATTACCCTTGAATGTAATTTCACCCCTGTTTTAATTATTCTAGTGGCTATTAATCCATTCCCATGTCCGGTTAAATGAACGATTATTCGTACATATAAATACCCCGCCCATCGTGTCCGATCGAGTGTATATGGTAATTTATAGGGACGCCCAATTGTAAATCTTTATATTAACATTAACAAACTTTCATTTAGTTAAACAAATATAAAGCCCATTAATAGCCCATAGTCTAGTTTCCACAAGTGTCGTTCTTTTGTCCAAACCCCAATTATGGTACAAAGCTCAATTACCCAATTTTAGTAATTAGCCCAACATCATGATTACTTCGTTTTAAACAAGCATAATAATAACTTAGCTACGAGACATTAATATAAAAAGGTTGAACATAACTTACAATGATTAAAAATAGCGTAGCGTTACACGGACAGAATTTCGACTTACACCCTTACAACATTCGCTAACATAACCTTATTATTAGAATTATAATTAAAATTAAAATATAAATTATAAATATAAATATATATTACGTATATATTGAGAGAGATTGAGAAAATAAGATGTAAAATTCGATCAGAATTCGGTTGGCT
The DNA here is from genome assembly GCF_046630445.1 of Rutidosis leptorrhynchoides. NCBI lineage: Eukaryota > Viridiplantae > Streptophyta > Magnoliopsida > Asterales > Asteraceae > Rutidosis > Rutidosis leptorrhynchoides. Next base: position 155,092,567 of record NC_092342.1, read on the forward strand.
TTATAGCCAGAAGTGAATTTTGGGGCTCCGCGACTCGCGGCAAAATACCCTTAAAACTCCGCGAGTCGCGGAGAGGTATTTACAGTTTACACCCTTGGAGTTTCCTGCTGCCGACGGTTTTAAATATATATATATAATATATATATAATTAATATAATTAATTATATATTATATTATATTTATATATATAGTTAACTTGTAATTTTTAGTCCGTTGCGTCGAGCGTTAAGAATTGACTCTGGTCCCGGTTCCGGATTTTCGAACGTCCTCGCGTACAATTTAATATCTTGTACTTTGCGTTTTGAATCTTGTACTCTTGTGATTTTGAGACGTTTCTTATCAATAATTGGAACCTTTTTGATTGTCTTTTGTTCTTTTGAGCTTTTTGGTCGTTTGCGTCTTCAATTCGTCGAATCTGTCTTTTGTCTTCACCTTTTATTATTTAAACGAATATCACTTGTAAATAGAACAATTGCAACTAAAAGCTTGTCTTTCTTGAGGAATAATGCTATGAAATATATGTTCGTTTTTAGCATTATCAATGCCCTATCTGTTGGAACGAAGTACGAGATCGACAATTAACTGGACCCGAGATCATCCATGAAACTACTGAGAAGATAGTGCAAATCAAGGAGAAATTGAAAACAGCCCGTAGTCGCCAAAAGAGCTACGCCGATGTCCGAAGGAAACCATTAGAGTTTCAGATCGGTGACATGGTTATGTTAAAGGTGTCACCTTGGAAAGGTGTAATACGTTTTGGAAAAAGAGGTAAACTGAACCCAAGGTATGTAGGCCCGTTCAAGATCATCGAACGCATTGGACCGGTAGCTTATCGACTCGAATTACCACAACAACTCACTGGAGTACATAATACATTTCATGTTTCAAACTTTAAGAAGTGTCTTGCAAAGAAAGACCTCACCATTCGTCTTGAAGAAATCCAAGTCGACGAGAAACTACAATTCATAGAAGAACCAGTCGAAATCATGGACCGTGAAGTTAAACAACTCATGCAGAGCAACATACCAATCGTTAAGGTTCGTTGGAATGCTCGAAGGGGTCCCGAGTTTACTTGGGAACTAGAGGATCAGATGAAACAAAAGTACCCACATTTGTTTCCCGAGAACGCAAAATAGGTATAATTTTAAAATTTTGGGACGAAATTTATTTAACGGGTAGGTACTGTAATGGCCCGGAATTTTCCGATCGTTCTATACTTATGAGATTAATATTTACATAAATTAAACCTTACCAACATAATAAGCAACCCAAACTGTTGAGACTTATATTTTTGAAAAGAGTTTTACACAACGTTTGACCGTCCAATTTGACCGATGATATCACGAACTATATAACACACGATAATTATACGATTATGTATATGTACATATCTATACATATTTAACATGATTTAAGGATGGTTTAACATTTCATTGTGAACTAACAACAATGAGTTATAAGTATACTTTGAGACCACTAACTTAAGTTTTCAAAACGATAACTATATGTAACGTTCTTTGACATATATACTTACAATCTATAATGTGTTGTGATTTATGTCACCAATATGATTTAAGTGTAATGGGATTAATTTGTAACCAAAATAATCTTGATAAATATCGAACAAGTTTGGGGAAGTGTGGAGTGCACACTTGTTTGAACTTATCTTAATTATGACGGGGGTTCGGGGGCAGCGCCCCCGATAAGTGGGGTCCAAGGGGGTGGCAACCCCTGGCGGGGTCCAAGGGGCAGAGCCCCTGGCTGGGCCAGGTCAGCTTGGAAATTTTTTTTTGGGCTAACATTGCTTTATTAAAAATGTCTTAAAATTTTATTTTTGGCCCGGTTGGACCCAAAATAAAAGCCCGATTTTGAGCTTCTTTTACCGTATCATACCCATCATCTATGCGTATTTACTATTGGTAAATACACATCAAATCAATATCCTTATCAGCCTTAGATCTGCCCTAGATAAGAGGGAATCTTATTTGTAAGCTAGCATACATTATTACTCAAAAATTTAACACAATAATTTGTCCTTGTTCCCTCAACAACCAGACTGTCCTATAAGTATCACCATCACCTTGGGTTTTCATTTCATTCTTACAACCATCTTTCTCTAACCAAAAACACACTCTTAGGAACTCTAAGTGTTCTTCACAATCTCAGCTAATACTCATGAAGGACTAGCTTCATGAACAACCTATAATCATCATAAGAAAGTTTGATCAAGATTATTTTCTATCTTTTCCAGTAGCTTTATCCAAGTAACTTGAGGTAGTAACCTTATTCATAATCTTATTCGATTCATATTTATATAGCTATTTTATTTTGTGTTATAAAATTTTTAACAACAAGAACATAGTTTGAATGATTTCAAACCGGTTCGCAAACTAAATAGATCCTTCTAATTTGATTTTTAAAACACTTCAAAACCTGTAATATATCATATTATGACAAAATCGGATTAATCATATCTTGGCAAATTAACATAATATTTAATATATATTTACTTATGATTTGATTTTATATATTTTAGGACCACCCGTAAACAACACGAGAAGATTAATCATAAGACCTCATGATTGTACGCAACACGTCATCTGACAACACGGTACTTTATGTACGCAACATGTCATTTGACAACATGGTACCATGGGTCGAGATTAATTCTGATCAATACGAATACGATGGGGTCTTTATTTATTTTTTTGAGCAACTAATTGTGGACCATTAACAACAGACTGCTAACTACGGACTAAGAAAATATTAAAAGTATTATAAGTATATATATATATGTAATGATTACTTGAAAAGAAAATATGTTGATATATTATATATATGGTTAGGTTCGTGATATCTATCGGAGACCAAGTCGAGTTAAATACCTTCAAGGAAAAGGTGAGTATATAGTCCCACTTTTAAACTCTAAATATTTCGGGATTAGAATACATGCATTTTATGATTTACGTTATAGACACAAGTACTTAAAAATATATTCTACGTTGAGTTGTACCACTGGCATATCTCCCTGTAACTTGGTAACTACTATTTACATGCGGTATTGTAAACGCGAATCCTGTTGATAGATCTATCGGGCCTGACAACCCCAACCGGACTGGACGACCAGTATTCAACGGTTGCACAGTACTTCGTTTCGGTGACTACACTTGGTACGGTGTAGTAAGATTTCATAATAAAGGGAATATGCGACGTTGATTAAATGTTAAGTATAGTTATCTAGTGCTCAACAACTTAGAATATTTTTATTAAAACGTTTATATATGAAATCTTGTGGTCTATATTCATAACGCTGCTGGCATTAAACCTATATCTCACCAACTTTATGTTGACGTTTTAAGCATGTTTATTCTCAGGTGATAACTAAAAGCTTCCGCTGCAACATGTTGAATTTAAGCAAGATCTTGAGTATGCATATTTGTGTCAAAAATAAAACTGCATATCGGAGGATTTGTAATGTAAAATATGTTGGAAGTCGTATTGTTATTATCACATGTAAAGTTTGTAAGTCTAAGATTATCGCTAAACGATAATCATTATTATCTTGTTTAAACCTTGTATTTGTAATAAAAGTTATGGTTTGTATTGTAAAAACGAATGCAGTTTTTGAAAAACGCCGCATATAGAGGTCAATACCTCGCGATGAAATCATATGTTATTGTATTCGTCCTTATGGTTAAGGTTGGGTTATGACAATTAACCTTTTCAACTACCGGTTCTTTTTCCTTATCTTGATTAGGTTGTGGTTCTTGTGGAGTAGGAATAGCTTCATCAGAAGTTACATGTATTTCAGGTGGTTTAAGTGCTGTACCACTTCTTATGGTAATGGCTTTAGCTGTTTCATTCCGGGGGTTAGCATTTGTATCACTAGGTAGACTTCCCGGTTTTCTTTCACCTATTAACCTTGCTAGGTTACTTACTTCTTGTTCCAGATTTTGAATAGAAGCTTGTTGATTTCTAAATGCTTGAGCATTTTGTTCATTAGTTTGTTTCTGAGATGTGAAAAACTGCGTTTGAGTTTCAACTAGCTTCGTCATCATATCTTCTAAATTCGGCTTTTTATCATCGGTTTGTTGTGGTGGTTTGTTTTGAAATTTAGGTCTTTGCTGATTGTAAGTATTATTGGATACTTGTTGATTACTAGGACCTTGTTGGTTGTTGTATGGAATATTTCTGTTATAATTCTGGTTTTGATTGTAAATCAGTCTTGGCGGTTGATAATTATTTTGATAATTATTTCCAGGTCTTTGGTTTATGTATGAAATATTCTCTCTTTGTTCCATTGTTAATTCAATACTGAGACAATCTTTTGTCAAATGTGGTCCTCCACACTGCTCACAACTAATTCTTATTGAGTGAATATCTTTAGTCATCTTTTCCATTCGTCTCTCCACAGCATCTATCTTTGCGGAAATGGAATCTAAGTCATAGCTAGAATTGGCTCTAGCTGCTTTAGATGATCTAACGATATCTTTTTCTTGGTGCCACTCATGTGAGTGGGAAGCAGTGTTATCAATAATTTTGTAAGCATCAGTTTCGGTTTTCTTCATAATAGAACCACCAGCTGCTATATCTATGTCTTTCCTTGTAGTGATGTCGCATCCTTGGTAGAATATTTATACTATTTGACAGGTGTCTAAACCATGTTGCGGACATCCTCTTAACAACTTTCCAAATCTTGTCCACGCCTCATATAGAGTTTCATTTGGCTTCTGTGTAAACGTAACAATTTCTGCTTGAAGTCTTACGGCTTTAGATGCAGGAAAGAATTGTTTAAGAAATTTTTCAACTAATACGTCCCATGTATCGATCGCCCCTTCAGGTAACGATTCCAACCAATCTTTGGCTTCTCCCTTTAAAGTCTAGGGAAATAACATGAGATATATCTGTTCATCCTCCACTTCTCGGATTTTAAATAGTGTGCAGATCCTATAAAAGGTACGTAGATGTTCATTTGGATCTTCCTTCGGCGCACCACTAAATTGGCATTGATTAGTCACCATGTGTAGAATTTGTCCTTTGATTTCATAATCTGGTGCATTAATGTCTGGATGAGTAATTGCGTGACCTTGGCCAGTGCGTTTAGCTCTCATTCGGTCTTCCATACTTAATGGTTCCAGATTCTCCATAATTGAATTTGTTGAATCGGAATCACTAGAGGATTCTGATTTAATGGTTCGTTCCTTAACAATCTCTGTTTGAATGATTGGTGGTTCCGGAGGAAAGTTTAGTGGTTCAGGATCTATGAATCGTCCCTGAATATTCTCCGGATTCTCAATTGTGAGGTCGGGTTCAAAAAATGGATTATCGGAAATTTGAACTGGATTACTTGGTCGACTGGATGACGATTCTAAAGAAAAATCAACGGCAGTAATATTTGCTAAATGTCTTGATCTAGTTACAGGTGGTGAACGTACAAAAGGTGGTGAACGTCTTGCTCGGTGCATTCACTGAATATCCTATTAGTTTTTAAAAGGAAAGAAAAATTATAATAAGTTATCCAATCAATAGACTTTTCTGATTTTGCCCACGTTTCGAATAGCCAAAAGATGCAGCAGAGGGGCAGGATTCGTTTGGTCTCAATATAATTGAGGACTATTTAGCTCCAATAACCCGGTCCATGTACAAATCTAACTATTACTACGAACCAGAAAATTTTGATGTCTATCAATTTAACCACTTAAAATAAATTTTCGTAATTTTTAAGAAATTTAGATAAGAAGTAGAATAAAAATCTATGTCCTAAAACTAGAATAGCGAGAAATAAGAAAGAAAAAGAGCGTGTCGGAAAAAGGTCGAAAAAGAAAAATGGTTGAAAAATAAAAGGTGACGGAAAAATAAAAGAAACTTATAACACTTAAAAAACTAACCTAACCTTATTATTACAACTAACTTAAAATTATAATCGCAAATTGAGATTACTAATTGGAATGATAATTGATACATAGGTAAAAGTCGTCTAAAAATATTAAAGCTTACAGGAAAAACTAAATCCCAAATGGAAATAACTTAAAAAGGTACTAAAATTTAAAAAGGTGTAGCAAAATTCTAAAGTACCTAAATCTTAGTTTAAAGAAAAAGCACTTAAGGAATTCTATGGTAAAGCCTAAAAATCTAGAAGTAAAAATAACTATGGCAAAAACTAAGTTTAAAACTAAATATGAGCTAAAAATACAAATATTACGCTAAAACGATTAAAAAGGGACAAAATATAAAAATATACAAAAAGTTGTAAAAAGTACAATTTTTATAAAAATATTATTTTTATATTATTTATTTATTAAAACTATTAATTTTATATATAATAAAACTAATTAAAATTTAAAATACAATTTAATTTAAAAAACTTAAACTAATTATGATAATTAAACTAATTAGGGTTTATTAATAATAATAATAATAAAATCCGTAATTAATGTGAAATTAGGGTTCTGTCACGTGTGTCAGAGTGTCTCCGCGAGTCGCGGTATTCCAAGCAGCAAACCCCGCGAGTCGCGGGGTTCCAAAATTCAACTCTGGTACAGTTTTTAATTCGACGTTTTTTTTTATGTTTTTATATTTTCTGTTTATATCAAGATATTTGTATAATAAAAACTTATATTTAAAAACTTAAATAAAAATAGAACTACTTTATAATTTTAAAAATATCTTAAAAATAGATTTATATATATTAAATTTTTTTTATATGTTTTAAATAAAAAAAATATTTAAATAAAACTTATATAAAAATAAAGAAACTTTATAAAACTTAAATATTTAACAAAATCTTAAAAATACTTATATTTTTGTTTTTCTTTTTATATTTTCGAATATTTAAAACGTATTTTTATAAAAACGAATTTTAATAAAAGTAAACTAAAAATCTTTTTTTTTATATTAGCGTTGCGCTTCTGGCTTTTAAGCGATTCCCCGGCAGCGGCGCCAAAAATACTTGATAGTTATGCGAGGTGTATATAAAATAGCTATTAAATTTAGCAGGAAAATACTATTAAATACGATACAATTTTACACAAGATATTTATTTATTTAGAGAATGGATATACTTAAACCTTGCTACAACACTTATAGGCAGTGTACCTAATCGTACAGTAGTGTAGTTTTTAGTAAGTCCGGTTCGTTCCACAGAGAAAATCTTTAAACAAAGCTTAACGATATATTAGTTTACTTTTATAAAAATACAAATATATATATATATATAAGTAATATTATTATTATAAAGGGGGTTTTTTACCGTTTAATGACCGGTTTGTCGATTTTAAAACTTTAGTCGCAGTTAAAACCAAATGTAAAATATTAAAAATAAATACAAGACTTAAATTAAAGCGTAAAGTAAATAACGATAATGAAATTGCGAATAATAAAAGTGCGATAAAATAAACTTGCGATAATTAAAAAGTACGATAATTAAAAGTGCAATTAAATACAATAACAATAAAAATGCGATAATTAGAAGTGAAATTAAATATAAAATAAAGGAAATTAAATATGAAATAAAAGAATTATGCTTATTTAAACTTCCGTAATCATGATGTTTGACGTGTTGATTTTAGTTTTATGCCCATGGGTTAATTGTCCTTTGTCCTGGATTATTTAATATGTCCGTCTGGTTTTTGTCCATAACAGTCCATCAGTCATAAATATAAAGTGCGAGTATCCTCGTCAAATTATCCTTATACCCGAAGTTAAATATTCCAACTAATTGGGGACTTAAACTATAACAAGATTTTAATACTTTGTTTAATAATTACACCAGGATGTCGACTGAGTGTAACCCAAGGTTTTAATATTTTGTTGTCAATTATACCAAGTGTCCTTGTACATAATTTCACCCCTGTTTTAATTATTCTAGTGGCTATTAATCCATTCCCGTGTCCGGTTAAATGAACGATTATTCGTACATATAAATACCCCGCCCATCGTGTCCGATCGAGTGTATATGGTAATTTATAGGGACGCCCAATTGTAAATCTTTATATTAACATTAACAAACTATCATTTAGTTAAACAAATATAAAGCCCATTAATAGCCCATAGTCTAATTTTCACAAGTGTCGTTCTTTTGTCCAAACCCCAATTATGGTACAAAGCCCAATTACCCAATTTTAGTAATTAGCCCAACATCATGATTACTTCGTTTTAAATAAGCATAATAATAACTTAGCTACGAGACATTAAATTAAAAAGGTTGAACATAACTTACAATGATTAAAAATAGCGTAGCGTTACACGGACAGAATTTCGACTTACACCCTTACAATATTCGCTAACATACCCTTATTATTAGGATTAAAATTAAAATTAAAATTAAAATTAAAATTAAAATATAAATATTTACGTATAGATATAGAGAGGATGGATATATTTGTTGGTTTTTGCGATCATAATTCGTTTGCTTTTATAGGGAGTTTCAGAATTTGGGGCTCCGCGACTCGCGGCCCTTTTTGCCTTCAAACTCCGTAAATACAGCTCACAAACTTTGGAGTCTTTCTTGTCGACGGATTTTTATTATTTATATAATATATAAATAATTATAAGAATTATTTAAATATTATATTATATTTATGTGCAAAGTTGACTTGTAATTTTTAGTCCGTTGCGTCGAGCGTTGAGAGTTGACTCTGGTCCCGGTTCCGGATTTTCGAACGTCCTTGCGTACAATTTAATATTTTGTACTTTGCGTTTTGAATCTTGTACTCTTGTAATTTCGAGACGTTTCTTATCAATAATTGGAACCTCTTTGATTGTATTTTGTACTTTTGAGCTTTTTGGTCGTTTGCGTCTTCAATTCGTCGAATCTGTCTTTTATCTTCACCTTTTATTATTTAAACGAATATCACTTTTAAATAGAATAATTGCAACTAAAAGCTTGTCTTTCTTGAGGAATAATGCTATGAAATATATGTTCGTTTTTAGCATTATCAGTAATCCATTTCGAAAAGCGTGGGAAGTTGAATCCGCGATATATTGGTCGTTTTAAAGTCTTGGAGCGTGTTGGACCCGTTGCTTACCGTTTGGATCTTCCGACTCAATTGAGCGCAGTTCACCCCACTTTTCACGTGTCGGATTTGAAGAAATGTCTTGCCGAACCAGAACTTATCATACTTCTCGAGGAGCTTACGATTGACGACAAACTCCACTTCGTGGAAGAACCTGTCGAAATTATGGACCGTGAGATCAAGACCTTGAAACGCAACAAGATTCCGATCATCCTAGTCCGATGGAATGCAAAACGAGGACCCGAGTTTACTTGGGAGCGAGAGGATCAGATGAAACAGAAATATCCTCACCTCTTCACAACTCTACCATCTACCTCAGCTTAAAATTTCGGGACGAAATTTTCATTAACAGGTGGGTAATGTAACGACCCGACTTTTTTGACTTGCTTTTGTGCTTGGTGCCTTCACGAAACTGCGTATTTGTGCGTACTGAGCTATATTATACTCTGGGATCTTACTACATGTGGATTACTTTCGTTTATATGTTAAAACGTGTCATTAAGTTCGTAGGTTACTTAACTTGATCCCTGGAAGCTTTTACGATCGTTAGTGGCACTTAACGTTTAGAACGACTTCTGTTTGTCGGTACACATTTAACTTTGATCATAATCAGGATATTATGACTACGAAATACTAATTGTTATTTTATAATAACAATTACTTGGGCCTTTTGGATGCTTAATTACGCTTAGAAATTTACTAGAACATACTAGTTAGTCTTGTTGGAGTTTCTACCTTGTTGGACTTTAGCCCACCCTACTCTAGCTAGTGGACTATTTAATTAGCCCAATTATTAGTGGATTAGACCCAATTATATGTAAGACAAATGCCCATTTATAAGAGCCAACATACTAGCATTTTTGCTTACCATTATCCTTAATGTTGCATGGGATCCTAACAATAATCACCACCTCTAGACCACCACTAATCAAAAAGCAACTTGTCCCCCCCTTTTGTCCCCCCAAAGTCGACGGCCAAAGGGCCTCCCCACCCCTATAAATATCAAGCCATTTCCTCACATTTCACACTTGATTTCATTCTCATTTTTCACACACTTGTTCTATTATTTTCTCTCTAGTCTTTCTCACTCTAAAACTTGTAAGTTTCTTGATTTTCTTCTTCTTCTTCTTCCTTTCTTGGTCACGACATCATCATCATTAGAAGATCAAGCTTTTTAGCTTTTGATCTTGATTACATCTTGTAGATTCAAACATGGATTTGAATCCTTCAAGAACATGGAAGATTCAAGCTTTCTAGCTTTGAATCTTCACCTACTTTGTAGATCTAAATCTTTTAACTTTAATCTTGTTATTTTGTTATAAAGATTCAAACTTGTGTTTGTAATCTTCATGTATCTTAAAGATCCAAGCCTTATGCTTCAAGATCTTCAAGAACACTAAAGATACAAGCTTTTTAGCTTAGGGTCTCATTATTATGTTAAATATCTTAGGTTTTTTAGCTTATGGTCTCATTACTTTCATTATTTTGTTAAAAATCTTAGCTTTATAGCTTATGGTCTCATTAATCTTGTAAAGATTCAAGCTTTCTAGCTTTGTAATCTTATAACTTGTGTGAAAAGGATCCAAGCTCTCTAGCTTAGGGTTCCATCACTTTATTTGATTTAGATTATGTTCATATTTATTTGATTGAAGTAAAGTTTGTAGCTTTAGTTGTAAATAGAACTTGTATTTGTGTTAAGACTAAGGATATGATGTAACCTTTGTTCATCATTCATCTAAGACTCTTAAATGAGTTGTGTTCTTACTTGGTCTTAATATATTATGTGTTGATGGTTGAATCTTGGTCAAGGTGATGCTAACCCATCAATGAGTTATACACTTGTAGCTACAAGCATCAAGGATGAGAACCGTGATGAGCATCAAGCACCAAGAACCCCACCGAAGCACTTGTTTACTGTTTTTCAGGATCTGATCAAATTCCTGGACTTCTGGAAAATTGATTTTCAGTTAGTTCATTTCGAGTAGATGACTTTTCGTTTAGGCCTCGACTTAATTCGACATACGGTTTAGGATTTATAGCCTTCCGAAAGTCACTATGTCTTTGTAATGTTGTGCTGAAATTTCTGACCTACTCGCACTTAAACTGTCTCCAGGTTCTGAAAATTGGTCAGCGGTTAGAGGACTCATATACGGAGCCATAGCCACTGACTACGCGTCTTTTTGTTTTGTATAGAGGTCGTAGCAGCTGACCGAAGTCAGCCTATTGTTTCGATCTCTATTCTTGTCAAACTTACTTAGCCTTTATGATGATGAATGATGATGATGATGACACTTAGACTTAATTTATTCACTTTTAAACTTATTGGGACAACATCCTGACCTAGTGACCTTTGACTTAGGTTGAAGACCTTTCGGACCGACTTACTACCTGCATACGTTTCATATCGACTTTTACTGCTTATTCACTGTGAGTTATAGCTCCCTTTTTACTTATATTATTTTGGGGACTGAGAATACATGCGGTTTTTACATTTTACTTACTTGACACGATTACTTAAACTTTACATATGTGTGGGTTATATAACGGCTTAAACATTCCCCTTAGCACGGTAAAGTTTAATCATTGGTTTTGAACCGGTGAATGCGAATATTAGATATGGATCCATAGGGTTTGACATCCCCACTCGGGCTAGTCGCGCTAGCATTTAATGGGTGTTTGATACTTCGAGGACATACGCACTCGCCAAGTGTACTTTTAGGGGGTATTACCTTAAGTTAGTTACCGGGTGCCCACGGACAAGCATATACTTTTCATACTGATTTAAACTGCTGGTTGAAGCACTGAAATCTCGTGGTCTACATTACTTTACTGATTACAAACTATAGCTCACCAACATTCGTGTTGACTTTTAAGCGTGTATTTCTCAGGTACTTAGACGATGTTGCTTCCGCTGTTAGACTTGCTATCTTGGTGTTTTAGACTTGCTGTTATGGACCTGCTGTGTTAGATTTCCGTTGCATTACTTAGAGATGTCTCAATCATAAAACTTGTATTTTGCATTCGTAACTTATGTTATTTTCAAACAATGGCTTTGTAACGACCTTTGGGTCACATACTTATGTTAACGCTTCTATTCATAAGAAGCACTTTATCTTTTGTAAAATACTATCTTTTTATGAATCCAAAACTGGTTTTCAAACAGCATATAGTGTTTGACCTTGTAATGATCCTGTTGTTGATGAACCGTACATGATTGTTTTGTACGGGGCGTCACAGTCTTCTTCTTATACTACTTCTTTATCTAATCTGAGAAATGTAATCGTCAGTGCTGAAGTCACCAATAAATCAAATAAACAATCATCCGTTGGGTTTTCGAAATACGATGAACAACCATCAATTTCCGTCGTTAGTCAAGAAAATGTTCCCCTTGAAGGAGTCATTCAATTTGAAAAACCTGATACTAATTCTCGATTTAGAAAACGGGGGTAATTCATCGTTTTCTATATATTTTATTATTTTTGTGTTTTGAATTATTAATTCTAAATTCTAATGTTGCACAATGATTACACTTGGATTTATTGTTTGAATATAACTGCTGCAGATAAGCAATTATAAACAAACGTACTACTAAATTCAAAAACTTATAAAAGCTTTAAAAATCATGTTGCTTCTAGAATTCTAATTAAGCCCATAAAATAAGCAATTCCAGACACCCCATAAAATTCTAAATTTATGTTTTTTTATTTATTTAATTTTTTTTTCTAATTTATGGTTATGGTTATTTGGGTTAATTTTGCTCCATTATTACAAGTTTACTAAAACATGCGTATTTTTTGTTGAATATACAGTCAGGTGGCGTTACTTTCTAGTGGAGATGTATTGCAAGTTTACCACCACCACCACCACTACCTCCACCACCACTACTACCACTACCACTACCACTACCACTACCACTACGACTACCACTACTACCACTAAATTTATATATATTTTTTTTCTTTCTAATTTATGGTTATAGTTATTTGGGTTAATTTTGCTCCATTATTACAAGTTTACTAAAACATGCGTATTTTTTTGTTGGATATTCAGTCAGGTGGCGTTACTTTCTGGTGGAGATGTATTGTAAGTTTACCACCACCACCACCACCACCACCACCACCACCACCACCACCACCACCACCACTACTACTACTACTACTACTACTACTACTAAATTTATGTTTTGTTTTTTCTTTCTAATTTATGGTTATGGTTATTTGGGTTAATTGTGCTCCATTATTACAAGTTTACTAAAACATGCGTTTTTTTGTTAGATATTCAGTCAGGTGGCGTTACTTTCTGGTGGAGATGTATTGCAAGTTTACTACTACTACCACCACCACTACTACTACCACCACTACTACTACCACCACTACCACCACTATCACCACTACTACCACTACTACTACTACTACTACCACCACCACCACCACCACCACTACTACTACCACTACCACTACCACTACTACCACCACCACCACCACCACCACCACCAACGCCACCACTACTACCACTACCACCACTACTACCACCACCACTAACAACACTACTACTACCACCACTACCACCACTACCACCACCACCACCACCACCACCACCACTACTACCACCACTACTACCACCACTACTACTACCACTACCACTACCACTACCACTACCATCACTACTACCACCACCACCACCACCACCAACCACCACTACCACCAACCACCACCTACCACCACCACCACCAACCACCACCACTAACCACCACCACTACCACCACTACCACTACCACTACCACCACTACTACTACCACTACCACTATCACTACCATTACCACTACTACCACTATCACCACTACCACTACCACCACTACCACCACCACCACTACCATAACCACCACTACTACTACCACTACTACTACCACCACTACTACTACAACTACTTCTACCACTACTACTACCACCACTACTACTACTACTACCACCACTACTACTACTACTACCACTACCACTACCACTACTACTACTACTACTACTTTAACGACACGTCCTAATCCATCTGGATGAATACATTACATCTGGTTACATCGCGAGGTACTTGACCCCTATATGATACATTTTACAAACATTGCATTCGTTTTTAAAAGACAAACTTTCATTTCATCGAAAGTTGACGGCATGCATACCATTTCATAATATATCCAACTATAATTGACTTAATAATAATCTTGATGAACTCAACGACTCGAATGCAACGTCTTTTGAAATATGTCATGAATGACTCCAAGTAATATCTCTAAAATGAGCAAAGGCACAGCGAAAGATTTCTTTCATACCTGAGAATAAACATGCTTTAAAGTGTCAACTAAAAAGTTGGTGAGTTCATTAGTTTATCATAATCATTCATTTTCATCATTTTAATATACCACAAGATTTTCAGATATTTAATTGTACACGTAACCCGAGTACAAAATAACACGCGTAACCCGCGAATTAAAATTTATTCATGTGGTGAACGCTTGATAACCGAACTAACAGGATGCATATAGAATATCCCCATCATTCCGGGACTCTCATCGGATATGATAATCGAAGTACTAAAGCATTCGTAACCCGAATGGGACTTGTCGAGGTCCATAGATCTATCTTTAGGATTCGCGTCAATTGGCGGCAATTATAATAAACACCAATTCTTAGGCTACCAAGCTAAAAAGGGGCATATTCGATTTGATAATCCAACCATAGAATGTAGTTTCGATTACTTGTGTCTATTTCGTAATACATTTTTAAAAGCAGCGCATGTATTCTCAGTCCTAAAAATATATATTGCAAAAGCATTTAAAAAGGGAGCAAATGAAACTCACTATACTGTAATTTGTAGTAAAAATACATATAACGACATTGAACAATGCAGGGTTGGCCTCGGATTCACGAACCTATATCATTCGTATATGTATTAACACATATACTTGTAATCGAATAAATCTATATATTATTATTTATGATATAATTATTTATATTAATAACTTATATTCAAAAATATTAAATCTTGTTATGTTATATGTGTTAAATATATTTATTTATGTATTTCATTTTTTTTATCAAAACATTAGTTCTAATTATACTAAGTTAATATTAGTAAAAATAATGATAATAACATTAATAATATACTTATGTTAATAATAACTTTATTAGTGATAATAATAACGATTTTAATAATAATACTTGTAAAAATATTAATTTTACAGTTAATGATAGTTATGATATTGATTTTAATAATTTTAATGATAACAGTAATAATAGTAATAATTATAATATCTATAATAATAATCCTTTCACTAATAGTAATAATAATAATATTAACAATAATAATAATAATAATAATAATAATGATACAATTAATGATAATACTTATAACAATAATAATGATAAATATGATATTAATAATTGTAAATGTATTGATGATACTAATATTTATAAAACGATACAAATTCTAATATTAATGAAAATAATATATATTTATTTCTTTCATAATAATAATAATGATAATCATAATCATAATCATACTGATGATAAAAATACTAAAATGATAAGTTTACTACTAATAATAATATTATTAATACTTATCATAATAATGATAATGACTATAATACTTATAAGTATGGTAATAAGTATAATATTAATAATAACAATAATAATAACAATCATAATTATAATCATAATAATAATTAATAATAATAATAATAATAATAATAATAATAATAATAATAATAATAATAATAATAATAATAATAATAATAATAATAATAATAATAATAAAATTAGAAAAACTACCACACATGAAAAGAGTTCCAAAAAGAAACATCCATTCCCTAGACTCGAACTCGTGACCACACGCTACCCCGACACTCTATTAAACCATTGCTCCAGCTATGTTCTTCTGAATTAAAACTCCTCAGTTATTTATTTATCCCGCCTATATTTTCTGTTCTAATTCCCTTCTTCTTCAATTATCTAGTCGATCCAGAAAACTAATTAACAATCCTATTAACGATTTTAAGATTTGAGATTTAATAAGAAATTGATACAGAAACGTTTAGAGATCAATTTGATTAATTAAAACAGAATAGAATTTAAAATAAAAGCTGAGACAGGAAGGATAATTCCTTTTTAAACTTTGAATCTGATTTTTATTTTAAAAAACATTTTTTAGCCTATGATTCTTGAATGAAAATGGTTCTAAATCCCCTCTTGAAACTTTCCCATTCCTAAATTTATTTTAAAACATAACAACGAATTCAAATTTTGTGAAGAATGTGACGTTTGACTTTTGAATTATAATCTTTGACTCGAAAATTCTTAAATATTAAACAGAATTGGAACCTCATATTTTGAAGGAAGATTGAATGAAGGATTACTACCAAGACTGCGTTTACATAATTTGAAATTCAATACAAAATTGAGACTTTGTGAAAAAGTTACAAGAACAGGACATCCGTCTGTTCTTACCTATTTTTGTTTAAAAAATTAAACTAATACAGCGAATATTGATTGATACTAGATAATGAGAACGTGCAGTTGATTGAATGTATGGATAACTCTAAGTAACTCATTTGTTTTATAACAATTTAGATCGATACCGCTTATTCCCTCTGGTATGAAAAAAATAAAAAAAAAATGGAAAGTTGAGTACGATCCTCAACAGAATTTGTTTGTAGTGTAAAGTTGAGATCGTGATTGGTAACAAATTAGACAGAAACAAAAGAATAGAATAGTTCGATCAAGACTTTGGACAGAAAGTTGATTCTATAAGATCTTTGTTATAATTAATGTTAATATTAAGAATTTGTAAATATAATTAAATATATTAATAATATTAAAAAAATACTGATAATGGAAAATAAAAATAATAATAATAATATTAATCAAAATAATAATATTAATAGAAATAATAATAATGAATATAATATCACTAATAATAATATTAATGATAATAAATAATAATAAAAAAATAAAAAAAAGATCATATTATTAATGATATTAATAAAAATACTGATTTTTAATGATAGTACTTAGTAATAATATTAGTAATCAAAAGTTACATGTTTCATTTTTCATATCTATATAATATATACTATAATAATATTAATAATACAAATGATAATACTGATATTAATATTAATTCTAATAATGAGAGTAATACTAATAATGTTGATACAACAAATTATGCTTATCAAATCTCATATTTTTATTTTATGTAATAAATTAATAATATTAATAATACTGGTATCAATATTAATAATGAAAGTAATATTCGTTATTATAAGAACTATATTATCATATGTAATTATATTTAATATATTAATAATATATACTGCATATTTTATATTTTATATTTATACATTTTATATATATTATAATTTACATACAATATTAGTTATGTATAGAAATTATATTTATATATAAATATTCATTTTAATAGTAACTTAGTTATTATTTTACATTTTAAATTCTAATGATTACATTTTATTATTTCTAATTATTATATATACTTACATTTATATATATATACACACATATATTTACAACAATTATTCGTGAATCGTCGGAAATAGTCAAAGGTCAATTGTATACATGAATGCAGTTCAAAACTTTTTGGAATTCAACATTATAGAAACTGCTTATTGCGTCGGGAACATATAAAGATTAAGTTTAAATTTGGTCGGAAATTTCCGGGTCATCACAGTACCTACCCGTTAAAAATGGCTAACAATAAAAATATTTTCATGACGAATATGAGTTGATAAATCGAATTTTATTACCATAGAGTAGTATGGATAAAAATGATTATATTACGCGAAGAGTATAAGTGAAGTTATCACAAAAGAGTGAAATGAATAAATAAAGTTTCGTCTTAACTTTTGAAGTGGTCTTGGTTGAATTCCGGAATTCAAGGGATTTAAAGAAAATCTTCGAAATCTAAAAGATTTGATTCTTCGGCGAATAAGGAAATTAAGATCTCTATAATTAAATACGGTGATCTGCGTCGATTACTCTGTATGATATTTCCATTATAAATTAAACTTTTTCCCTTCCATTATTTTCACCATTCATATACTTTCTTTCTTAGTTCATACATCCAAAAGATTATGAAAATGCTTAATCCCATTCTAATCTTTGATATTTTCCTAATTATCATTTCTGTCATCCTTCTTTTCAATCTTCCACCAGAAAAACCTATTTACTTCTACTATTACCTTGGGGTGATACTATTCTTAATTATACCGTGTCTTTATATTGCTATTCGTATTAATATCCACGGTTTGTAACCTCCGTGTTGTTATTGGGCTTTATATTTTCTCTTATATTTTGGAGCTCTTTGCCTTTTTATTCTCTTCTCGACTCTTAGTACAACAAGTAATGGTCTAAAATTCGTAGTTATGAATTTCGGAATGAACATAGTTAATGTTCTAAGGAAGAAATTGTAATAGCTCGGTCTTGATTTGTCAAATTACCAGAATATCCGAAAAAGACTTAATCATCTAGAAAATAATTTCTTGATATTTTTAGAGGTTAAATAGAATACAAGAGTCGTGTAACATGGTACATGATGACGGTAGGGTCTGTGAATCATCATGTTCCATTAGAAACTCAGCATAACTTACCGTAATATAATCACGTTGATCAAGTATCATTATATTATACTAACTCATGCTTCAGTCCCCAACACTACTTCAAAACATTCATATTTTAAACTCGAAGGTTTACAGAATATAGAAACTAAAACAGTTTCCTTTTATGATATATCACAGATAGCGCAGAGCGATAATTAATATTAGACAAGAATATTTATGAAGATATCTTCAGAAATATCGAAGATATTTATGATGATAATTTAGAATTTCCAAGATCGGAGGTTGATGAAGTAAGATTTTTCCACAAGATTTAACATGACTTCGGAGCAAGATATTTGTTGAAGATTTCATTGGATCCAGAATTACCTGGATTCTTTAAATATAGAGTTTGGTCCTTGTATTTGTCCTCGGTCTCCTTCAGGGTTAGCTCAATCCGTTTTTCAGTACTAAATTTTCTATCGAGCGTTCCCAACCTTCCATTCTTTATTATCAAACTTTTGGCCGTTTAGACCATCTACAATTTTGCTGTTTCCTCTGCATTTAATGCTACCATATCTGAATCATCGGTTATCAATCCGAGGTGGGTTCAAGAGAATATTTTTTTTAAATGATTAAACGCTGATGGTAATATGGTGGAATATAAAAGGTTCTCCAGTAACAATAAAAGAGCACGCATATAAATCAAGGTTATAGTAAGGTTATTTCGAACGAAAAGTCAAAGTTGACTTGCTGGAGCTGTGATAAAACTGGCTAATTTGGAGAGGGATTTTAAAGTTATTTTCGATAATAACAATGCCAAAGGAGCTAGCCAGGTATGTGTTAAACGTTTACTCAGGTTTCGAGTGTTTTCAGCTGCATAACTACATGCATTAATCTTTTCTTCAGTAGATGAAGTGCGGTTAGTTCATCCTCTGATTGAGGTGTTTTCAAGAATCATGAAAGGTTTGAACGCAGATTGTAATCGTCAAGATACAAATGAGGTTTAAAATGAAATCAAGTGGCAAACTTGAAGAAATGTTTAGTTTCATATGTTATAACCAATATTTTAATTCATTTTAATTGTCCAATATTAGTAGTCCACGGTTAGCAGTTCAATAATTCATATATAGTTTAATATATTATATTCGAATTAATTAATATATGTCGTGACCCATTAGATACATGTCTCAGACTCGATCACAACTCAAAGTATATATATTATTGTAGAATTAACCTCAACCCTGTATAGCTAACTCGAGCATTACTGCATATAGAGTGTCTATGGTTATTCCAAATAATATATATAGATGCGTCGATATGATATGTCAAAACTTTGTATACGTGTCCCGATATTTAAAGTGCGTAAAATAAATAACAGAAAATAAATGACGATAAATAAAATTGCGAGAATTTAAATTGCGATAAATAAATTGCGATAATTAAATTGCGATAATTAAATTGTGATAATTAAAATGTAATAAGGAATTAACAGTTAGATAGGATCAGTTAACTAGGATTTTGTTAGCTTGGATTCTTAACAAAATTTCTTATAGTTAATTTGTTTGTTTCTAACAAATTTTATTTTGTCCAATGTTTCTTCATTATGCCACTTGTTGGATTCTGATAAGTCAAAATCCAAATATGAAATTGAATGAAAATGGTTATTTTGTAGTGAACGGATTCGTATATCTGTGGATGTAAGTAGGATAGTAAATAACTGTTGAATCAGATTCGAAAAATGTACAATGTAACTTATTAATGTAAAATCTAAATATTCCTCGGGTATTACCTACCCGTTAAAATATTTTCACCATTAACGGTTTGTACAAAAGAATTTTTAGTTACAATCTTTATTAAAACATATATACATATATATTTTCTTCAGATGTAATCATGGATTTAATGAGTTAATATGATATTAATCTCATTTGATTTACCGTTAGAACAAGAATATATAATCTTTAAAACACTAGAGATTACATAATTGCCATGTCAAACGAAGATAAATGATGTTGAACGTCATGTATAACGATGATTATGCTTGAGGTATAGATTGTGATGTTGAGGAGTGTGATGCAGATGTTGTTGTTGGTGGTACTGGTATTGATGTTGGTGGTACAGTTGGTGCCGGTGATGTTGCTGAAGCTGGTATGTTTTGCACCATATTTTCCAAATTGATTACTCGAGCGCGAAGCTCGTTGACTTCTCCCATTATTCCGGAATGATTGTCGGTTGGAACGAGCGTATGAATAAGGTTGAGAATTTTGGATATCATATAATCATTGCGAGATATCCTAGAAATGAGAGTAAAAATGGTGTTTCGAACAGGTTCACCGGTAAGTGCTTCAGGTTCTTCGCCAAGAGGTGAATTCGGTTGGTGGAAATGATCGCCTTCATCACGGCTCCGTTGATTCAATCGACTACGAACCCATCCCCAATTCATCCAGAATTTGTGATGACTGACTGGTTGATCCATTCTGGTTACACTGCTTTCTGAGTTCGAGTGAAAATCCATATCGGAATAGCTGTCGGAATCTAAGGAATTTGAACTAGTTGCGAATTCTGTCTTGTACGGTTAGATAAAGAGTTTTCGATATGAAATGATTTTCGGATATCAGATGATATTCTAATTACATAGGATACCTATACATAGTACAGAAGATCCCATAGATTATGGAGGGAATTAAGGAATATATCAGGCAAAGTTACAGTAACAGATACGCTAAGATATGAATTAGCAGATACGCTAAGATATGAATTTTTTTTTATACACTATTCATGCAATCAATGCAGTAAAATGTCTCTAGACTAAGAATGATAAGCATGTAATTTCCGACAAGAAAATGATAAGCAAAACTTTTGATATGCAGACCAGGTTCAAGTCTAGACTCATTAATATAACCTAACAACTACTTGGTAGAAGTCCAGACTCATTAATGCATCCTAACAACTACTAGTTAGTCACACTAATGCAAGACCTGGTTCGCTACGACCACCGCTCTGATACCAACTTTAACGACCCGTCCTAATCCATATGGATGAATACATTACATTAGGTTACATCGAGAGGTACTTTACCTCTATATGATACATTTTACAAACATTGCATTCGTTTTTAAAAGACAAACTTTCATTTCATCGAAAGTTGACGGCATGCATACCATTTCATAATATATCCAACTATAATTGACTTCATAATAATCTTGATGAACTCAACGACTCGAATGCAACGTCTTTTGAAATATGTCATGAATGACTCCAAGTAATATCTCTAAAATGAGCAAATGCACAGCGGAAGATTTCTTTCATACCTGAGAAAAAACATGCTTTAAAGTGTCAACCATGAGGTTGGTGAGTTCATTAGTTTATCATAATCATTCATTTTCATTGTTTTAATAGACCACAAGATTTCCATATATTTAATTGTACATGTAACCCGAGTACAAAATAACACGCGTAACCCGCGAATTAAAATTCATTCATATGGTGAACGCTTGATAACTGAACTAACAGGATGCATATAGAATATCCCCATCATTCCGGGACTCTCATCGGATATGATAATCGAAGTACTAAAGCATTCGTAACCCGAATGGGACTTGTTGAGATCCATAGATCTATCTTTAGGATTCGCGTCAATTGGTGGCAATTATAATAAACACCAATTCTTAGGCTACCAAGCTAAAAAGGGCATATTCGATTCGATAATCCAACCATAGAATGTAGTTTCGATTATTTGTGTCTATTTCGTAAAACATTTATAAAATCAGCGCATGTATTCTCAGTCCCAAAAATATATATTGCAAAAGCATTTAAAAAGGGAGCAAATGAAACTCACTATACTGTATTTTGTAGTAAAAATACATATGATGACATTGAACAATGCAGGATTGGCCTCGGATTCACGAACCTATATCATTCATATATGTATTAACACATATACTTGTAATCGAATAAATCTGTATATTATTATTTATGATATACTTATTTATATTAATAACTTATATTCAAAAATATTAAATCTTGTTATGTTATATGTGTTAAATATATATATTTATGTATTTCATTTGTTTATCAAAACATTAGTTCTAATTATACTAAGTTAATATTAGTAAAAATAATGATAATAACATTAATAATATACTTATGTTAATAATAACTTTATTAGTGATAATAATAATGATATTAATAATAATACTTGTAAAAATATTAATTTTACAGTTAATGATAGTTATGATATTGATTTTAAAAATTTTAATGATAAAAGTTATAATAGTAATAATTATAATATATATAATAATAATCCTTTCACTAATAGTAGTAATAATAATATTAACAATAACAATAATAATAATCATAATAATAATAATCATACTATTAATGATAATACTTATAACAATAATAATGATAAATATGATATTAATAATTGTAAATGTATTGATGATACTAATATTTATAAAACGATACAAATTCTAATATTAATGATAATAATATATTTTTATTTCTTTCATAATAATAATAATGATAATCATAATCATAATCATAGTGATGATAAAAATACTAAAATGATAAGTTTACTACTAATAATAATATTATTAATACTTATCATAATAATAATGATAATGACTATACTACTTATAAGTATGGTAATAAGTATAATACTAATAATAACAATAATAGTAACAATCATAATTATAATAATAATAATAATTAATAATAATAAAAATAATAATAATAATAATAATAATAATAATAATAATAATAATAATAATAATAATAATAATAATAATAATAATAATAATAATAATAATAATAATAATAATAATAAAATTAGAAAAACTACCTCACATGAAAAGAGTTCCAAAAAGAAACAGCCATTCCCTATACTCGAACTCGTGACCACACGCTACCCCGACACTCTCTTAAACCATTGCTCCAGCTCTGTTCTTCTAAATTAAAACTCCACTGTTATTTATTTATACCGCCTATATTTTCTGTTTTAATTCCCTTCTTCTTCAATTATCCAGTCGATCCAGAAAACTAATTAACAATCCTATTAACAATTTTAAGATTTGAGATTTAATAAGAAATTGATACAAAAACGTTTAGAGATCAATTAGATTAATTAAAACAGAATAGAATTTAAAATAAAAGCCGAGACAGGAAGGATAATTCCTTTTTAAACTTTGAATCTGATTTTAATTTTAAAAAACGTTTTTTTGCCTATGATTCTTGAATGAAAATGGTTCTAAATCCCCTCTTGAAACTTTCCCATTCCTAAATCTATCTTAAAAAATAACAACGAATTCAAATTTTGTGAAGAACGTGACGTTTGACTTTTGAATTATAATCTTTGACTCGAAAATTCTCAAACATTAAACAGAATTGGAACCTCATATTTTGAAGGAAGATTGAATGAAGGATTACTACCAAGACTGCATTTACACAATTTGAAATTCAATACAAAATCGAGACTTTGTGAAAAAGTTACAAGAACAGGACATCCGTCTGTTCTTACCTATTTCTGTTTAAAAATTAAATTAATACAGCGAATAGTGTGATTGATACTAGATAATGAGAACGTGCAGTTGATTGAATGTATGGATAACTCTGAGTAACTCATTTGTTTTATAGCAATTTAGATCGATACAGCTTATTCCCTCTGGTACGAAAAAAATAAAACAAAAATGGAAAGTTGAGTACGATCCTCAACAGAATTTGTTTGTAGTGTAAAGTTGAGATCGTGATTGGTAACAAATTAGACAGAAATAAAAGAATAGAATAGTTTGATCAAGACTTTAGACAGAAAGTTGATTCTATAAGATCTTATTTATAATTAAAGTTAATATTAAGAATTTGTAAATATAATTAAATATATTAATAATATTAAAAAAATACTGATAATAGAAAATAATAATAATAATAATAATAATAATAATAATCAAAATAATAATCAAAATAATAATATTAATAGAAATAAAAAATGAATATAATATCACTAATAATAATATTAATGATAATAAATAATAAAAAATAAATAAAAAATGATCATATTATTAATGATATTAATAAAAATACTGATTTTTAATGATAGTACTTAGTAATAATATTAGTAATCATAAGTTACATGTTTCATTTTTCATATCTATATAATATATACAATAATAATATTAATAATACAAATGATAATACTGATATTAATATTAATATTAGTTCTAATAATGAGAGTAATACTAATAATGTTGATACAGCAAATTATGCTTATCAAATCTCATATTTTTATTTTATGTAATAAATTAATAATATTAATAATACTAGTATCAATATTAATAATGAAAGTAATATTCGTTATTATAAGAACTATATTATCATATCTAATTATATTTAATATATTAATAATATATACTGCATATTTTATATTTATACATTTTATATATATTATAATTTACATACAATATTAGTTATGTATAGAAATTATATTTATATATAAATATTCATTTTAATAGTAACTTAGTTATTATTTTACATTTTAAATTCTAATGATTACATTTTATTATTTCTAATTATTATATATACTTACATTTATGTATATATATATACACACATATATTTACAACAATTGTTCATGAATCGTCGGAAATTATCAAACGTCAATTGTATACATGAATGCTGTGACGACCCGGAAATTTTTGACCAAATTTAAACTTTATCTTTATATTATTCCGACACGATAAGCAAAGTTTGTTAAGTTGAATCTCAAGGATTTTAAACTGTGTTCATACATTCATTTAACCTTGACCAAATTCAAATGATTCACGAACCATTATATGAACGAATATGATTATATATGTATATGTGTATATATTATAACTTGAAAACATTATCAAACTATTAGACTTATAATACTTTACATAAACGTATTTGTTTCAAAATATATTCAAGTAGTTATCGATGGAATTAGAAGATGATATCAAATGATTGATTTATCAGGTACATTGAATTATGATTACGAGTCTCTGTTAGGAGGTCCACTTTGATTTGGAAAACATTTCCTTTTAATGATATTCAGAATAAATGATAAAGTGATCTTCGATTAAGGACAAAGTGTCAAGTACCGAGAGCTAGTCGGATTAGTGGAGACTCCTGTTTGATTTTCAATACATGCCTTACAATAATTTTCTCGTGACTATTGATAGGTTAATTACTAGGCTTTAATGATATTTTATCATGAAGAGTAAATAATTGAATTAATGTTCGTCGGCAAGATAAAACCATTTGTCATGTTAAGATGATTACATACGTACATTTATCCATTTGACCTAATCCTACAACTCATGAATAAACTGTAAGTTAATAACTTGAAACCTGTTATGATTTATATATTATTTTACTCTCTTAAGTAAAAACGTTTTTCGACATAATAGAACTAGTTTATTAATGTATATGTTTAAATAACGTAAGTTGGAATATTAGTTGTTAGATATATGAATAGCTTGAAACGTACATTAAAATATGTTCATTAAATATATATGTTTTTAAATTAGTTTAGTACACGATAGTAACATTCGCTTAGTGATGTGATTGATATTTAAAAAGTTTATACATAAATGAATTGTATTTATTTAAGTTTTTAAATGAAAACGTTACGAGTTATAATATTTTTCTAAACGATTTTAAAATGAACTTTGAAAAATAATTGGTTTTGAAAGACTAAATATTGTATCATTAGATAAATATTTCAAACATATATATTATGTACAAATTTACAATTCTAAATAAAAAATATGTATATATTTTAATTTAGTCATAAAACGTCCTGATTTAAAATAATATATTTTGACGAACAACGAGCCACTGATTTATAGAAGCGAATGACCACAACACTCAATTATATAAGTTAAATTTTTTATAAGGTAATTTATTGATGAGAAAGTCAAATTATTAATAAGGGTACACGTCGCGTAACGTAAAAGGCTAGTTTTCTAAGCGTACGAAAATGCGTTCGAAAAATCGGAACCGGTACGTAAGTTGAGCGTCAACGTACAATTCATCAGTGCTAAAATTACAAATCAACTGTGCATGAGAATATAATATAATATTTAATTAATTCTAAAGATTAAATATAATATATATATTAAATAATACATATGTAATAGAATATGAGATTGAGTGTCGGCAGAAATATATCGTGCGAATGAGTTGTCACCAGAGTGCTCATGTGATCACATGAGAATCACTCTCATAACCCATGCGATCGAATGAGGAGAGATGTCAGGAATTATGTATAAAGCTCGACTCTTCTGGTACCAAATTCATTCCATCTTGCAATCTTTCAATCTCTCAAACTCTCGTATGTATATAATAATAATATTATTATTATTATTATTATTATTATTATTATTATTATTATTATTATTATTATTATTATGATTAATTATATTATTATTAGTAGTATTATTAATATTTATACATAAAATATTACGACGAGGTCATGAGCAAATTATTTGAAGACGGGTTTTTCGAGTAGGATAGGGCTAAGGAAATTATGTGTTATAGCTATGGAGGTGATGGGTATGGATCATGGCTATGCTTGTGAGGTCAACCTAGTGTTTATCATCTCCGTTATATCTACGTACCTTTCCTGCAATATTGAATCTCAATATTGATACGTGAGTACTCATAATTTAATTTTTACATACTAATAGTGTATCCCTGACTAGTGCTCGAGTATATAGGATTATGCATGCTTGTACTTTTGATATTGCCATTAGATAGATTATGTTAAATCCTGAATTAGTTACATATGCGGTTGAGATAAGGTATAAGATATGCATGTCGTTGGAAAGCTAGCGAAAAATTAAGAACTTTTCATTTAGAACTCGAATGGGTTCGATGAACGGATTTGAAGTTATAGTCGATTGAATTTTTGTATTATTATTAAAAATGATTATTATTATCATCGTTATTATCGTCATTCTAGTTTTTATCTAATTATTATTATTATTATTATTATTATTATTATTATTATTATTATTATTATTATTATTATTATTATTGTTATTATTATTATTATTATTATTATTATTATTATTATTATTATTATTATTATTATTATTATTATTATTATCATTATCAATAAAAGGTATTATCATTAAAAAATGTTATTTTATTATTATTACTATTGTTACTATCGTAAAAGTTATAATTAAGTATTATCATTAATATTATCATAATTAAAAACTAATATTAGTAACACCTAATTATTATGATTACTATTATTATCATTAACATGAACGCGATATAAAAGACGATTAAAAGCTATTAAACGAATCGATTAGGAAATAATGAGAATGAGTATCATGATGAAATTAAAATATTGTAAGATATTGATTTAGATAAAATTACCGTTCTTATTTTATTATTACTATTATTATTAAAAGTATCGTTAGTATTAAAACTATCATTTTAACGAAAATTATCATTTTAATAGAAATGTCATTTTTATTATAAAATATCATTATTATTATCATTTTAAATAGAGTTATTATTTTAAGGTTAATATTAAAAGTAATGTAAATATTAAAGTTATAATAATTAGAATTATCGTTTTATCATAATATCACTTTTAGTAAATATAAATATTGATATTTTTATAATAATAATTATTATTACAAAATAATATAACTTTTACTTATTATTATTATCAATGTTATTTTATCAAATAAATATGTAATACAAAGATATTTTATTATACGTAATATATTTACATTAATAATACCTATCATTATATTAAATGAACTTTATAAATTTTATTACTTAAGATATATAAAAGTATACTTTTATCATATATAAATTTTAAATATAAATTTTTATTAACAAATGACTTTTATTAATTACTTTCATAAAACCTGTTAAAAATATTAAATATATATAAAATGCCGATATTTAAGTTATATGATAATCATGTATAAATTTTGGAAATCATTTTGAGTCAAATTGACATTTGTTGACTTTTGCATATTAGTCTCGAGCATTGGGATTGTTGTACACTATGACCTGACCTAAATTGTTAGACAAATATTGACCAGCATATATATATATATATATATATATATATATATATATATATATATATATATATATATATATATATATATATATATATATATATATATATATATATATATATATATATATATATAATTAATATAGGTTCGTGAATCCGAGGACAACCTTGCACTTGTTCAATGAAGTTATATGTATTTTTACTACGAAATACAATAGGTGAGTTTCATTTGCCTTTTTACCCTTTATATTTTTGGGCTGAGAATACATGCGAAATTTTTATAAATGTTTTACGAAATAGACACAAGTAATCGAAACTACATTATATGGTTGAATGATCGAAGCCGAATATGCCCCTTTTGCTTGGTAGCCTAAGAATTAGGGAACATCACTAATTTTAAGAATTAGTGCACCCCTAATTGACGTGAATCCTAAAGATAGATCTATTGGGCCCAACAAACCCCATCCGTTGTAGCGGATGCTTTAGTACTTCGAGTTTTTATATCATGTCTGATGGATGTCCTGGAATGATGGGGATATTCTTATATGCATCTTGTTAATGTCGGTTACCAGGTGTTCAATCCATATGAATGATTTTTGTCTCTATGCATGGGACGTATATTTTTGAGAAATGGAAATGAAATTCTTGTGGTCTATTAAAATGATGAAAATAAATAATTATGATAAACTAATGAACTCACCAACCTTTTGGTTGATACTTTAAAGCATATTTATTCTCAGGTATGAAAGAAATCGTCCGCTGTGCATTTCTTCATTTTAAGGATATTACTTGCAGTCATTCATGGCATATTTTGAAGAACGTTGCATTCGAGTCATTGAGTTCATCAAAGATAATTATTAAGTCAATTTATCATTGGATAGTAGATACTATGAAATGGTAGGCATGCCTGTCAATTGTCGATGTAAAGAAAGTTTGTCTTTTAAAAACGAATGCGATGTTTGTAACATGTATCATATAGAGGTCAAATACCTCGCGATGTAACCAAATGTTATTGTATTCATTCTTATGGATTAGGACGGGTCTTTACATGTGGTATCAGAGCGGTGGTCTTAGCGAACTAGGTCTGTATTAGTGTGTCTAACTGATAAGTCGTTAGGATGAATTAGTGAGTCTGGACTTTGACAGTGTCTGCATGTCAAAAGTTTTGCTTATCATTTCTAGTCAGAAATCATCTGCTTATCATCCTTAGAAAATTACCTGCTTATCATTATTAGTCTAGACACGTCTTGCTACATTAATTGCATGAGTAGTGTATAGACAAAATTCATATCTTAGCGTATCTGCTAAATCATATCTTATCGTATCTGTTACTTTAAACTTTGCCTGATATATTCCGAAAATTCCTCCGTAATCTAAGAAATCTTTTGATCTATATATATGGATATCCTATGTAAATAGAATACCACCCAATAAGCCGGACAATCATTTTTATATCGAAAAATCCTTTATTCAATCGTAAGAAATAGAATTCATCATTAATTCAAGTTCCTCGGATTCCGAAATGGAATCCCACTCCAGCTCCGAAAGCAGTGTGACCGGAATGGATCAACCAATCAGCCATCATCTATTTTGGATGAACTGGGGATGGTTTCGTAGCCTCCTCAATCATTGGAGACAAGAAGAAGGTGATCCCTTCCATCCACCACATTGCCCTCTTGACGAAGAACCTGAAGCACTTACCGGCGAACCAATCCGAAACACCATTTTCTCTCTCATTTCCAGAGTATCTCGTCACGATTATATATTACATCAAATTATAGATTTTATTTATCCGTTCATCCGAACCGACAATCACCCCGGTGTAATAGAAGAAGTCAACGAGCTTCGCGCTCGGGTAGTGGCTTTGGAGAATATGGTGCAAAGATTACAAACACCAGCAGCAGAACCAGCAGCATAACCAGTACCACCATCATCAATGCCAACAGTACCATTACCACTTTCAACCACAACCGCGTCGTAAACCTTAACTTCACAATCTGTCCCACGAGCATCAATGTTATACGCACCATGGATACCAAGGAGTACCAATAACAATAATTGACGAAGTATTAATTCATAACTTCATTGGAAAAACATTCCGTGAAGTCTTAGAGATTATCTAATCTTGCCCTAACCATAAATCAGTTAAGCGAACCAAAATGATAGAAGGAAGAGTAGAAACCCTGACAAAAATGGTGTGTGGTTAACAAGCTAAACTTGTTTTACCAACAGCATCATCAGGAATGTCAGCGTCACCAGCATTGTCAGTGCAGTCAGCCTCAGAATCAACAACACCTATAACATCACAAACTCTGTCAGCTCAAGAATCACTGTGGACATCATTACGAATCAATAACGCGTATATTGTATCAACAAGTTATGAAGAATCAACTCATTCCCTCTGAAGAAATTATATGTATATTTTATATATATATATATATATATTTTGAAATAAAAATAAATCTTTCCGTGCTAAGCTATTGTGTGTGAATCTTAACTACTCGGTTAATTCATATTACAAATATGTAATAATGTACGTCCTTCGCCCGCAACTTAACCATCGTTAACTACAATCTCTGTCTCAATTCAACAAATTCCAATTCATAATAAATCAAGTATATATTTGATTTTACACTTTCATCATCGATGTACCCGAAACTTTTCAGATAACATCATTCGTACTTTGCGAAGTTCACAAGAATTTAACGAAAACCAACATCACACCTCAACAAATAACGAAGTATTGATTCATAATTTCAATATTATTGAAGAAATACTTATGTAATCTCTAAAGCCTTCAAGGAATTATTCAATTCTAGTTCCAACCGTAAATCGAATGAGTTTAATTTAGTATTAACTCATTAAAATCTATGTTATATCTGAAGAGAATATATACATATATATTTTCATAAAGACTGTAATAAAATTCTTTTGTACAAAATACTAATTGTGAAATTTTGTTTTTAACGGGGGGTAATACCCGAGATATATATATATATATATATATATATATATATATATATATATATATATATATATATATATATATATATATATATATATATATATATTAATAATTAATATGTTACATTCTTCGAATCTGATTAAGCAAATTATCAACTATACTTCCTACTTTCACAATAATATACCTTCTTTCATAGAAATCAAAACAACCATACTCATTCAAACTCAATTACATATTCAGATTTTGAAACCTCAGAATTCAATTCTAGATATAACTGGTTCCATCACTTTTAGATTCCTGCATCTTTCAAAGCTATACTTTGACTTCAAAACTGTGTTAGAACATCAAATGTATATTAACGATTACAATCTGTGTTCAAACCCTTCGAAAATTTCTGAAGACACTTCAAATAATGAGCAATCGAGATGATGATCCAACCACATATTACCCACAGTTATGTACTTAAAAAGCTCTCGAAACCAAAGTCATAATTCAACACATATCTGTGTCAGATCCTTTGGCATTTATTAGCAAAAATAACTTTGCAATTCCTTTTCAAAGTAGCAAATTCTATCACAGCTCCAGCAAGACAACTTCAATTTTTTATTCGGAGTAGCCTTATCATAATCTTGATATATATGATTACCCTTTTGTTACCGGAGAACCTTTCATGTTCCACCACATTAGCAATAAACTTATTCACAACTGCACTGATCTTTGACCTTCCGAAGAATCATTATATTTATCGAAACCCCATCATTTACTCATTCGCATCTTGTAACGAGAATTGCCATACGAATCATCGGGAATTAGCAATAAGTATTTTGAAATCTCGCAGCATGTCTATGCCAACAGTTATATGTGTACGTAGAACGTCTATCTCTCCTGGACTTACATACTTTAAATGTGAAGTTTCTGAAAAATACCCTGAACTGAGAACTAGTTCTCGAAATGCTAATAAAGTAGCAAAAACTATAAACGAATCTAACAGTAAAAAGTTTGATGATAATAATGGTGTGTTGGCAAAGCGCAGAAAAAGAAAAGTTTTGGAACTGGAAAACGGATTGAGCAAATTATGAAGGAGGCTGTGGATAAAGCACAAAGACTAAACACTAAACCTGCCTTCAAAGAATCCAAATGATTCAGTATCTACTAAAATCATTAACGAATACCATGCTTCTGACTCTAAACTCTTGCGAACAATATTTTTCATCAACCTTTGATATTAGAAATTATAAGATATCATCGTATCTTTCATTATAAATATCCTCCATATTTCTGAAGATATTTCCATAATTATTCTTATCTGAAATCATTTACCTTTTTGCGCTATCTGTATTACATCATAAAAGAAACTATTTTAGTTTCTGAATTCTGAAACTCTCAAGTTTAAAATAAGAATATTTTTGAAGTAGTGTTGGGAACTGAAGCATGAGTTAGTATAATATAATGACACTTGATCAACGTGATTATATTACAGTAATGTATGATGAGTTTCTAATGAAACATGATGATTCACAAACCATACCGTCATCATGTGTCATGTTACACGACTCTTGTATTCTACTTAATCTTTAAAAATATCAAGAAATATTTTCTTGATGATTCAGTCTTTTCCAGGGTATTCTGGTAATTTAACAAATCAAGATCGTGCCAGTACCATTTCCTTCTTAGAATATTAACAATGTTCATTCCAAAATTTATATCTACGAATTCTGGACCATTACAAGCGGTGCTTAATCGCAAGAAGAAGAAACGAAAGGACAAAACTCTGAAATAGAAATTGGAGTATAAATCGCAACAAATAAAAGAGAGCATTAACTGAGGATGACAATGATTATAGAAGACAGAAACAGGGACATCGAAATATAAGGGAAGATATAAAACCCAATAACAATCCAGAAATTATAAACCGTATATCAATGCATATAACAATATAAAGACACGGGAGAACTAAAAACACTATAAAACCCAGAGTATAGTAGAAGTAAATAGATTCCTCCGGCAGCAGATGAAATAGAAGAACGACAGATATGAAAGTTAGGAGTATATCAAGAATTAGAACTGGATGAAGCATATTGACAAATACTTTAAAATATGAGTTGAGGGAGAAAGAAATAGAAGGTGTGAGTTGTAAGGAAACGAAGGAGGTAGATTTATAGTAAAATATCATATAGAGAAATCAAGATGGGTTATCGCATTAATTCGAAGAGAATCATAATTTCCTTAATCGACGAAGAATCAAATCTTATATAGGTTACAAAGATTTTCTTTAAATCCGGGGATCAATGGTGATGTCGTCAAAAGATATGACGAATCACTATAATCTTATTTCATTCACTTACGATAACTTCACTTATACGCTTCGAGGAATTGAATTATTTTATTTATATTTCTTAATCATGATAAAACCCTAACTATCAACTTATATTCGTCATAATAACATTCTTATTGTTAGCCATGATGACCTTTATCAAATTTCGGGGACGAAATTTCATTAACGGGTAGGTACTGTGACGACCCGGAAATTTCCGACCAAATTTAAACTTTATCTTTATATTATTCCGACACGATAAGCAAAGTTTGTTAAGTTGAATCTCAAGGATTTTAAACTGTGTTCATACATTTATTTAACCTTGACTAAATTCCAATGATTCATGAACCATTATATGAACGAATACGATTATATATGTATATGTGTATATATTATAACTTGAAAACATTAACAAAGTATTAGACGTATAATACTTTACATAAACGTATTTGTTTCAAAATATATTCAAATAATTATCGATGGAATTAGAAGATGATATCAAATGATTGATTTATCAGATACATTGAATTATGATTACGAGTCTCTGTTAGGAGGTCCACTTTTATTTGGAAAACATTTCCTTCTAACGATATTCGGATAAATGATAAAGTGATCTTCGAGTAAGTACAAAGTGTCAAGTAGCGAGAGCTAGTCGAATTAGTGGAGACTCCTGTTTGATTTTCAATACATGCCTTACAATAATTTTCCCTTGACTATTGATAGGTTAATTACTAGGCTTTAATGATATTTTATCATGAAGAGTAAATAATTGAATTAATGTTCGTCGGCAAGATAAAACCATTTGTCATGTTAAGATGATTTCATACGTACATTTATCCATTTGACCTAATCCTACAACTCATGAATAAACTGTAAGTTAATAACTTGAAACCTATTATGATTTATATATTATTTTACTCTCTTAAGTAAAAACATTTTTCGACATAATAGAACTAGTTTATTAATGTATATGTTTAAATAATTTAAGTTGGAATATTAGTTGTTAGATATATGAATAACTTGCAACGTACATTAAAACGTGTTCATTAAATATATATGTTTTTAAATTAGTTTAGTACACGATAGTAACATTCGCTTAGTGATGCGATTCATATTTAAAAAGTTTATACATAAATGAATTGTATTTATTTAAGTTTTTAAATGAAAACGTTACGAGTTATAATATTTTTCTAAACGATTTTAAAACGAACTTTGAAAAATAATTTGTCACGACCCGGAAAATTTCGACTAATTTTAAACCAAATTCTCGATACGATATTGTATTTTCAACACGATAAGCAAAGTCTGATAGGTTGAGTCTCAAAATTTTGGAACTATATTCATGTAATCAATTACCCTTCGACTGTTCTCGACAATTCACGAACAACTATTTGTAAATAGATAAATATATTTCAATATATATATAGATAGGTATATATTTGATGTATAATTTAAAATACTATATGATTTAATTAACTATGTAAAATAAAAATAATATATAATATTATTATTAATATATATATATATATATATATATTTATATATATATATATATATATATATAAAAGGTAATTTAAAAATAAATAGTAAATGATTGTAATACACGTTGACGACTCGATTAATATTAAACAGGTAAAATGCAAGCTTGTGAGCGTATTAAACGAACCTCTTGATCACGTGTTTCATATTGAATGACTGCTAAGAATGTGTCACATGTTTATTAATTATTATTATTATATTATTACTATTAATTATTAGGATTAGATTAGATTTTTATTTCAGATATTTATATATAGATATAGGATATATGTATATATGTGTGTGCAAGAACAATAAACATCCCCATCATGAACATATTATTACTGTGTTTGATTGAAGTTAATTGAGTTTACTGTGCTTGTTTGATTATCTCACTAATTCTATATATGCATACTTATACCCGTGAACCTACAACGACAAACACACATCAATTTGTGTTTCTTCTTCTTCCTTTCTTGTACTTCTTAGTAAACCCAACACCTCCTCACCACTTCAAACCACAACCCTCACTTCCATCACCTTGTCTTCTCCTCTAAGTCATCGACCACCATCACCCTCAAGACCAACCTCCATCACAACCGGAATCATCATCTATATCTCTTTCTTTTCTTTCTGTAAATCATGAAACCATAACCATTATCACCCTCGGTTACCTCCTAGCCAACCCGAAACCACACCTGTGTTATTTTGTTTCTGTTGGGTATGCTTCACGATCATCATCATCACTCATAGCTATTTAAATCTGTGAGTTTATGTTTTCTGTTGCTAACAAAACCAACCCAAAGCACCTTCAAAACCCACCGTCTATCTCTTGTTTTGGCCGGAAATAACCAACACAAACCACCATGTAAACCCACATACCATCATCTTCTCTGATCGCCAACACCACCACCAAAAACCGTCACCATGGTCTTTCTCACTACAGCTACTACGCTTCTACTTGCTTCTGTATCCCTATCATTCGAAACCTACCCCAACAAAACCCATATAATTTCCCTTTGTTCTTTCTATTGCGGTTCATAATCACCAAAATCTCCTAACCGCCATCATCAACCACCTCGCAAAACAACCACCAATACCTGCAACAAAACTCCAACGAAACCCGATACTTTTTCTTCTTCCTGATGTTATTGCTGCAAATCGAAGACTTAGTGATGATGACAAGCTGCGAATGTTTTTGTTATGATCAAGATGCACCTGCTACCACTTGTACTTGCTTTTGTTTAGTCAGAAAGGTGCAGTCCTGCAGCTGTAACTGCTATGGTTTCGGTTTCTAATTCAGTGAACGAATTGAAGGATGATGATTATAGGGATGTACAGTAGGTGACGATTAGATGAATGAGATGACGATGTGGAAGATGATGGTATGCTGAATAGTTATAAAAAAAGAACGATAATGATTTGAGATCAAGAAGGATACTGCTACAATGATTGAGTTTCAACCGACAAAAATCTATCTCTTTTTCTTTATACGAGTTAAAAAAAATTAAAACAATTTGGGCTCATTTATAAATTGGACTAGGCTAGTAACAAGAATGGGCCATAAAACTGGTTGGGCCGTGAACTGGGTGTAGAACTTGGGCCGATTACTTCTCTTGTTGGGTTTGCATTTTCTGTTAGGCCTATCCTTAAAAACGGGTTAAAGATTTTTGGGCCAAAAGGCTCCATTTGAAGCCTAGTTCAATTTTGGTATTGGGTCGATTTTGTGAAGAAGGAAAGGGAAACAGATTAAATACAGGATCTATATATATAAAGATAAAATGTAATAGGAAAGTAGAAGTAGACCGATGGTTGAGTGTGTTGATGAGGGAATGGGAGGTCACGGGTTCGAGCCCGGCCTTTGATAAAATAGTTATCTTTTTAAGGTAGTATTATTACTATTAATATTATTATTGTTAACTATTGTTATTATTATGATAATAATTATTATTACCAATATTAATAACATGGTTAACATTATCACTAATATGATTAATATTATTATCATTAGTGTTATTATTTGGATTGTCATTAAAAATTATTATTATTATTATTAAATATTAAGTATTATTATCAAAATTATTATCTTCATTATCATTATTATTAAACTTATCATTTTTATTAAAAACTACTATTATTATTATTATTAAAAGTATCACTTTTATTAAAATTATCGTTTTATTTTTATTATTATTAATAGTACTATTATTATCATTATTAGTATTAATATAAGTATTTTTATTATTATTATCATTAGTAGAATCATTAATATTATTACCATTATTATTATTATTATCATAAAAAGATATATAATTTAAGATATAATATATGAACTAATTTGATCACAATTATATGTGTTAATATATATATAAATGATATAGGTTCGTGAATCCGAGGCCAAACCTACGCTTATTCAATATCGTCATATACACTTGTCAATGTCTTCATATGTATTTTTACTACAAAATACAAAATGTGAGTTTCATTTGCTCCCTTTTTAATTGCTTTGCAATATATTTTTTGGGCTGAGAATACATGCGCTGCTTTTATAAATGTTTACGAGATAGACACAAGTACTTAAAATATATTCTACATTGAGTTGTACCACCCTGCATATCTTCCCTAATAGCTTGGTAACTACTATTTACATGTGGTATTGTAAATGTGAATCCTGTTGATAGATCTATCGGGCCTGACAACCCCAACCGGACTGGACGACCAGTATTCAACGGTTGCACAGTACTTCGTTTCGTTACTACACTTGGTACAGTGTAGGGAGATTTCATAATAAAGGGAATATGCGACGTTGATTAAATGTTAAGTATGGTTACCAAGTGCTCAACCACTTAGAATGCTTTACATACACTTGCGAGTGTATTATGTTTATAAATATGAAATCTTGTGGTCTATTAATATAGTGAAAAGATTGTTATGATAAACCTATGAACTCACCAACCTTTTGGTTGACACTTTTAAGCATGTTTATTCTCAGGTACGAATTAAGTCTTCCGCTGTGCATTTGCTCAATCTAAAAGATATTACTTGGAGTCATTCATGGCATATTTAGGACAGTACCTCGCAATGGGACCAGATGTTGATGATTTCGTTCAGGTGGATAAGGACGGGTTATTACATGTGGTATCAGAGCGTTGGTCCTAGCGAACCAGGTCGTGCATTAGTGTGTCTAACTGATAGTTGTTAGGATGCATTAGCGAGTCTGGACTTCGACCTTAGCTGCATATTATAAGTATTGTTTATCCTTCCTAGTGGAAAATTACTTGCTTATCATCCCTAAGTTTAGACATGACTTCCTGTACTTATTTGATAGATAGTGTATAGATAAATTCATGTCCTAGCGTATCAGTTACTGTAAACTTTGCCTGACACGTTTCCTTAATTTCTTCCGTAATCTACGGGATCTTCTGTACTATACATAGATATTCTATGTAATTAGAATATCATCCGATATTCGAAGATCATTACATATCGAAAGCCCTTTATCTAACCGTATCAAATGAAACTCACCACTAGTTCAAATCCCTCGGATTCCGATATGGATTTTCACTCAAGCTCTGAAGACAACGTCACTAGAATGAATCAACCAATCAGACATCCTCAATTTATCTGATTGGTTCGTAGTCGATTTAACCAATGGAGACGAGAAGAAGGAGATCCCCTCCACCAACCGAATTCACCTCTGGGTGAAGAACCTGAAGCACTTGCCGGCGAACCTGTCTGAAACACCATTTTCTCTCTCATTTCACGAGTATCTCATCACGATCATATACTATACTAAATTCTATATCTTATTTATCCACTCGTCCGAACCGACAGTCACCCCGGTATAATAGAAGAAGTCAACGAGCTTCGCGCTCGGGTAGTGGCTTTAGAGAATATGGTGCGAAGGTTACAAACACCAGCAGCAACACCAGAAGCATAACCAGTACCACCACCACCAACATCTACATCTGTATCCCACACCTCAATATCAAAATCTTTACCACAAACATCAACATCATACGCACCATATATACCAAGAAGTACCAACAACAATGAAAGATGAATATTGATCCATAACTTCATTGATATTCTGCGAAAAATATGTGGTTCCTAATAGTTTTAGAAATTATATATTTTAGCTCAAACCGAAAAGCAAATGAGATTAATATCATAATAACTCATTAAATCCGTGATTACATCTGAAGAAAATATATATGTATATATGTTTTCATAAAGATTGTAATTTAAATTTTTTTTGCTACAAACTGTTAATGGTGAAAATATTTTAACGGTTAGGTAATACCCGAGGAATATTTAGAATTCACATTAATCAGTTACACTGTACATTCTTCAAATTCGATTCAAAGTTCATTTACTATCCTACTTACATCCACAGATATACGAATCCGTTCACCACAGAATAACCATTTTCATTCAATTTCATATTTGGATTTTGACTTATCAGAATCCAACAAGTGGCATAATGAAGAAAAACATTTAACAAAATAAAATTTGTTAGAAACAAACGAATTGACTATGAGAAAAATCTTGTTAAGAATCCACGCTAACTGTTCCTAGCTAACTGGTTACATTTTATTTATCGCAATTTAATTATCGCAATTTACATTCTCGCAATTTACATTCTCGCAATTTTATTTATCGTCATTTAATTTTTGTTATTTATTTTACGCACTTTAAATATCGGGACACGTATACAAGGTTTTGACATATCATATCGATGCATCTATATATATTATTTGGAATAACCATAGACACTCTATATGCAGTAATGCGGGAGTTAGCTATACAGGGTTGAGGTTGATACTACAATAATATATATAGTTTGAGTTGTGATCGAGTCTGAGACGTATACGAGTCATGATACGTATTAATTAATTCAATAATTATATATTAAACTATATATGAATTATTGAACTGTAACTGTGGACTATCAACCGTGGACTAATAATATTGGACAATTAAAATGAATTAAAATATTGATTATAACATATGAAACTAAACAATTTTTCAAGTTTGCCACTTGATTTCATCTTAAACCTCATTTGTATCCTGACAATTACAATCTGCATTCAAACCTTTCATGATTCTTGAAAACACATCAATCGAGAGGATGAACCAACCGCACTTCATCTACGGAAGGAAGATTTATGCATATAGTTATGCACCTGAAAAACACTTGGAACCTGAGTAAACGTTTAACACGTATCTGTACTAGCTCCTTTGGCATTGTTATTACCGACAATAGTCGTACAATCCCTTTCCAAATTAGCCAATTTTATCACAGCTCCAGCAAATCAACTTCGACTATTCGTTCGAAACAACCATATTATAACCTTGATATATATGTGTGCTCTTTTATTGTTACCGGGGAACCTTTTCTATTCCACCATATTACCATCAGCGTTTAATCATCTAAAAACACAATTCTCTTGAAACCACCTTGAATTGATAACCAATGATTCAGATATGGTAGCATTAAATGCAGAGGAAACAGCAAAATCGTAGATGGTCTAAATGGCCAGAAGTTTGATAATAAAGAGTGGAATGTTGGGAACGCTCGATAGAAAATTTGGTACTGAAAAACTGATTGAGCAAACTACGAAGGAGTCTCTGAACAAATCACAAGGATTAAACTTGTACATTAAGAATCATGATGATTCTATTTCTGATAAAATCTTTAGCGAATACCTTGCTTCTGACTCCGAACTCTTGTGAACAAATTTTCTTCACCATCCTTCAATATTAGAAATTCCAAGATATCATCGTATCTTACATTATAAATATCCTCCATATTTCTAAAGATATTTTTATAACTATTCTTATTTGAAATCATTAATCTCTCCATACTATCAGTGTTACATCATATAGAAACTGTTAGTTTCTATATTCTGTAAACTTTCGAGCTTAAAATATGAATGTTATTGAAGTAATGTCGGGAACGGATGCATGAGTTAGTATAATATAATGACACTTGATCAACGTGATTATATTACAGTAGGTCATGCTGAGTTTCTAATGGAACATGATGATTCACAGATTCTAACGTCATCATGTTCCATGTTACATAACTCTTTCATTCTGCTTAACTTCTGAACATATCAAGAAAACATATTCTTGACAGTTCTATTTTCAGTGATTCTGGTAATTTGATAAATCAAATCGTGCTATTACGTTCTTTCTTGATTAGAACATTAGGATTATTCGAAACTCCATACCTACAAATTCTAAACCATTATTTGCTTGATTTAAAGTCGAGAAGAGAAAACAAGAGCATGAAGCTCCAATATATAAGGAAAAATATAAAGCCCAACAACAACAGCGAAATTACAAACTGTGGATATCAGTGCGTATCGCAATATAAAGACACGGGAGGATTATAAATACAATAATACCTAGAGCATAGTAGAAATAAACAGATTCTTCCGGTGGGATTTAGAAAAGAAGAACGATCATTGCGATAGTCAGAATAAGAACAAGGATTAGAACCGGATTAAGCATTATTATAATCTTTTAGATATATGAACTGAGAAAGAAGGTATAGAAGTGGTGGAAACTAATGGAACGGAAAAGGTAAATTTATAATGTAAATATCAGACAGAGTAATCGAGGAAGATCACCGTATTTAATTATAGAGATCTTAATTCCCTTATTCGCTGAAGAATCAAATCTTTTAGATTTCGAAGATTTTCTTTATATCCCTTGAATTCAGGAAATTCAACCATGACTAGTCAAAAGTTATGATGAAACTGTCTTTATCATTTCACTATTTAATAATAACTTCACTCGTACGCTTTGAATAATCGAATTATCTTATTCATATTACACAACGGTGATAAAACTCTAATTATCAATTCATATTTGTCATAAAAACATTTTTATTATTAGCGATGACGCCCTCGACCAAATTTCGGGACGAAATTTCTTTAACGGGTAGGTACTGTCACGACCGGAAAATTTCGACTAATTTTAAACCAAACTCTCGATACGATATTGTATTTTCAACACGATAAGCAAAGTCTGATAGGTTGAGTCTCAAAATTTTGGAACTATATTCATGTAATCAATTACCCTTCGACTGTTCTCGACGATTCACGAACAACTATTTGTAAATAGATAAATATATTTCAATATATATATATAGATAGGTATATATTTGATGTATAATTTAAAATACTATATGATTTAATTAACTATGTAAAATAAAAATAATATATAATATTATTATTAAAATATATATATATATATATATATATATATATATATACAAGGTAATTTAAAAATAAATAGTAAATGATTGTATTACACGTTGGCGACTCGATTAATATTAAACAGGTAAAATGCAAGCTTGTGAGCGTATTAAACGAACCTCTTGATCACGTGTTTCATATTGAATGACTGCTAAGAATGTGTCACATGTTTATTAATTATTATTATTATATTCTTACTATTAATTATTAGGATTAGATTAGATTTTTATTTCAGATATTTATATATAGATATAGGATATATGTATATATGTGTGTGCAAAAACAATAAACATCCCCATCATGAACATATTATTACTGTGTTTGATTGAAGTTAATTGAGTTTACTGTGCTTGTTTGATTATCTCACTAATTCTATATATGCATACTTATACCCGTGAACCTACAATGACAAACACACATCGACTTGTGTTTCTTCTTCTTCCTTTCTTGTACTTCTTAGTAAACCCGACACCTCCTCACCACTTCAAACCACAACCCTCACTTCCATCAACTTGTCTTCTCCTCTAAGTCATCGACCACCATCACCCTCAAGACCAACCTCCATCACAACCGCAATAATCATCTCTATCTCTTTCTTTTCTTTCTGTAAATCACGACACCATAACCATCATCACCCTCGGTTACCTCCTAGCCAACCCGAAACCACACCTGCGTTATTTTGTTTCTGTTGTGTATGCTTCACAATCATCATCATCACTCATAGCTATTTAAATCTGTGAGTTTATGTTTTCTGTTGCTAACAAAACTAACCCAAAGCACCTTCAAAACCCACCGTCTATCTCTTGTTTTGGCCGGAAATAACCAACACAAACCACCATGTAAACCCACACACCATCATCTTCTCTGATCACCAACACCACCACTAAAAACCGTCACCATGGTCTTTCTCACTGCAGCTACTACGCTTCGACTTGCTTCTGTATCCCTATCATTCGAAACCTACCCCAACAAAACCCATATAATTTCCCTTTGTTCTTTCTATTGCGGTTCATAATCACCAAAATCTCCTAACCGCCATCATCAACCACCTCGCAAAATAACCACCAATACCTGCAACAAAACTCCAACGAAACCCGATACTTTTTCTTCTTCCTGATGTTATTGCTGCAAATCGAAGACTTAGTGATGATGACGAGCTGCGAATGTTTTTGTTATGATCAAGATGCACCTGCTACCACTTGTACTTGCTTCTGTTCAGTCGGAAAGGTGCAGCCCTGCAGCTGTAACTGCTATGGTTTCGGTTTCTAATTCAGTGAACGAATTGAAGGATGATGATTATAGAGATGTACAGTAGGTGACGATTAGATGAATGAGATGACGATCTGGAAGATGATGGTATGCTGAATAGTTATAAAAAAAGAATGATAATGATTTGAGATCAAGAAGGATACTGCTACAATGATTGAGTTTCAACCGACAACAATCTGTCTCTTTTTCTTTATACGAGTTAAAAAAAATTAAAACAATTTGGGTTCATTTATAAATTGGACTAGGCTAGTAACAAGAATGAGCCATAAAACTGGTTGGGCCGTGAACTGGGAGTAGAACTTGGGCCGATTACTTCTCTTGTTGGGTTTGCATTTTCTGTTAGGCCTATCCTTAAAAACGGGTTAAAGATTTTTGGGCCAAAAGGCTCCATTTGAAGCCTAGTTCAATTTTGGTATTGGGTCGATTTTGTGAAGAAGGAAAGGGAAACAGATTAAATACGGGATC
This sequence comes from Rutidosis leptorrhynchoides, assembly GCF_046630445.1. NCBI lineage: Eukaryota > Viridiplantae > Streptophyta > Magnoliopsida > Asterales > Asteraceae > Rutidosis > Rutidosis leptorrhynchoides. Next base: position 155,137,044 of record NC_092342.1, read on the forward strand.
TATATATATAAAGATAGAATGTAACAGAAAAGCAGAAGTAGACAGATGGTTGAGTGTGTTGATGAGGGAATGGGAGGTCACGGGTTCGAGCCCGGCCTTTGACAAAATAGTTATCTTTTTAAGGTAGTATTATTACTATTAATATTATTATTCTTAACTATTGTTATTATTATGATAATAATTATTATTACCAATATTAATAACATGGTTAACATTATCACTAATATGATTAATATTATTATCATTAGTGTTATTATTAGGATTATCATTAAAAATTATTATTATTATTATTAAATATTAAGTATTATTATCAAAATTATTATCTTCATTATCATTATTTTTAAACTTATCATTTTTATTAAAAACTACTACTATTATTATTATTATTATTATTATTATTATTAAAAGTATCACTTTTATTAAAATTATCGTTTTATTTTTATTATTATTAATAGTACTATTATTAAAAGTATCACTTTTATTAAAATTATCGTTTTATTTTTATTATTATTAATAGTACTATTATTATCATTATTAGTATTAATATAAGTATTTTTATTATTATTATCATTAGTAGAATCATTAATATTATTACCATTATTATTATTATTATCATAAAAAGATATATAATTTAAGATATAATATATGAACTTATTTGATCACAATTATATGTGTTAATATATATATATAAATGATATAGGTTCGTGAATCCGAGGCCAAACCTACGCTTATTCAATATCGTCATATACACTTGTCAATGTCGTCATATGTATTTTTACTACAAAATACAAAATGTGAGTTTCATTTGCTCCCTTTTTAATTGCTTTGCAATATATTTTTTGGGCTGAGAATACATGCACTGCTTTTATAAATGTTTACGAGATAGACACAAGTACTTAAAATATATTCTACGTTGAGTTGTTCCACCCTGCATATCTTCCCTAATAGCTTGGTAACTACTATTTACATGTGGTATTGTAAACGCGAATCCTGTTGATAGATCTATCGGGCCTGACAACCCCAACTGGACTGGACGACCAGTATTCAACGGTTGCACAGTACTTCGTTTCGTTACTACACTTGGTACAGTGTAGGGAGATTTCATAATAAAGGGAATATGCGACGTTGATTAAATGTTAAGTATGGTTACCAAGTGCTCAACCACTTAGAATGCTTTACATACACTTGCGAGTGTATTATGTTTATAAATATGAAATCTTGTGGTCTATTAATATATTGAAAAGATTGTTATGATAAATCTATGAACTCACCAACCTTTTGGTTGACACTTTTAAGCATGTTTATTCTCAGGTACGAATTAAGTCTTCCGCTGTGCATTTGCTCAATCTAAAAGATATTACTTGGAGTCATTCATGGCATATTTAGGACAGTACCTCTCAATGGGACCAGATGTTGATGATTTCGTTCAGGTGGATAAGGACGGGTTGTTACATAATTGGTTTTGAAAGACTAAATATTATATCATTAGATAAATATTTCAAACATATATATTATGTACAAATTTACATTTCTAAATAAAAAATATATATATTTTTTAATTTAGTCATAAAAAGTCCTAATTTAAAATAATATATTTTGACGAACAACGAGCCACTGATTTATAGAAGCAAATGACCACAACACTCAATTATATAAGTTACATTTTTATAAGGTAATTTATTGATGAGAAAGTCAAATTATTAATAAGGGTACACGTCGCATAACGTAAAAGGCTAGTTTTCTAAGCGTACGAAAATGCGTTCGAAAAATCGGAACCGGTACGTAAGTCGAGCGTCAACGTACAATTCATCAGTGCTAAAATTACAAATCAACTGTGCACGAGAATATAATATAATATTTAATTAATTCTAAAGATTAAATATAATATATATATTAAATAATACATATGTAATAGAATATGAGATTGAGTGTCGGCAGAAATATATCGTGCGAATGAGTTGTCACTAGAGTGCTCATGCGATCGCATGAGAATCACTCTCATAACCCATGCGATCGCATGAGGAGAGATGTCAGGAATTATGTATAAAGCTCGACTCTTCTGGTACCGAATTCATTCCATCTTGCAATCTTTCAATCTCTCAAACTCTCGTATGTATATATTATTATTATTATTGTTGTTGTTGTTATTATTATTATTATTATTATTATTATTATTATTATTATTATTATTATTATTATTATTATTATTATTATTATTATTATTATTATTATTATTATTATTATGATTATGATTAACTATATTATTATTATTAGTAGTATTATTATTATTTATACATAAATTATTACGACGAGGTCATGAGCAAATTATTTCAAGACGGGTTTTTCGAGTAGGATAGGGATAAGGAAATTATGAGTTATAGCTATGGAGGTGATTTGTATGGATCATGGCTATGCTCGTGAGGTCAACCTAGTGTTTATCGTCTCCGTTATGTCTACGTACGTTTCCTGCAATATTGAATCTCAATATTGATACGTGAGTACTCATAATTTAATTTTTACATACTAATAGTATATCCCTAACTAGTGCTCGAGTATATAGAATTATGCTTGCTTGTACTTTTGATATTGCCGTTAGATAGATTATGTTAAATACTGAATTAGTTACATATGCAGTTGAGATATGGTATAAGATATGCATGTCGTTGGAAAGCTAGCGAAAAATTAAGAACTTTTCATTTAGAACTCGAATGGGTTCGATGAACGGATTTGAAGTTATAGTCGATTGAATTTTTGTATTATTATTAAAAATGATTATTATTATCATCGTTATTATCGTCGTTCTAGTTTTTATCTAATTATTATTATTATTATTATTATTATTGTTATTATTATTATTATTATTATTATTATTATTATTATTATTATTATTATTATTATTATTATTATTATTGTCATTATCAATAAAAGGTATTATCAATAAAAATTGTTATTTTATTATTATTACTATTATTACTATCGTAAAAGTTATAATTAAGTATTATCATTAATATTATCATAATTAAAAACTAATATTAGTAACACCTAATTATTATGATTACTATTATTATCATTAACATGAACGCGATATAAAAGACGATTAAAAGCTATTAAACGAATCGATTAGGAAATAATGAGTATGAGTATCATGATGAAATTAAAATATTGTAAGATATTGATTTAGATAAAATTACCGTTCTTATTTTATCATTACTATTATTATTAAAAGTATCGTTAGTATTAAAACTATCATTTTAACGAAAATTATCATTTTAATAGAAATGTCATTGTTATTATAAAATATCATTATTATTATCATTTTAAATAGAGTTATTATTTTAAAGTTAATATTAAAAGTATTGTAAATATTAAAGTTATTATAATTAGAATTATCGTTTTATCATAATATCACTTTTAGTAAATATAAATATTGATATTTTTATAATAATAATTATTATTAGAAAATAATACAACTTTTACTTATTATTATTATTATTATCAATGTTATTTTATCAAATAAATATGTAATACAAAGATATTTAATTATACGTAATATATTTACATTAATAATACCTATCATTATATTAAATGAACTTTATAAATTTTATTACTTAAGATATATAAAAGTATCTTTTATCATATATAAATTTTAAATATAAATTTTTATTGACAAATGACTTTTATTAATTACTTTCATAAAACCTGTTAAAAATATTAAATATATATAAAACGCCGATATTTAAGTTATGTGATAATCATGTATGGATTTTGGAAATCATTTTGAGTCAAATTGACATTTGTTGACTTTTGCATATTAGTCTCGAGCATTGGGATTGTGGTACACTATGACCTGACCTAAATTGTTAGACAAATATTGACCAACATATAAATATATATAATTAATATAGGTTCGTGAATCCGAGGAAAACCTTGCACTTGTTCAATGACGTTATATGTATTTTTACTATGAAATACAATAGGTGAGTTTCATTTGCTTTTTTACCCTTTATATTTTTGGGCTGAGAATACATGCGAAATTTTTATAAAGGTTTTACGAAATAGACACAAGTAATCGAAACTACATTATATGGTTGAATGATCGAAGCCGAATATGCCCCTTTTTCTTGGTAGCCTAAGAATTAGGGAACATCACTAATTTTGAGAATTAGTGCACCCCTAATTGACGCGAATCCTAAAGATAGATCTATTGGGCCCAACAAACCCCATTCGTTGTAGTGGATGCTTTAGTACTTCGAGTTTTTATATCATGTCCGATGGATGTCCCGGAATGATGGGGATATTCTTATATGCATCTTGTTAATGTCGGTTACCAGGTGTTCAATCCATATGAATGATTTTTGTCTCTATGCATGGGACGTTTATTTATGAGAAATGGAAATGAAATTCTTGTGGTCTATTAAAATGATGAAAATAAATGATTATGATAAACTAATGAACTTACCAACCTTTTGGTTGACACTTTAAAGCATGTTTATTCTCAGGTATGAAAGAAATCTTCCGCTGTGCATTTATTCATTTTAAGGATATTACTTGCAGTCATTCATGGCATATTTCGAAGAACGTTGCATAAGAGTCATTGAGTTCATCAAAGATTATTATTAAGTCAATTTATCGTTGGATAGTAGATATTATGAAATGGTAGGCATGCCTGTCAATTGTCGATGTAAAGAAAGCTTGTCTTTTAAAAACGAATGCAATGTTTGTAAAATGTATCATATAGAGGTCAAATACCTCGCGATGTAACCAAATGTTATTGTATTCGTTCTTATGGATTAGGACGGGTCTTTACAAATGCAGTTCAAAACTTTTTGGAATTCAACATTATAGACTCTGCTTATTGCGTCGGGAACATATAAAGATTAAGTTTAAATTTGGTCGGAAATTTCCGGATCGTCACAACTACCACCACCACCACCACCACCACCATTACTACTACCACCACTACTACCACCACTACTACCACTACTACCACTACTACTACTACTACCACTACCACTACCACCACTACCACCACTACCACCACTACCACTACCACCACCACTACCACCACCACCACCACTACCACTACCACTACCACTACCACCACCACCACCACTACCACCACTACCACTACCACTACCATTACCACCACTACTACCACCACTACCACTACCACCATTACCACTACTACTACTACCACTACCACTACCACCACTACTACCACTACCACTACCACCACTACCACCACTACCACTACCACTACCACTACCATTACCACTACCACTACCACTACCACTACCACTACAACTACCACTACCACTACCACTACCACTACCACTACCACTACCACTACCACTACCACTACCACTACCACTACTACCACTACCACTACCACTACCACTACCACTACCACTACCACTACTGCTACTACTACTACCACTACTACCACTACCACTACTACCACTACCACTACTACCACTACCACTACTACCACCACTACCACCACTACCACCGCCACCGCTACCACCACCACTACTACCACCACTACTACTACCACCACTACTAGTACCACTACTACTACTTCTACTACTACCACTACCACCACTACCACCACCACCACCACCACCACCACCACCACTACTACTACTAAGTTAGCAGTCCAACGTTAAGTTCATATCATATTTTATTACATTTTAATGATTTAAGTTGTTAAGTTAGCAGTCCAATGTTAGTAGTCCACAATTAGTAGTCCACAGTTAGTAATACATAAATCAATATTTTTTCTCGAATCAATCCACAACCAAATGTATACATGTCTCAGACTCGATCACAACTCAAAGTACATATATTATTTTAGAATCAACCTCGACCCTCTATTTTCTAACTCAAGCATTACGTCAATATAGAGTGACTTACGATTATTCCAAATAATATATATAGATGACGTCGATATGATATGTCAAAACATTGTATACGTGTCTATGGTCTATCAAGATTACATAATATATGTTAGATTACATAATATATACAATATAAGTTAGTTAATTTATGGTTAGTATCAATTTGTTATAAAATTTTCGTAGCTAAAACTAGTAATTTTAACCAATTTTGTTTTACCCATTATTTCTTCGTTATAAATCCGTTTTGAGTGAATCAAGTTGCTATGGTTTCATAACGAACTGAAATTTATGAAACTAAATAGAAAAAGTATAAGTTTATAGTCAAAAATACAGGTTACAAGTCAGTTTTGAAAGAGGTAGTCATTTCCATCGATAGAACGACATCTTGATGACCATTTTGAAGAACATACTTCAACTTTGTGTTTAACCGTGATTTTTGGATATAGTATTATGTTCATATGAAATATTATTTTTCCAGAAAACAAACTTCAAATTCAAAGATTAAGATAGTTTTTATTTTTCCAACCCAAAACAGCCCCTGGTTTTACTACGACGGCGTATGTCCGGTTTTACGGTGTTTTTCGCGTTTCCAGGTTTTAAATCATTAAGTTAGCATATCATATTATTATAGAACATGTGTTTAGTTAATTTTAAAAGTTAAATTAGAAGGATTAATTTTGTTTGCGAACAAGTTTAGAATTAACTAAACTATGTTCTAGTGATTACAAGTTTAAATCTTCGAATAAGATAGTTATATATATATATATATATATATATATATATATATATATATATATATATGATTCGAATGATGTTATGAACATCATTACTACCTCAAGTAAAGTAGGTAAACCTACTGGATGAGAAATTAACTTGAGCTTCAAAGGATCTTTGATGGCTTGGAAGATCTTGAAGCAGAATCATGACACGAAAACAATTTCAAGTAAGATTACTACTCAAATTAAGATAGTTTATAGTTATAGAAATCGAATCAAAGTTTGAATATGAATATTACCTTGAATAAGAAAGATAACCTACTATAAATAATAAAGGTTTCTTGATCTTAAATGATTACTTGGAATGGATTTGAAAGCTTGGAAGTAATCTTGCAAACTTGAAAGTGTTATTGAAGTGTTCTTGAGTAGTTGTTTTGTAGGTTGATTTATGTTGGGATTTTTGAGCTAGATTGATGTAGATTTTGATGAAGATGATGAATAACACTTAGAACACCAAGATAGAACTTGAGAGAGATCAATTTGATGCATAAAAGTTGAAATGGAAATGTGTTTATGGTAGGTGATGGTGGACGTGAATGAAGCTTATCATATAGGCTCCATTAGTTTGATTTTTAGTGTAATCATTCATGCTAGTTGCCAAATGATGGCTCCACATGTTTGTTGACTAAATGAGGGATGCTAAGAGCTGATAATTGAAGTTTATATACCAATAGTAAAAACATATAGAAGCTGTGTATTGTACGACTACGAATACGGGTGCATACGAGTAGAATTATTGATGAAAATGAATGAGAATGTAATTGTAAGCATTTTTGTTAAGTAGAAGTACTTTGATATGTGTCATGAAGTCTTTCAAAAGTGTATTAATACATCTTAATACATTACATGTATATACATTTTAACTGAGTCGTTAAGTCATCGTTAGTCGTTACATGTAAGTGTTGTTTCGAAACCTTTAAGTTAAGGATCTTGTTAAATGTAATTAATCCATTGTTATAATACTTAATGAGATATTAAATTGTTATGTTATCATGAGAACATAGTTTGTTAATATATCTTAATATGATATATAAATAGTAAGACGTTATTACAACGATAATCGTTACATATAGATATCGTTTTGAATTCCTTAAGTTAGTAGTCTTGTTTTATGTATATAGTTTGTTGTTAATATACATAATGAGATACTTAAATATCATTTCATCATGTTAAACATATCTATATGTCCATATATATATCATCATGTCATATACAAGTTATAACGTTCGTGAATCATCTGACAAACTAGGTGGTCAAACGTTAACACAAAATCCGTTTCAATTAATCAAGTCTTAATAAGTTTGATTGCTTAACATGTTGGAAACATTTAATCATGTAAATATAGATCTAATATAATATATAATCATGGAAAAGTTCGGGTCACTACAGTACCTACCCGTTAAAGAAATTTCTTCCCGAAATTTTATGCAGTTGGAGGTGTTGACGCATCATCTGGAAATAAGTGCGGGTATTTCTGCTTCATCTGATCTTCACACTCCCAGGTGAACTCGAGTCCTTTGCGAGAATTCCATCGAACCTTAACGATTGGTATTTTATTTTGCTTAAGTCCTTTAACCTCACGATCCATTATTTCGACGGGTTCTTCAATGAATTGTAATTTTTTTACTAATCTGGATTTCGTCTAAAGGAATAGTGAGATCTTCTTTGGCTGAGCATTTCTTCAAATTCGAGACGTGGAAGGTATTATGTACACTGGCGAGTTGTTGAGATAATTCAAGTCGATAAGCTACTGGTCCAACACGGTCAATAATCTTGAATGGTCCAATGTATCTCGGGTTTAGTTTTCCCCGTTTTCCAAAACGAACAACACCGTTCCAAGGTGATACCTTACGCATGACCATGTCTCCAATTTCAAATTCTATATCTTTTCTTTTAAGGTTCGCGTATCTTTTTGTCGACTTTGGGTGGTTTTCAACTGTTGTTGAATTTGAATGATTTTCTCGGTAGTTTCGTGGATAATTTTTGGACCCGTAATTTGTCTATCCTCCACCTCACTCCAACAAATCGAAGACCTGCACTTTCTATCGTAAAGTGCCTCGAATGGTGCCGCATCAATACTCGAGTGGTAACTGTTGTTGTAGGAAAATTTTGCTAACGATAGATGTCGATCCCAACCATTTCCAAAATCAATAACACATGCTCGTAGCATGTCTTAAAGCATTTGTATCGTCCTTTCACTCTGCCCATCAGTTTGTGGATGATAGACAGTACTCATGTCTAGACGAGTCCCCAATGCTTGTTGTAACGTCTGCCAAAACCTTGAAACAAATCTACCATCCCTATCAGAGATAATAGAGACTGGTATTCCATGTCTGGAGATGACTTCCTTTAAATATAGTCGTGCCAACTTCTCCATTTTGTCATCTTCTCTCATTGGTAGGAAGTGTGCTGATATGGTAAGACGATCGACTATTACCCAAATTGTATCATAACCACTTGCAGTTCTTGGCAATTTAGTAATGAAATTCATGGTAATGTTTTCCCATTTCCATTCCGGGATTTCGGGTTGTTGAAGTAGACCTGAGGGTTTCTGATGTTCAGCTTTTACCTTAGAATAAGTCAAACATTCTCTTACATATTTAGCAATATCGGCTTTCATACCCGGCCACCAAAAATATTTCTTGAGATCTTGGTACATCTTTCCAGCTCCAGGGTGTATTGAATATCTGGTTTTATGTGCCTCCCTAAGTACCATTTCCCTCACATCTCCAAACTTTGGTACCCAAATTCTTTCAGCCCTATACCGTGTCCGTCTTCCCGAATATTAAGATGTTTTTTTTATCCTTAGGGTATTTCATTATTTAGATTCCCTTCTTTTAAAACTCCTTGTTGCGCCTCTTTTATTCGAGTAGTAAGGTTAGTATGAATAATTATATTCATAGCTTTTACTCGAATAGGTTCCCTGTCCTTTCTACTTAAGGCGTCGGCTACCACATTTGCCTTCCCTGGGTGGTAACGAATCTCAAAGTCATAATCATTCAACAACTCAATCCACCTACGCTGCCTCATGTTCAGTTGTTTCTGATCAAATATATGTTGGAGACTTTTGTGGTCGGTATATATAATATTTTTGACCCCATATAAGTAGTACCTCCACGTCTTTACTGCAAAAACAACAGCGCCCAATTCCAAATCGTTTGTCGTATAATTTTGCTCGTGAATCTTCATTTGTCTGGACGCATAAGCAATTACCTTCATTCATTGCATTAATACACAACCGAGGCCTTGCTTTGAGACGTCACAATAAATCACAAAATCATCATTCCCTTCAGGCAATGACAATATAGGTGCCGTAGTTAGCTTTTTCTTCAATAACCGAAATGCTTTCTCTTATTCATCCTTCCATTCAAATTTCTTCCCTTTATGCGTTAATGCAGTCAAGGGTTTTGCTATTTTGGAAAAATCTTGGATGAATCTTCGGTAGTAACCAGCCAATCCTAAAAATTGACGTATATGCTTCGGAGTTTTTGGGGTTTCCCAGTTTTTAACAGTTTCAATCTTTGCCAGATCAACCTGAATACCTTCTTTGTTCACTACATGATCGAGGAATTGAACTTCTTCCAACCAAAATGCACACTTTAAAAACTTAGCGTACAATTTTTCATTCCTCAACAATTCTAGCACTTTTCTCAAATGTTCTTCGTGCTCTTGATCATTCTTTGAGTAAATAAGTATGTTATCGATGAAAACAATGACAAACTTGTCAAGATATGGCCCACACACTTGGTTCATGAGGTCCATAAACACGGCTGGTGCGTTAGTCAATCCAAACAGCATAACCATAAACTCATAATGACAGTAACGCGTCCTAAAAGCAGTCTTTGGAATATCATCCTCCTTCACCCGCATTTGATGATACCCGGAACGTAAATCGATCTTCGAATAAACCGACGAGCCTTGTAGTTGATCAAATAAGTCGTCGATTCTCGGTAGTGGATAACGGTTCTTAATGGTAAGTTTGTTCAACTCTCGGTAGTCGATACACAACCTGAATGTACCATCCTTCTTTTTGACAAACAAAACAGGAGCTCCCCATGGTGATGTGCTTGGTCGAATGAAATCATGCTCTAAATGTTCCTGTAATTGGATCTGGAGTTCCTTCATTTTGCTGGGTGCGAGTCTGTATGGAGCACGAGCTATTGGTGCAGCTCCTGGTACAAGGTCTATTTGAAATTCAACAGATCGGTGTGGAGGTAGTCCCGGTAATTCTTTCGAAAATACATCGGGAAATTCTTTTGCGACGGGAACATCATTGATGTTCTTTTCTTCAGTTTGTACTTTCTCGACGTGTGCTAGAACAGCATAGCAACCTTTTCTTATTAGCTTTTGCGCCTTCAAATTACTAATAAGATTTAGCTTCGCGTTGCTCTTTTCTCCGTACACCATTAAGGGTTTTCTCTTTTCGCGCATAATGCGAATCGCAATTTTGTAACAAACGATCTCTGCCTTCACCTATTTCAACCAGTCCATGCCAATTATCACATCAAAACTCCCTAACTCTACTGGTATCAAATCAATCTTAAACGTTTCGCTAACCAGTTTAATTTCTCGGTTCAGACATATTTTATCTGCTGTAATTAATTTACCGTTTGCTAATTTGAGTAAAAATTTGTTATCCAAAGGCGTTAATGGACAACTTAATTTGGCACAAAATTCTCTACTCATATAGCTTCTATCAGCACCCGAATCAAATAAAACATAAGCAGGTTTATCGTCAATAAGGAACGTACCCGTAACAAGCTCCGGGTCTCACTGTGCTTCTACCGTATTAATGTTGAAGACTCTTCCACGGCCTTTCCCATTATTATTCCCTTGGTTTAGGGATGTCCTGCTGAAATGACCCGGCTTTCCGCATCCATAACAAATAATAGGATTATTTGTTTTATTATTTTTATAGGCCGTCGGTCCATAGATGTCACATTTTGTTGCACCATGGCCGCTTCTGTTACACTTGGTACACACTACAGCACATAACTTCTTCGGATGGTATCCGTCACATTTTTGCATTGAATCTTCTGATTTTGGTTGCCATTTTTGTTATTGAGATAGTTGTTGGGATTGTTGTTGCTGTAGTTGTTATTGTTGTTGGGATGTTTTATGTTTCGTGTGTTGGTGCAAAAAATGGTGCGATTGTAGTTGTGATTGTTGTGTTGGTTGTTGAGGCGATAGTTACTGTTGTAGTGTTAGTGACCCTTGTCACTGTTTTCTTCCCATTTTCTCTTGACTTGTTTCATGTTGGCCCCTTCGGCCGTCTACTCTTTAATTCCTCCCTCAATCTGGTTTATGAGTTTGTGAACCATTCAACTTGCCTTTTGTATGGAGGTAGGCTCGTTTGAACTTAAATCCTCCTGAATCCTTTCTGGCAACCCTTTTACAAACGCATCGATCTGCTCTTCTTCATCTTCAAATACTCTTGGACACAATAGGCACAACTCTGTGAATCGTTGTTCGTATGTGGTAATATCAAATCCTTGTGTTCGTAATTCTCTAAGCTCTGCCTTGAGCTTATTGACCTCATTTCTGGGACGGTACTGCTCATTTATCATGTGTTTGAATGCTGACCACGGTAATGCGTAAGCAGTATCTTGTCCCACCTGCTCGAGAAAGGTGTTTCACCATGTTAACGCAATACATGTGAAGGTATGCATAATGCACTTTACTTTGTCTTATTCAGTACATTTACTTATGGCAAACACCGATTCGACCTTCTCGGTCCACCATTTTAATCTGATTGGTCCTTCGATTCCATCGAATTCCAGAGGTTTACAGGCAGTGAATTCCTTGTAAGAGCATACTACACGATTTCTTGTGGAATTTGTTCCATTGCTTGATTCAGAGTTATTGTTGTTTTGCATTGCAGCCTGTACTGCGGCTATGTTTGCTGCAAGGAAAACACGGAAGTCTTCCTCGCTCATGTTCATGTTGTGTCGAGTAGTCGGTGCCATTTCCTTCAGAAATAGCTAAAAGAATTCAGTTAATCATATAGAATATTAGGAGTAGTCAATAGTATTTCGTAGCATAATATGAACTTATTTATAAAAGCTTTTTCTTCATATTAGCGTTTTATGATTCAAATTCGGGAAGTACCTACCCGTTAAGTTCATACTTAGTAGCTAATATACAAATCATCTACTACAATTCTATCATGAAAAACTGATAATAATATTTTGCGTTCTAATTTTAATACCATAATTTACAAACGTACAATTCCGCTATTTTACATACAGCTTGAAATATAGCACATAATGAAGCGTCCCGTTCATATCGAATATAAACGTCACGTACTCATTGGTGTCATTGCTAGGTATTGACCTCTATATGTGACATTTTTCAAAATCTGCATACGTTTTTATAATACGAACCATAACCTTTATTATAATCGAAGGTTCAAACAGCATAATAATGATTATCATTTAGTGATAATCTTAGTTTTACAAACTTTACATTTGATAATAACAATACGATTTCCAACATATTTCACATTACAAATCTTTCGATATGCAGTTTTATTTTTGACACAAATATGCATACTCCAAATCTTGCTTAAATTCGACATAATGCAGCGGAAGCTTTTAATTATCACCTGAGAATAAACATGCTTAAAACTTCAACATAAAGATGGTGAGATATAGGTTTAATGCTAGCAGCGTTATAAATATAGACCACAAGATTTCATATACATAAATGTTTTAATAAAAATATTCTAAGTGGTTGAGCACTTGATAACCATACTTAACATTTAATCAACGTCACATATTCCCTTTATTATGAAATCTCACTACACCGTACCAAGTATAGTTACCGAAACGAAGTACTGTGCAACCGTTGAATACTGGTCATCCAGTCCGGTTGGGGTTGTCAGGCCTGATAGATCTATCAACAGGATTCGTGTTTACAATACCGCATGTAAATAGTAGTTACCAAGTTACAGGGAAGTATGCCAGTGGTACAACTCAACGTAGAATATATATATTTTTTTATCACTTGTGTCCATAACGTAAATCATAAAATGCATGTATTCTCATCCCGAAATATTTAGAGTTTAAAAGTGGGACTATATACTCACTTTTGTCTTGAAGATATACGACTTGGTCTCCGATAGATATCACGAACCTAACCATATATAATATATCAACATGTTTTCTTTTCAAATAATCGTTACATGTATACTTATAATACTTTTAATATCTAATTGTCCGTAGTTAGCAGTCCGATATTAGTGGTCCACAATTAGTTGTTCAATAAAATAAATAAAGACCCCATCGTATTCGTATTAATCAGAATTAATCTCGACCCATGGTATCATGTTGTCAAATGACGTGTTGCGTACATAAAGTACCGTGCTGTCAAATGACGTGTTGCGTACAATCATGAGGTCTTATGATTATTCTTCTCGTGTTGTTTACGGGTGGTCCTGAAATATGTAGATTTAAATCATGAGTAAATATATATGAAATATCATATTAATTAGCAAAGATATGATTAGTTTAGTTTTACTCCAATTAATTTCGTAGCTAAACTAGCTTCGGATACCCAATTTTGTTTTAGCCGTAGTTTCTTCAATATAACTCCGTTTTTGTTGGTTCAACTTGCCACTTCCTTGGATCGAGTCATTATTTATGAATATGAACTGTAAATACCTTAGTTTACATTCAAAATCACAGGTTATAGGTCAAACTTTGGTGAATCTTATGAAAGTGATCATTTCCGTTGTAAAAACAACATCTAGATGATCATTTTTACAAAAATACTTACACTTTGAGTTACACCATGAGATTTTTATATATTAACATATTCATAAGAAATATCATTTTTCCAGAATATAAACTTTCAATTCAAAGTTTAAGATGGTTTTTAATTATCCAACCCAAAACAGCCTCCGGTTGCACTCCGACGACGTAGATTCAGTTTTAAGGTGTTCTTTGTAAAATCAAGTTGTATCTTGTTAAGTTAGCATATCATTATCATATATTACAGGTCTTAAAGTGTTTTAAAAGTCAAGTTAGAAGGATCTATTTAGTTTGCGAACAAGTTTGAAATCATTCAAACTATGTTCTTGTTGTTATATATATTCGTAGTAAGATAGTCATATATGAATTGAACAAGATTATGAACCAAGGTTATACCTTAAGTATGATGAAGAAAGTTACTGAATAAACAAGATATGAACTTGTTCTTGATGACTTGGAAGATTAAGAAGTGAAATCATGAAAAGAAACAAAGGTTGTAAGTAAGTTTATATCTTGATTTAAGATAAATAACTTACATGAATTGAATCAAAGTTTAAACATAGTTTTACCTTGATTATGAAGCTAAAAGATGGTGAAAATGCTTGGAGATGATCAAGTATGATGTTAGGAGTATTTTGAGAGAGAATTTGGAGTGTAAGTAGATGAGAAAATGGAATGGAAAAATGGGGTGAAATCATAAAAACGAATTTACTTGTTATATAGAAAAAAAATCCTTAAGTTTGTTTTTTAGCTCATTAGTCATACAAGTTGATAAATAATGGTTCCACATGTGTTTGACTTTAAGATGGCTGCTAAGAATGAATGATTAAAGGTGTATATACCAATAGTAAATACATCTAGAAGCTGCATACAATACGGTTACATATACCCTAGGTATACGTGTAAAAATCTTGAGGAAACGGAACGAGAATTTAAATATAACTATCTTTTGTGAATATACTTATATTGTTTTATGTATTTAAGCCCTTTAAAAGTAATTAAATACGTATTTATATGATACTTGTATAAGCATTATAGGTTATAGGTATATTTATCAAAGAACGTTACGTATAGTTACCGTTTTGAAAACTTTAGTTAGTAGTCTCAAAGTATACTTATAACTCATTGTTATTAGTACACAATGATATGTTAAACCATCCTTAGGTCATGTTAAATATGTATAAATACGTATATGTACACAATCGTATAATTATCGTATGTTATATAGTTCGTAATATCATCGGTCAAATTGGACGGTCAAACGTTGTGTAAAACTCTTTTCAAAAACACAAGAATCAACAATTTGGATTGATTATCATGTTGGTAATGTTTAATTTATGTAAATATTAATCTCATATGTATAAAACGATCGGAAAAATCCGGGTCGTTACAGTACCTACCCGTTAAATAAATTTCGTCCCGAAATTTTAATGTTGTACCTATTTTGCGTTCTCGGGAAACAAATGTGGTTACTTTTGTTTCATCTGATCCTCTCGTTCCCAAGTAAACTCGGGAACCCTTCGTGCATTCCAACGAACCTTAACGATTGGTATGTTGCTCTGCTTGAGTTGTTTAACTTCACGGTCCATGATTTCGACTGGTTCTTCTATGAATTGTAGTTTCTCGTCGACTTGGATTTCTTCAAGAGGAATGGTGAGGTCTTCCTTTACAAGAAACTTCTTAAGGTTTGAAACGTGAAATGTATTATGTACTCCGATGAGTTGTTGTGGTAACTCGAGTCGATAAGCTACCGGTCCAATGCGTTCGATGATCTTGAACGGGCCTACATACCTTGGGTTCAGTTTACCCCTTTTGCCGAAACGTATTACACCTTTCCAAGGTGACACCTTTAGCATAACCATGTCACTGATCTGAAACTCTAATGGTTTCCTTCGGACATCGGCGTAGCTCTTTTGGCGACTACGGGCTGTTTTCAATCTCTCCTTAATTTGTACTATCTTCTCAGTAGTTTCGTGTATGATCTCGAGACCAGTTAATCGTTGATCTCCTACTTCATTCCAACAGATAGGGGATCTACACTTCCTTCCATACAATGCTTCGAATGGTGCAGCTTTAATGCTCGCATGATAACTATTATTATACGAGAATTCTGCTAATGGTAGATATTTATCCCATCCGTTTCCAAAATCGATCACACATGCCCTGAGCATGTCTTCAAGAGTCTGAATTGTTCTTTCACTCTGCCCGTCAGTTTGCGGATGATATATGGTGCTCATATCCAAACGAGTTCCCAGGTCCTCCTGTAGTGATTGCCAGAACTTTGATGTAAATCTACTATCACGATCGGATATAATGGAAATAGGTATTCTATGCCTTGAAACAATTTACTTTATGTATAATCGTAATAGTTTCTCCATTCTATCTGTTTCTTTTATAGGCAAGAAATGTGCAGATTTGGTGAGACGATCAACTATTACCCAAATGGTGTCATAACCCCATGCAGTCTTGGGTAACTTCGTGATAAAATCCATGGTAATACCGTCCCACTTCCATTATGAGATTTCTGGTTGTTGAAGTAACCCTGACGGCTTCTGGTGTTCTGCTTTGACTTTAGAACAAGTTAAACATTCCCCGACATATGTTGCAACGTCTGTCTTTAAATTAGGCCACCAATAATGCGTCTTAAGATCTTGATACATCTTTCCAACTCCAGGATGTATCGAGTATCTTGTCTTATGTGCCTCGTTCAATATCAACTTCCTTAATCCACCCAACTTTGGTACCCAAATACGTTTTGCAAAATATCGAATTCCATCTTCCCGTATAACGAGTTGCTTCTCATACTTCTTCATTATTTCATTTCCTATGTTTTCTTTAGTAAGAGCTTCTCGTTGAGCCTCTTTGATTTGTGAGTTGAGATTCATGCGAATTTTTATGTTCATTGCTCGTACTCGAATGGGCTCTTGTTCCTTTCTGCTTAGAGCGTCAGCCACTACATTCGCTTTCCGGGGGTGATAAAGAATCTCACAATCATATTCGTTTATCAGCTTGACCCATCTACGTTGCCTCATGTTCAGCTGTTTCTGATCGAAAATATGTTGAAGGCTTTTATGATCGGTAAACACATTGCATTTAACCCCATATAAGTAGTGTCTCCATATCTTCAATGCAAACACGACTGCTCCCAGTTCTAGATCATGCGTCGTATAATTTTGCTCGTGAATCTTTAATTGTCAGGATGCGTACGCAATAACTTTCTTTCGTTGCATAAGGACGCAACCAAAACCTTATCGCGAAGCGTCACAATATATCTCAAAATCATCGTTCCCTTCAGGTAACGATAAAATAGGCGCCGTAGTCAACTTCTTCATTAGTAATTGAAATGCACTCTCCTGCTCAGAGTTCCATTCGTACTTCTTCCCTTTTTGTGTTAACGCTGTCAATGGTTTAGCTATTCGGGAAAAATCTTGAATAAACCTTCTATAATAACCGGCTAGGCCCAAAAATTGACGTATCTGCGTTGGTGTCTTAGGAGTCTCCCATTTTTCAATCGCCTCAATTTTAGCTGGATCAACCTGAATTCCTTTTCTACTAACAACGTGGCCAAGAAATTGCACTTCTTTCAACCAAAAAGCACATTTAGAAAATTTGACATATAACCGTTCTTTTCTTAACAATTCTAATACCAACCTTAAATGCTGCTCATGCTCTTGCTCATTTTTGGAATAGATGAGAATATCGTCAATGAAAACGATAACAAACTTATCTAAATACGGACTACAAACTCGATTCATGAGGTCCATGAATATAGCTGGCGCATTCGTCAATCCAAACGGCATGACCAAAAATTCGTAATGACCGTAGCGTGTCCGAAAAGCAGTTTTCGGAATATCTTCTTCTTTGATGCGTAGTTGATGATAGCCCGATCTAAGGTCGATTTTCGAAAACACATGATCCTTGCAGTTGATCAAATAAGTCGTCAATTCTCGGTAGTGGATACCGATTCTTGATAGTTAACTTATTTAATTCACGGTAATCTATACACATTCGGAAGTGCTTGGTCGAATGAAACCACGGTCCAGTAATTCTTGTAACTAGCTTTGTAACTCTTTCATCTCAGATGGTGCAAGTCTGTATAGAGCACGAGCCACTGGTGCAGCTCCTGGTACTAGATCTATTTGAAATTCTACAGATCTAAATGGAGGTAATCCCGGTAACTCTTTCGGAAAGACTTCAGGAAAATCTCTTGCCACAGGCACGTCGTTGATGCTCTTCTCTTTTTCCTTCGTTTCGACTTTATTAACATGTGCTAAGATTGCATAGCTCCCTTTCTTCAAGCACTTTTGGGCTTTCAAACAGATAATGTGTTTTAGCTTTGAGTTACCCTTCTCTCCATAAATCATTACCGGCGTTTTATCCTTACGAGGAATGTGAATTGCCTTCTTGGCACACACAACTTCAGCTCCTATTTTAGACATCCAGTCCATGCCGACTATTACATCAAAACTTCCTAATTCTACGGGTATCAAATCAATTTTAAACGTTTCTCCGGCTAAATTTATTTTACAATCACGGCAAATTTTATCGGCTTTAATTAGTTTACCATTAGCTAACTCAATCATGTACTTAGCATCTAGAGGTAATGATGAACAATTCAATTTAGCGTAAAAGTCTCTACACATATAACTTCTATCGGCACCAGTATCAAATATAATAGATTCTGATAAGTTATTAATGGTAAACGTACCCGTAACAAGCTCCGGGTCTTCACGCGCCTCTCTAGCATTAATAATAAATGCTCTTCCACGTGTAGGTCCGTTATTCTTCTCTGGATTCGGGCACTGGCTCTTATAATGACCCTATTTCCCACACCCATAACAAGTAACAGCGGCCAAGGCAGTTCTATTTGCATTAACAGTGATCATTTCCGTTGTAAAAACAACATCTAGATGATCATTTTTACAAAAATACTTACACTTTGAGTTACACCATGAGATTTTTATATATTAACATATTCATAAGAAATATCATTTTTCCAGAATATAAACTTCCAATTCAAAGTTTAAGATGATTTTTAATTATCCAACCAAAAACAGCCCCCGATTGCACTCCGACGACGTAGATTCAGTTTTAAGGTGTTCTTTGTAAAATCAAGTTGTATCTTGTTAAGTTAGCATATCATTATGATATATTACAGGTCTTGAAGTTTTTTAAAAGTCAAGTTAGAAGGATCTATTTAGTTTGCGAACAAGTTTGAAATTATTCAAACTATGTTCTTGTTGTTATATATATTCGTAGTAAGATAGTCATATATGAATTGAACAAGATTATGAACCAAGGTTATACCTCAAGTATGATGAAGAAAGTTACTGAATAAACAAGATATGAACTTGTTCTTGATGACTTGGAAGATTAAGAAGTGAAATCATGAAAAGAAACAAAGGTTGTAAGTAAGTTTATATCTTGATTTAAGATAAATAACTTACATGAATTGAATCAAAGTTTAAACATAGTTTTACCTTGATTATAAAGCTAAAAGATGGTGAAAATGCTTGGAGATGATCAAGTATGATGTTAGGAGTATTTTGAGAGAGAATTTGGAGTGTAAGTATGAGAAAATGGAATGGAAAATGGGGTGAAATCATAAAATAGCTCATTAGTCATACAAGTTGATAAATAATGGTTCCACATGTTTTTGACTCTAAGATGGCTGCTAATAATGAATGATTAAAGGTGTATATACCAATAGTAAATACATCTAGAAGCTGCGTATAATACGATTACATATACCCTAGGTATACGTGTAAAAATCTTGAGGAAACGGAACGAGAATTCAAATATAATTATCTTTTGTGAATATACTTATATTGTTTTATGTATTTAAGCCCTTTAAAAGTAATTAAATACTTATTTATACGATACTTGTATAAGCATTATAGGTTATAGGTATATATACCAAAGAACGTTACGTATAGTTACCGTTTTGAAAACTTTAGTTAGTAGTCTCAAAGTATACTTATAACTCATTGTTATTAGTACACAATGATATGTTAAACCATCCTTAGGTCATGTTAAATATGTATAAATACGTATATGTACACAATCATATAATTATCGTATGTTATATAGTTCGTAATATCATCGGTCAAATTGGACGGTCAAACGTTGTGTAAAACTCTTTTCAAAAACACAAGACTCAATAATTTGGATTGCTTATCATGTTGGTAATGTTTAATTTATGTAAATATTAATCTCATATGTATAAAATGATTGGAAAAATCCGGGTCGTTACACATAATAACTTTGATACAAAGCAGCTGTGAAGATAATTTTATTAAAGCTCAAATTGTTCAGTGAAGGCAATAAAGACACGTAATTCATAAGACCAGAAACAAGTCATGCATTTGGGTTTCACTAATATTATTTCCCATCCTTGATCAAGTGGGGAATAACCATTATGGCCATTGGCAAGGCAGCACGATGTAACGTCGTCAAAAGGACGGGGGTTACGAAATATCCAACAGCCCCGTAACAAGTTAAAAACCTTATTTCTTACCCCAACTACTGAATCTGTCACCTGTGGGAATGTTTTATTAAGAAGTTGCAATCCGATGTTCTTTTTCTCAATTTGGTGAGAAGCTAACATCACTAACCCGTAAACATAACATGATTCTTTAAGTTGCATGTTTGAAGCTCTTTCTAAAGAACGATGTCCTATGTTGGGATATGTGGAGTCAAAATAGGCTCTCAACCCGTAGCGGAAAATTGCATTAGGGTTTCCTACAAACAATGCCTTAAAGAAAACATGGCGTAACTTAAGGTCTCCTCAATGTGATATACACCATCTATCAAAGGAAATCCTTTTATAAACCAAGGCATGCCTAGAACGTCTGTCAAATTTCCTACAAACTAATCTCACCATAAACAATTGAGCCGATGAATTCTGACCAACTCTAGACAAGATTTCATCAATCATATCCCCTGGTAGGTCTTCTAAAATATTCGGTCCTCTATCCTTAACATCCATTTTGTGTTTTTATACTGTACAATAGACGAAGATTAGATTCATAAAAGATAATTAACAAACAATACAAGCAATTTTAACATAAAAGTACAAGCACACTACAATACATATATTACACAGCATGATTACAACTCTTTACTCCGACTCACTTGTTTCTTCCTCCTCGGACTTGGTTCGTTTTGCTAATTTCCTAGGGACACATGGTGCTCCTCTAATGCGAGCTGTCCTTTTCACAAATGGTCTAGAAAAACCTGGTGGTTTAGATGTTCCCAGGTTATAGTTAAAATTTAAGAAGTACGGGTGTTTATGGTATAAACCATCGGGGTATTTCATGTTAACATAAAGTTCATCGGTTTTGGGATCAGGTTTCTCTATTTTTATGGCTTTTCCTCTATTGTTTTCTTTTGCTTCATTAAATTGAGCCGGGTTAATTTCTATAATATCATCGGAATCCTCATCGGAATTCGATTCATCAGAAAATTGGTAATCTTCTCAATATTTTTCCTCCTCAGCGGAGACACCACAAACCATTTTTAACTTTGGTCCATTTGTTGATGATTTTCTTTTATTTAACCTTTTTGTAGTTTTTAATATTTCCTCCTTCGAAACTTCTTCTTCTTTCGGTTCCTCTTCTTCCAGTTCCTCTTCTTTCGGTTCCCCTTCTTCTGGTTCCTCTTATGGAATTTGTGAATCTTTTCAAAATATATTCGACTCTTCATTGTTATTAGGTGAGTCGATGGGATTGAAACTGGAAGTAGACATCTATCACACATTAACTAACACAGTAGCAATATACCACATAATATTAACATGTAAAAATATATAGTTTCCAACAAAAGTGTTAAACAATTATTTTTTGAAGTAAACACGGTCGAAGTCCAGACTCACTAATGCATCCT
Organism: Rutidosis leptorrhynchoides; assembly: GCF_046630445.1. Taxonomy (NCBI): domain Eukaryota; kingdom Viridiplantae; phylum Streptophyta; class Magnoliopsida; order Asterales; family Asteraceae; genus Rutidosis; species Rutidosis leptorrhynchoides. The sequence goes on from NC_092342.1 coordinate 155,159,352, forward strand.
AACAAACCCGGTTAGACACACTAATGCAAATTTCTGGTTCTCTAAGACCAACGCTCTGATACCAACTAAAATGTCCCGTTCATATGGATTATAAACGTTTCATATTAATTGGTTTCGTTGCGAGGTTTTGACCTCTATATGAGACGTTTTTCAAAGACTGCATTCATTTTTAAAATAAACCATAACCTTTATTTTATCGATAAAGGTTTAAAGGACATAGCGTAGATTATCAAATAATGATAACCTAAAATATAGCGTTTACACACAACTATTACATAATAATTTACATTAATATGTTACAACAAAAGGTAATTCCGAATGCAGTTTTTAAACAATATAATACAAGCATGCTGACTCCAAATCTTGTCCTTAATTTAGCATGCAACAGCGGAAGCTCTTAATAATCACCTGAGAATAAACATGCTTTAAACATCAACAAAAATGTTGGTGATTTATAAGTTTAACCTATATATTTATCAAATCGTAATAATAGGCCACAAGATTTCCTTTCTCATAAGTAGCCATCGGTATAAAAATCATTCATACGTTTGAACACCTGGTAACCGACATTAACAAAATGCATCTAGAATATCCCCATAACAGAACCACTCGTCTGTAGAGAAAATTGAAGTACTAAAGAAGTTCAAATTCTCTGACTGGGGCGTGTCAAAACTCGTAGATCTACCTTTAGGATTCGCGTCAATTAGTGGCAATTATAATAAACACTAATTCATGGGCTACCAAGTTCAACAAGGGCGATATCCGGTATAACAATTCAACATAGAATGTAGTTTCAATTACTTGTGCCTATTTTGTAAAACATTTATAAAACTGCATGTATTCTCATCCCAAAAAGATATTAGATAATAAAAGTGGGACTATAACTCACTTTCACAGATTTTTAATTCGTCGAGAATTAGACTTGGCCACGGGTCGATTCACGAACCTATAAAAAATATATACATATATCAAAGTATGATATAAATATATTCATATCATATTTTATTACGTTTTAACGATTTAAGTTGTTAAGTTAGCAGTCCAACATCAGTAGTCCACAATTAGTAGTCCACGGTTAGTAATACATAAATCAATATATTTTCTCGAATCAATCCACGACCCAGTGTATACATGTCTCAGACTCGATCACAACTCAAAGTATATATATTATTTTAGAATCAACCTCGACCCTCTATATGCTAACTCGAGCATTACCGCAATATAGAGTGACTTACGATTATTCCAAATAATATATATAGATGACGTCGATATGCTATGTCAAAACATTGTATATATGTCTATGGTCTATCAAGATTACATAATATATGTTAGATTACTTGTACAATACAATATAAGTTAGTTAAGTTATGGTTAGTATCATTTTGTATAAAATTTTCGTAGCTAAAACTAGTAATTTTAACCAATTTTGTTTTACCCATTATTTCTTCGTTATAATTCATTTTGAGTGAATCAAGTTGCTATGGTTTCATAACAAACTGAAATTTATGAAACTAAACAGAAAAGGTATAAGTTTATCATCGGAAATACATGTTACAAGTCATTTTTGAAAGAGATAGTCATTTCCGTGGAAAGAACGACATCTTGATGACCATTTTGAAAAACATACTTCAACTTTGTGTTTAAATATGATTTTTGGACATAGTATTATGTTCATACGAAATATCATTTTTCCAGAAAACGTACTTCAAATTCAAAGATTAAGATAGTTTTTATTTTTCCAACCCAAAACAGCCCCCAGTTTTACTACGACGGCGTATGTCCGGTTTTATGGTGTTTTTCGTGTTTCCAGGTTTTAAATCATTAAGTTAGCATATCATATAGATATATAACATGTGTTTTGCGAACAAGTTTAGAATTAACTAAACTATGTTCTAGTGATTACAAGTTTAAATCTTAGAATAAGACAGTTATATATATATATATGAATTGAATTATGTTATGAATATCATTACTGCCTCAAGTATAGTAGGTAAACCTACTGGAAATGATGAGAAAACAATTTCATGGCTTGGAAGTTCTTGAAGCAGAATCATGACACAAAAACAATTTCAAGTAAGATTACTACTCGAATTAAGATAGTTTATAGCTATAGAAATCGAATCAAAGTTTGAATATGAAAATTACGTTGAATAAGAAAGATAACCTACTATAAATAACAAAGGTTTCTTGATCTTAAATGATTACTTGGAATGGATTTGAAAGCTTGGAAGTAATCTTGCAAACTTGAAAGTGTTATTGAAGTGTTCTTGAGTAGTTGTTTTGTAGGTTGATTTATGTTGGGATTTTTGAGCTAGATTGATGTAGATTTTGAGGAAGAACACTTAGAACACCAAGAGAGAAGTTGAGAGAGATCAATTTAATGCATAAAAGTTGAAATGGAAATGTGTTTATGGTAGGTGATGGTGGATGTGAATGAAACTTATCATATAGGCTCCATTAGTTTGATTTTTAGTGTAATCATTCATGCTAGTTGCCAAATGATGGTTCCACATATTTGTTGACTAAATGAAGGCTGCTAGGAGCTGATAATTGAAGTGTATATATGTAGTAACCCGAACTTTTCTATGTTTATATATATTAAATGAAATTGATTTTTACATGATTAAGTGTTTCAAACATGTTAAGCAATCAAACTTGTTATGACTTGATTAATTGAAATAGGTTTCATATAGACAATTGACCACCCAAGTTGACCGGTGATACACGAACGTTAACACTTGTAAAAACTATATGATGACATATATATAGTTAACATGATTTTATGATAAGTATGTACCTCATTAGGTATTTTAACAATGAGTTATATACATAAAAATGAGGCTATTGAATTAAGAAACTCGAAAACGATATATATAACGATTATCGTTATAACAACGTCTTACTAAATACATATGAATCATATTAAATATTGTTACATTATGTTTAATCATGTTAAATGATAAGTAAACATATCATTAAGTATATTAACAATGAACTACATATGTAAAAACAAGACTACTAACTTAAGGCTTTCGAAACGAGACATATATGTAACGATTATCGTTGTAACAACATTTAAATGTATATATATCATATTAAGATATATTAATATATCATAATATCATGATAATATAATAATTTAACATCTCATTAGATATAATAAACATTGGGTTAACAACATTTAACAAGATCGTTAACTTAAAGGTTTCAAATCAACATTTACATTTAACAACTAACGATGACTTAACGACTCAGTTAAAATGTATATACATGTAGTGTTTTAATATGTATTCATAAACTTTTGAAAGACTTCAAGACACTTATCAAAGTACTTCTACTTAACAAAAATGCTTACGATTACATCCTCATTCATTTTCATCAACAATTCTAGTCGTATGCACTTGTATTTGTACTCGTACAATACACAGCTTCTAAATGTATCTACTATTGGTATATACACTCTAATGATCAGCTTTTAGCAGCCCATGTGAGTCACCTAACCATGTGGGAACCATCATTTAAAATCTAGCATGAAATATCTCACAAAATTACAAACTAATGGAGCCTATATGGAATCCCTCATTTCACGTGAACTAGAGGAACCACAAACACATTTCCATTTCAATTTTCTTGAATCAAATTACTCTCTCTCAAGTGTTCTTCCTTTATTCTAAGTGTTCTTCATTATCTTCATCAAAATAGCTCAATATAGTTCATAAATCCATACATAAACCAAGATACAAAACAACTACTCAAGAACACACCAACAACACTTTCAAGCTTGCTAGCTTACTTTCAATCTTGCAAATCCATTTCAAGTGATCATCCAACCTCAAGAAATATTTCTTATTTACATTAAGATATCTCTCTAATACAAGGTAGTACTCATATTAAAACTTTGATTCAATTTTTATAACTATAACAATCTTATTTTGAGTGGAAATCTTACTTGAACTTGTTTTCGTGTCATGATTTTGCTTCAAGAACTTTCAAACCATCCAAGGATCCTTTGAAGCTAGATCTATTTTTCTCATTTTCAGTAGGTTTATCCACAAACCCTGAGGTAGTAATGATGTTCATAACATCATTCGATTCATATATATATAAAACTACCTTATTTGAAGGTTTAAACTTGTAATCACTAGAACATAGTTTAGTTAATTCTAAACTTGTTCGCAAACAAAAGTTAATCCTTCTAACTTGACTTTTAAAATCAACTAAACACATGTTCTATATCTTTATGATATGCTAACTTAATGATTTAAAACCGGAAAACACAAAAAACACCGTAAAACCGGATATACGCCGTCGTAGTAACACCGCGGGCTGTTTTGGGTTAGTTAATTAAAAACTATGATAAACTTTGATTTAAAAGTTGTTTTTCTGGGAAAATGATTTTTCTTTTGAACATGAAGCTATATCTAAAAATCATGGTTAAACTCAAAGTGGAAGTATGTTTTCCAACATGGTCTTCTAGACGTCGTTCTTTCGACTGAAATGACTACCTTTACAAAAATGACTTGTAACCTGTATTTCCGACTATAAACTTATGCTTTCTCTGTTTAGATTCATAAACTTAAATTCAATATGAAACCATAGGAACTTGAATCACACAAAACGGATTTAAAACGAAGAAGTTATGGGTAAAACAAGATTGGATAATTTTTCTTGTTGTAGCTACGTGAAAATTGGTAACAAATCTATATTAATCATATTCTAGCTAAATTATATTTTATTATACATGTATTTTAATATATTATGTAATCTTGCGATACCATAGACACGTATGCAAATGTTTTGACATATCATATCGACCCATCTATATATATTATTTGGAACAACCATAGACACTCTATATGCAGTAATGTTTGAGTTAGCTATACAGGGTTGAGGTTGATTCCAAAAATATATATACTTTGAGTTGTGATCTAGCCTGAGACATGTATATACTGGGTCGTGGATTGAGTCAAGATAATATATATCAATTTATTTCTGTACATCTAACTATGGACAATTAGTTATAGGTTACTAACGAGGACAGCTGACTTAATAAACTTAAAACATTAAAACGTATTAAAAATGTTGTAAATATATTTTGAACATACTTTGATATATATGTACATATTTGTTATAGGTTCGTGAATCGACCAGTGGCCAAGTCTTACTTCCCGATGAAGTAAAAATCTGTGAAAGTGAGTTATAGTCCCACTTTTAAAATCTAATATTTTGAGATGAGAATACATGCAGTTTTATAAATGTTTTACAAAATAGACACAAGTACATGAAACTACATTCTATGGTTGAATTATTAAACCGAATATGCCCCTTTTTAGTCTGGTAATCTAAGAATTAGGGAACAGACACCCTAATTGACGCGAATCCTAAAGATAGATCTATTGGGTTCAACAAACCCCATCCAAAGTACCGGATGCTTTAGTACTTCGAATTCATCATGTCTGAAGGGAGTCCCGGAATGATAGGGGATATTCTATATGCATCTTGTTAAGGTCGGTTACCAGGTGTTCACCATATGAATGATTTTTATCTCTATGTATGGGATGTATATTGAAATATGAAATCTTGTGGTCTATTATTAAGATTTGATAAATATATAGGTTAAACCTATAACTCACCAACATTTTTGTTGACGTTTAAAGCATGTTTATTCTCAGGTGATTATTAAGAGCTTCCGCTATTGCATGTTAATATATGGACAAGTTTTGGTGTCAGCATGCTTGTATAATATTGTTTAAAACTGCATTCGAGATTTACTTTGTTGTAACATATTAATATTGTAAACCAATATGTATTGGTAGTGTGTAAGTGTGATATTTTTAGATTATCATTTCTGGATAATCTAGGTGGTGATTTTTTTAATCTTGTCGATAAAATAAAGGTTATGGTTTGTTTTTAAAAATGAATGCAGTCTTTAAAAAAAACCTCTCATATAGAGGTCAAAACCTCGCAACGAAATCAATTAATATGGAACGTTTATAATAAATATGAACGGGACATTTCAATATACCAATAGTAAATACATTTAGAAGCTGTGCATTGTACGAGTACGAATACGGGTGCATACGAGTAGAATTGTTGATGAAAATGAATGAGAATGTAATTGTAAGCATTTTTGTTAAGTAGAAGTACTTTGATATGTGTCATGAAGTCTTTCAAAAGTGTATTAATATATCTTAATACATTACATGTATATACATTTTAACTGAGTCGTTAAGTCATCGTTAGTCGTTACATGCAAGTGTTGTTTCGAAACCTTTAAGTTAACGATCTTGTTAAATGTAATTAATCCATTGTTATAATACTTAATGAGATATTAAATTGTTATGTTATTATGATAACATAGTGTGTTAATATATCTTAATATGATATATAAATAGTAAGACGCTATTACAACGATAATCGTTACATATAGATATCGTTTTGAATTTCTTAAGTTAGTAGTCTTGTTTTATGCATATAGTTTGTTGTTAATATACATAATGAGATACTTAAATATCATTTCATCATGTTAAACATATCTATATGTCCATATATATATCATCATGTTACATACAAGTTATAACATTCGTGAATCATCGGACAAATTGGGTGGTCAAACGTTAACACAAAATCTGTTTCAATTAATCAAGTCTTAATAAGTTTGATAGCTTAACATGTTGGAAATATTTAATCATGTAAATATAGATCTCATATAATATATAATCATGGAAAAGTTCGGGTCACTATATAAATTACCCCTCTATCACTAAAAGACACGGGAGAGAATAACTAAATTAGGGGTTCCAGTAAGAGTAGCATTGGACAAAAAAAAAAAAAACCCTACATTTCTCCCAAAATTGTCAAGTAAAATCAATCAAATTCAATTATGAAACAAACAATCATATATTGAAGATGATAATGAAAATGAATGGAAGAGGCAAATTCGTCGAACGTAAATCCGGATTTAGAGCAACCGAATCCTAATTTCTATGAACCCTAATTTCTATTGAAGAACTGACTACGACTTAAATCAATAAGTAAAATCTGACAAAGATTGGTGTTTAAATATTGAACCCTAACATATCTGAAATTAGGTAAAATTAATCTTATTTCAATAAGGGTTTTTTTTATCGAATTTCAATTAGTGTTTTGCACAACCCTAACTTTTCCCCCCCAAATTGATAGAGTCATCCTTGAAAATCTTGTATGATCAGAATAGTCTGCATATCTTGATGTTTTATTAGTGTTTGAACAACTGCAGCAATCTAGAAGTAATAAGTAGCCCCTGATATATGATGCTTTATAGATTTATAGATGTTTATGAATACCAATGTGATGTTGACAGAGTGGTTTGAAGTACATGAATAAAAAATGTTTAAACAAGTTTTTTGGACCTCATTAGTCATAAGTTTATATGTCCTTTGTATGCAGATCTAGAGGAAGAAAGGGATAATTATTTTCAAATTCGAAAGATCAGGGTAAATTCTGTCAAGAAAGGTTAGCCGATTTTCATAATAGAAGGATTATGGTATTAATTACTAAAAGGGAGAACGATTGTCAATCTGATGCTGACGTTTAAAGGTATCTAGATCTATTTTTGACACAAAGCTTAGTTATGCGATCCATGACACAAAGCTTAGTTATGCGATCCATGACACAAAGCTTCATAATTTGGGTTTATTATGTGTACATATGATGAGGGAATGTAAAACAACGTATAATTAGTTATAGGCGATCCTATCTGTGAATTATATTCTTCCTTGGGTTGCTTCTTTCCCTTTAAACTTAAAAATCAGCTCTTTATTTTTTTAGGCACTGATCGATAGATATTTGCATCTATCATTCTTTAGTATCAAAACTTTAACCTTAGAAATTCTTGTCCATCTTCTTCTTTCCCATTTGTTTACACTTTTTGCAGGTGGAACACCTAAGCAGATTAGAGAAATTATGCAAGTTGCAGTCCTCACTCATGATGAAATGAAAAGTTATCTGCAACTGAGTTTCAATACTTTATGCACGTAAAGCTCTTAACTTTATATCATGTCCATCTTTATTTGAAAATATTCTTTAGCACTGATCGAGGTAAAATGGGCAGAAGCAGATGCGTGAAAGTAAAATGGGCGGGTCTAATAGACAGGTAATTTATAATGCTTCTACTTTTACCAGGACGAGTTTGAAAGAGTTCACAAATCATCATCATCATCAGGTATAATAACGATTTACCCCTACATACCTCAGTGTTCTAGAAATGATCGTGTGTTCTATAAAAATTACCATGCATTCAAATGGTTTTACGTAACTCTCTTAATAGTCTTTTCAGTCGATGTGATACCGCCTGTGGTTGTGGGCGGGTCTGACTGGTTGGGTACTTGGTCAAGACCTGTTTATTTCAAAGCGATTAGACTTAGGTACAAGTTGAATTAGCCCAAAACACATATAGTTTTTTGTGTTTATTTTATTTGTTAAATTATTATGTTATTTTTTCATGTTCGTATTTATTTGTTATGTATAGTTACTAAAATTAGTGTTTTGAGTGATTGTTATGATCATAAGTGCCTTTGGTTGAAGAACATAAATTTATCTAAAAATCTAACACTTAATAACTAAAGCTATACTTTTATTTTGATCAGGCTTCCTTTCCTTTTGTAGTACACAGGTAAACTTTGACCGACCATGAAACTTGTTATTATAAATTAAGTTTAGCATGTGTGAACTTGTGGTTTTGATGAATAGCAATTCTGGTTTTTTTATACAGGGGTTGTTTCAAGAACTGCAGATCATAGACTTAAGTAGATGAAGGAAGGATGAAGTTGGATGAGGCGCAATGGTCCCAGTGGGTTATCCAACCTAAAAATAATTGGTTTTATGCACATGAGGTGAATGGGTAATTTTATGCAGAAGTTGGGTTTTGGGTCAAAGTTGTATCTATAGCCTTATAGGTGAAATGTGTTAACAGTTATCTCAACGAGGATGTCGCCCCAATCAATCTTTACAACTCGGCATATTTTGTTTAATACACTACATTAATATATTACATAGTCTATCGCGTAGTATCATATGTAGCTATTTTTTATCTCTCTTTTTCATATGTATTATGTTGTATAAATCTAAATTTAGATCGGGTGGATCTTGTGAATGTGGATCATGATACCGCTATTGAAAACAATGTTGGAATGAAAGTCATTACAACTTTATATAACTTCACTGATCCAAAAGCATATGTGTTTGACGAGGCCCACCTTATTAAATGGGTGTGTTTACTATCATTACCAGAGTTTTGCTGCGACAATGATGACAATTAACAACTACCTGAAAAGGTTAGTTGCATTGACTAATCTTTAAGGAAGTCAGTTAATGGGACAATATGTGATAAGTTTCATCTCTAAAGAACTAAGTGGGCTGAGCTAGAAGATTTAGCTAGAAAGGAAACTGGCCAAATTGTCTAGCGGGTCAAAAGATATTCTATAATGTACTTGAATGCTAAAATAGTTTTCAAAAAATAAATATAATATCATGTTTGTAATAAAATATTTTTGTAATCTTAACTCTGTGTTATTTGGTTTTTGCAATATTAATACACAATTACTTCTAATATTGTGATAGTTTTTGATCTACTTTACAAATAATATATAATATATCAAATCTTATTCTTGGGACAAAATAAAAATTTATTTGACCCCTGACAAAGCCCCGCGAATTTGCGGGGTCTTAAGCTAGTATACTTAACACCGGGATGCAAACCTTTGGGAAACAAGTGGATCTTCAAGAAGAAGATGAAAGTTTATGGCACAATTGATAAGTTTAAAGCTAGATTGGTTATCCAAGGCTTTAAATAAAAGGAGGGTATTGATTATTTCGATACATATGCTCCTGTTGCTCGTATCACTACTATTAGATTGTTAATAGCACTTGCTGCTACGTATAATCTAGTGATCCATCAAATGGATGTTAAAACAGCATTCTTGAATGGTGATTTGGAAGAGGAAGTGTATATGAGACAACTAGAAGGGTTTGTTATGCCAGGTCAAGAGCATAAGGTGTGCAAGTTGGTTAAATCATTGTACGGGCTGAAACAAGCTCCTAAGCAGTGGCATCAGAAGTTTGATGATGTAGTGTTGTCTAATGGTTTTGTACTAAATCAATCTGACAAATGTGTATATAGAAAATTCGATCAATCCGGAAAAGGTGTGATCATTTGCTTATACGTGGATGACATGTTGATCTTTGGTACTGACCAAGATCAATTTGATAGAACAAAGGATTTTTTATCTTCGAAGTTCTCCATGAAAGACATGGGAGTGGCGGATGTAATCCTAGGCATAAGGATTAAAAGGGATGATAGAGGTATCACGATCACACAATCTCATTATATTGAGAAGATTCTGAAACGGTTTAAGTGTGATCAATGTTCTCCCTTGAATACTCCCGTTGATACAACTGTGAAGCTTATGCCCCATTCGGGTAAAGCTGTATCACAGCTTATATACTCTCGAGCAATTGGATGTTTGATGTATGCTATGACCGATATTGCTTTCATAGTGGGAAAACTGAGTAAGTTTACTAGTAATCCAAATGCTACTCATTTGCGTGCTGTGGTTAGAGTATTCGAGTATTTAAAGGGTACTATGGATTATGGTATCACTTATACTGGGTTCCCTTCAGTTTTAGATGCAAGTTGGATAACCAACGTCGAAGATCATTCATCTACGACTGGTTGGATATTTCTACTTGGAGGAGGTGCTATATCATGGGCTTCTAAGAAGCAAACATGCATTACAAATTCAACCATGGAGTCTGAATTTGTAGCTTTAGCTGCAGCTAGTAAGGAAGCTGATTGGTTGAGGAATCTGATTCATGAAATTCCTTTGTGGCCAAAGCCAATATCTCCTATTTCCATCCGTTGTGACAGTGAAACTACTTTGACTAAGGCTTATAGCCAAATGTACAATGGAAAGCCTAGACACTTAGGTGTTAGACACAGTATGGTTCGCGAGCTGATTTCACATGGAGTGATATCCGTAAGTTTCGTTACATCACAACAAAATTTAGCGGATCACTTGACTATAGCATTAGCCCGAGACTTAGTGCACAAGTCGGCTATTGGAGTGGGATTGAAGTCCACATAAATCTTCCAAAGTGAGACACCCAATTCCCTTCTAGTACAATGCTAGAAGCTGAATTCAATGAGGCAATCTTACTTTCTGAAGATTGAAACACATAAAATTCTGATCCCAAAGTATGTGTTTAGACTCTTAATAGTTCTTTTGAAAAATTGCATATGCAGATGCAAGATGTAAAAGGACTACCTATGTGAGCATGAAGTTTTGCCGCTTCAATGGAGCTTTGGACTTAGCTGCCAATATGTTCACTGAAGGATTGAGACACATGGCATATAATAGTGTCAAGATTGTCTTAGGGATATGTAAGAAACTGATGTGTATATTATTTTATAGTTTTCATATGAATTGAAGGGTTCAATTCTTGGTGAACACCCTGATTTTCGAATTCTCGTAAATATTATACTAAGTGGAAATTCAATTCTTCACGAACACTTCCATTTACGCATTAGTTTGTTCTGTATGTTTAGTTATTTTAGTAAATCAAGGATTACACTAAAATGGGAGGGGGGGGGGGGATTTGTTGGTGATTTTAGTGTCATCCAACGTACATTTTAGTTAGTTGCGATTTATTTTAATGCATGTGTTAGCTAGCTATACTTACCAACGGGTTCAGAGAGTGTGGAGTACAAGCCCGTAAGAGTTGGCTACTAACTGTCGCACAAAATGCGGGGGCCAAGGGGCTGCCCCCCTTGCGGGGTCCAAGGGGCAGCGCCCCTGGCTGGGGTCCCGCTCAACCGAAATCGCACTATTCGTTATCAATGAAAAGGTTCAATCCAATAGTTATACCTTTTCGGTATAACAGTTTTTCCCGCCTAAAATGAAGGGATACATCCTTTCATTTGTCTAACTGTTTTACATAACAGATTTTGGACGTTTTATCATTCATTTTGCATTCATCAACAAAAAGTAAACACACACATATTCTCTAACAATTTGATAAGTGATTTCATTGTCAAAAACACTGATTGCGTTCTTGTCTTATCCCTGTAAAGATCTCGTGCAACAAAGACAACCGTAGGGTCGAAATACTTTATAGAGACAGTGATTACACGATTTAAAAACGAATCCGGCTGTCAATTTATACCCGATTTCTAACATAATACAAGCAAATTCGTATTAATTGTTACTGTTGATGTAATGTAGTTATTTATAAATGTGGATTATTTCTTTTGAGATCAAATTGATAGAAACTGATTAGAATAATTCAATTTATATATATATATATATATATATATATATATATATATATATATATATATATATATATATATATATATATATATATATATATATATATATATATATATATATATATATATGATGCTTCAATGCGCTTTGTTAATGTAAATTGAGTTATATTGTTAATTAGTTTGTTATTGTTGTGTAACTAATTGTAATTGAGTATTGATTATGATGATAATATGACATCGTGATTTTAATTGTAATTGTAGCTGAAATTTTTACTGAAACTGCGTTAGTTCTTACATATATGGAGTTAAATAATATACTTCTTTGACATCTTAAGTCATTCTTCTATACTGAAAATAGGAGCTGAATTTCGTGGTCTAATAAAACCATTCCCCAGCTGCAGGATATTCGGACCCAACAACACAAGAACAAGGTCAAGATGTACTTCACGATGCCAAAAGAATCGAGTATCACAAATCATACCTTGCGTCTTTGGCCAAAGCAATCAGGTTATCATATAATTTTAGTCATTTCCTATTTGCAATGCAGCATTTGCAACCAATAGTTTTTAATAATCCGGTCAATTTGGTTTATGCCGCATCTCTAGTGGGTTGAACAGGTAAAACAACATATAAAGGAAACAGGTCAAAACGGGTTGTAGTTGCCCAAAGTGTAAATATTTTAATGTGTTTGGTTGTCAACCCAATCTGAATTGATACTTGACTGATTTGCATATTTTGAAATTTTGCCATCTATACTTGACTGGTTTTTATATATGTCTCACTTTTAGGTGTATATGTCTTGAGGAAGCAAGCTAAAATTGTTGATTGTTAATAGCCTTTTCTAACGAAGAAGGTGCTACTATCTTTATAATCTACTCCTTCCGTCCCAAATCTATTGTTCCTAAATAAAAAATACACAGTTTAAGAAAAAGTACCTGTCACATGTACTTTTCTGTTTACTTTCCAGTCTTACCCCTTACTTTTTACATATCTTTTTGTCATACATGCATAAAGTAGGAGCACAAAAGACTTTTATTACATTAATTTTTCCATTTATGGATGTGAACAATTAATTTGGGACATCCCAAAATGGAATAATGAACTATAGATTTGGGACGGAGGGAGTAATTAATTAACACACATTCGCTTTTATTTACATGTTAATTTTCAAATATTTTTTGCTCAGTGATTGTATACTTTAATGTGTATGTATATATGAGATTGAAGTTGAGGAAGATGAAAGGGAAGAGCCTGAAGAAGGTTATATAGTGGACGATGTTCTTGAAGATTAGCAGGATGCGGATATGGCAGATAGTGATGATTAGAGGCAACAGATGTGTTATTGGGTTATCTTTATAACATATGTGTGATGACCCGATAATTTCCGACCAAATTTAAACGTGAATCTTATTTGATTTCGATACGATAAGCAAAGTCTATAATGTTGAATCTCGAAAACTTTGAACTGTGTTCATATAATCATTTGACCTTTGACTATGCCCGACGATTCACGAACAATTGTTTGTAAATAAAAATGCATATATAAATATATACAAAAGCTATAGATATTATATGTCGAAACTTATATTTATAAAAGAAAATAACATGTCAAGTAAATATATATATAATACTTGTAAATACATAAGACAATCACGTTTATTATACAAACACAAATTTGTATAATGTTTTTGTATTAAGATAAATAAATAATGTTCAACATATATTATATGTGGTACAACTATAATATATACTGTTAATAGGTTAAATATAGTTATACATTAAAAATATGAATTGATATATTAATAGCACTATTATTGTTTTCATTATTATTAATGTTAATATTACTATTAATATTTGCATCATTAATATTATTACATCTAATACAAGATTTAAATATATATATATATATATATATATATATATATATATATATATATATATATATATATATATATATATATATATGGAATTGGGTATGAATAAGTTGGTATATATAAATTGTAAATATTATATAATTAATAATATGCAAAGTTAATATATTAAAAGTAATTACAAATTAGAAATATAAGTGTTATACAAATAGTATTATTACTTTCATTATTGTTATTAATATTAATATTAATATTGAAATCGGTATTAGTCATATTATTATTTAAAATAGAGATATGGAATTTGATATACATAAATTGATATGTTATTATTAGTACTAATATTATTATTATTAATATTATTAATAATATCAATTATATTATAATTAGTATTATTATCATTAATAATCATTTTTATCATTATTAACAAAAATTACCATTGTTTTTATTTAAAAAGTATTACTACCATTATTATTTTTATCCTTATTCGTATATTATTATTAATATTATTTCTAATATTATTATGTTTATGAATAATATTAAAAGTATTGTCACTAAATAAAATTTGCATTTATATTTATACATATCAATTATAGCAGTTAGATAAATATGCAATCTTGCTTTATCACAATCAACTATACCAAATTTTGTTTCCTATCTATTGTTGTTACATATCTCCATCAAAAATCGTACGAATCAGATTATATACTACCTGCTATATATATTTTATTATTCTATTGATTCTTCATGTCCGAGGTTTTGTTACCCGTCTGAATCAAGTTTCAATACAGCCAAAAATCGATCACTTCATGGCACTGCATCATATATTCAATTACTACCCTTATATACAGCTATCCACATCTTTAAATGAAGAATTAAAACAGAATACTGATAGAACTCAGAAAACTTATACCCTGTTCTTGAACGATTTCAACAATAGATCAAATTAGGATCCCATTTCAAAATCAATAAATGCAGATATGTTAGGAACTATCCAACAAAACTACCTGTAAGTTTTCAGATCCCAATTTAAACTATTGAATACGAATTTTTGGAGTCAAACATTATTTCAAAAAGTCAACAGTTTTGTTTATCATAAAAATTTGAATTGATTTCGATGTTTATGGATCAATTGATGATCCATTAAGGTTAGAGGAGGGATTTGAAACAAAATTCATGTTGTAATCTTTGTCTAAAACAGTTCCAATCTCATAATCAATTATAGAGTCAATGTTCTTGGACTGTGAAGAAACATTTAATCAATTCTGAATAAATTTTCAAATTCTAAAAATGCAATTCTGTTAGGAATCATTTATTGAATCTGTACACAAAATTTCAGCTTTCAACTCTTTAAATTGAGAATGAATTGTGAGGTCAAAGTTTAATGAGAAAAAGTCGAACGAACTTTCAAGGATCAAATTAAAGTCGTAGGTGTTGTATCTGTTGAAATTGATGATGGATAAAGTTACTAGGAGTGATTTGGGACACAATTCATATTTTAATATTCGTCTAAAACGTTCGAGATATTGGTTTTGAAATTTGGATTTTTTTTATTCAGCAACAACAGCAGGTCGTGTGTTTTATTTTTTTTTTCTTTTTTTCTTTTCTATCAATACAAATAAATATCAGTGATTATTATACTCCTAAAGAACAATATAAATAAGTTTAATAACTAATTTTCGATGAGATGAATCGTGGGTCGACTGAATGAATTGGGAAGAAGAGGAAGTAATGAATAAACAGGTTATATTAATTCGGTTGGGGTTTAAATCAGAATAACAGTTATGGAGCCGTCGTTAGAGAGTGTTGTGTGCGAACGAGGGGTCGCGGGTTCGAACCTGGGCGTGGGCAGTCCTAATCTTTATGGGGAAATATTGGAGAGGTAGCTTTTCTCACTATCATTTATTATTATTATCATTGTTATTATTATTATTATTATTAAGTAAATTATTATTATTGTTAACACTAGTATAACTTGTGTCACTAACATTATTAGTACTAATATTGTTCTTAAGGTAGTATTATTGATACTATTATTATTATTATTATGATTATGAACATGTTAATAAATGTCTATATTATAAAATTAATAATAAAAATTGTTATGGTAAAAATTATAGAAAATAATTATAAATTATATGAATACATATACAGTTATAAATATGACTAAGAAATTAAGTTAAAGGAACCATATTTATAAGTTTTGAAATTAATCGCAAAGTTATGATAAATATGATTCTTACTATTATCACTGTTATTATCATTAGATTATTAAAGTAAAGTAACACGTTATTATTATTATTATTATTATTATTATTATTAATATTATAATTATGATCATTATTATCATTATTATGAACATCATACAAATTATTATAAATATTATTATTAGTATCATATTACAAATTTTTAATATTATTATTGTTATTATCGACAAAAGTATTAATAATTGAATATTATGATAACTTAATATTATAGTATATAAAATAAATATATTTAATATACATATATAATATATGAAATAAGTAGGTAATAAGTAAATAATGTACATATTGGAATTTAACATAAAACTTTTATAAATATTATATAATTAATATTTAATACGTTTATGATATTATCTGATATATAATACTGATATAGGTTCGTGAATCCGAGGCCAACCCTGCATTGTTCAGTTATTCAATATAGTCGTATGTATTTTTACTACAAAATACAGTAGGGTGAGTTTCATTTGCCTTTTTACCCTTTATATTTTTGGGCTGAGAATACATTCGCAACTTTTATAAATGTTTTACGAAATAGACACAAGTAATTGAAACTACATTATATGGTTGAATTATCGAAGTCGAATATGCCCCATTTTATTAAGTCTGGTAATCTAAGAATTAGGGAACAGATACCCTAATTGACGCGAACTCTAAAGATAGATCTATCGGGCCCAACAAGCCCCATCCAAAGTACCGGATGCTTTAGTACTTCGAAATATATATCATGTCCGAAGGAGGATCCCGGAATGATGGGGATATTCTTATATACATTTTGTGAATGTCGGTTACCAGGTGTTCAATCCATATGAATGATTATTTTTGTCTCTATGTACGGGACGTATGTTTATGAGAAATGAAAATATGAAATCTTGTGGTCTATTAAAATTATGAAATGATTATTTATGTTAAACTAATGAACTCACCAACCTTTTGGTTGACACATGAAAGCATGTTTATTCTCAGGTACGAAAGAAGTCTTCCGCTGTGCATTTTGCTCATTTTAGGGATATTACTTGGAGTCATTAATGGCATATTTCAAAAGACATTGCATTCGAGTCGTTGAGTTCATCAAGATTATTATTATTAAGTCAATTATAGTTAGATATATTATGAAATGGTATGCATGACGTCAATTTTTGATGTAATGAAAGATTGTCTTTTCAAAAACGAATGCAATGTTTGTAAAATGTATCATATAGAGGTCAAGTACCTCGCGATGTAATCAACTGTTGTGAATCGTTTATAATCGATATGGACTTCGTCCGGATGGATTAGGACGGGTCT
The DNA here is from genome assembly GCF_046630445.1 of Rutidosis leptorrhynchoides. Taxonomy (NCBI): domain Eukaryota; kingdom Viridiplantae; phylum Streptophyta; class Magnoliopsida; order Asterales; family Asteraceae; genus Rutidosis; species Rutidosis leptorrhynchoides. Next base: position 155,177,078 of record NC_092342.1, read on the forward strand.
TCACAGTTGGTATTAGAGCGGTGGTCGTAGCGAACTAGGTCTTACATTAGTGTGTCTAACTAGTAGTCGTTAGGATGCATTAGTAAGTCTGGACTTCGACCTGGTCTGCATGTCAAAAAGTTTTGCTTATCCTTTTGTGTCGAAAATTATCTGCTTATCATTCTTAGTCTAGACACGTCTTGCTGCATTGATTGCATGAATAGTGTATGGACAAGATTCATATCTTAGCATATCTGTTACTGTAAACCTTACCTGGCGTATCCTGTAAATTCCTCCGTAACTTATGGGATTTTAGTATTATATATGCATATGTAAATTATGTATTGCAGGGTACTAATCTACATCCTATAATCTATTTCTTATCGAAAATCCTTCATCTGATCGTACGAGATGAATCCCTCAACCAGTTCGAGTCCTTCAGATTCCGATAACTATTTAGATAGTTATTCCGACAGTTATTTCGATACGGAAACACACTTGAGCTCCGAAAGTAGTATAAACGGAATGGATCAACCAATCAGCCATCATCAATTCATCTGATGGGTTCGTAGTCTACTTAATCATTGGAGACAAGAAGAAGGTGATCCTTTTCATCAACCGAATTCACCTCTTAGTGAAGAACCTGAAGCACTTGCCGGCGAATCTATTCGAAATACCATATTCACCCCCATTGCCAGGATATCCCACAACGATTATATCCTATCTAAAATTCTAAACCTTATTCATTCGCTCATTTCAACAGACAACCATTCTGGAATAATAGAAGGAGTCAACAAACTTCGCGCTCGAAAAATAAATTTGGAGAATATGGTGCAAAATTTACCAGCTTCAGCAAATCACCGGCACCAACAGTACCACCAACACCAATACCAGTACCATCAACAATCCATGCCTCAACATCTCATTTTGTACCTCGAGTATAATCATCGTTCTACGTATCGTTCTACATCAATTATCTTCGTTCTTCATGGCAATTATGTAATCTCTAATGTTTTAGAGATTATGTATTCTAGTTCTAACCATAAACCAAATGAGTTTAATATCATATTAACTCATTGAATCCATGATTACATCTGAAGAAAATATATATGTATATATGTTTTCATAAAGGTTGTAATTAAAAATTCTTTTGTACAAACGGTTAATGGTGAAAATATTTTAACGGGTAGGTAATACCCGAGGAATATTTAGAATTCGCATTAATATGTTACACTGTACATTCTTCGAATCTGATTCAACAGTCATTTGCTATCCTATTTGCAACCACAGCTATACGAATCCGTTCATCACAGAATAACCATTTTTATTCAATTTCATAGTTGGATTTTGACCTATCAGAATCCGACAAGTGGCATAATGAAGAAAACATTGGACAAAATAAAATTTGTTAGAAACAAACAAATTAACTATGAGAAATTTTGTTAAGAATCCACGCTAACAAAATCCTAGCTAACTGTTCCTAGCTAACTGATTACATTTTATTTATCGCAATTTATTTTATCGCAATTTACATTCTCGCAATTTTATTTACCGTCATTAAATTTCTGTTATTTACTTTACGCACTTTATTTATCGTTATTTAATTTTCTGTTATTTATTTTGCGCACTTTAAATATCGGGACACGTATACAAGGTTTTGACATATCTTATCCACGCATCTATATATATTATTTGGAATAACCATAGACACTCTATATGCAGTAATGATCGAGTTCTCTATACAGGGTTGAGGTTGATTCTACAATAATATATATAGTTTGAGTTGTGATCGAGTCTGAGACGAATACGGGTCACGATACGTATTAATTAATTTGAATATTATATATTAAATTATATATGAATTGTTGAACTGCTAACTGTGGACTATCAATCGAGGACTACCAACATTGGACAATTAAAATGAATTAAAATATTGATTATAATATATGAAACTAAATAATTCTTCAAGTTTGCCACTTGATTTCATTCTAAACTTCATTAGTATCTTGACGATTACAATCTGCGTTCAAACCTTTCATGATTCTTGAAAACACCTCAATCGATAGGATGAATCAACCGCACTTCATCTACGGAAGAAAAGATTTATGCATATAGTTATGCACCTAAGAAACTCTCGGCAATTGAGTAAAAGTTTAACATGTAGCCGCGTCAGATCCTTTGGCATTTATTAGCAAAAATAACTTTGCGATCCCTTTTTAAAGTAGCCAATTTTGTCACAGCTCCAGCAGGTCAACTTCGACTTTTCATTCGAAGTAGCCTTACTATAAATCCTGATATATACGATTACCCTTATGATACCGGAGAATTCTTTTATATTCCACCATATTACCAGCAGACGTACCAGCAACCTCGTTGCTTCTTGGCGTAAATCTCTCTGACAAATCATTATATTTATTCATTGAAACCCTATCATATACTCATCCGCATCTTGTAACGAGAACTGCCATACCAATTACCGGGAATCAGCAATTAGTACTTTGAAAACTCACAGCATCAACAGTTATATGTATGACATTTATCTCTTAGAATTATGATCTCTCATTCTGAAATTCTGAAAAGCACTCAGTCACAAATCAATACTCTGAATGTTGAAAAAGCTGAATGAAGCAGCAGAAACCATAGACAACCGTAAACGACCTTAGTCGTCGAAAGTTTGATGATAAAGAATAATATGTTGGAAAAGCTCAGAGACGTTGGAACTGGAAAACGGATAAAGTTAACCATGAAGGAGACCAAGGACAAATACAAGGACCATACCCTATATTCAAAGAATCCAGATAATTCTGGATCCGTTGAAATCTTTAGAGAATATCTTGCTCCGAAGTCATGTTAAAATCTTGCGGAAAAATCTTTCTCCATCAACCATCAAACTTAGAAATTCCCAAACTATCATCATCAATATCTTCGATATTTCTGAGGATATTTTCATAAATATTCTCGTCCGAAATTATATACCTCTTCGTGCTTCCTGTGTATCATTATATTGGAAACATTCAATAGAAAATTTAGTACCGAAAAGAAGATTATGCGAAACTATGAAGAAAGCCGTGGACAAATCACAAAGAATGAGTTTGATTTCAAAGGATCCAAATGATTCAATGTCTGCTAAAGTCTTTAGTGAATATCTTGCTCCTTATCTAAACCCTTGCAGACAATAGTTTCTATCATCTATCGATATTAGAAATTCCAAGATATCATCGTATCTTTCATTATAAATATCCTCCATATTTCTGAAGATATTTTCATAACTATTCTTATCTGAAATCATTAATCTCTTCGTGCTATCAGTGTTACATCATATAGAAACTGTTAGTTTCTATATTCTGTAAACTTTCGAGCTTAAAATATGAATGTTATTGAAGTAATCTGGGAACTGATGCATGAATTAGTATAATATAATGACACTTGATCAACGTGATTATATTACAGTAAGTCATGCTGAGTTTCTAAATGGAACATGATGATTCACAGATTATAAAGTCATCATGTGCCATGTTACATAACTCTTTCATTCTGCTTAACTTCTGAACATATCAAGAAAATATATTCTGGATAGTTCTATTCTCAGTGATTCTGGTAATTTGACAAATCAAATCGTGCTAATACGTTCTTTCCTATTTAGAACATTAGGATCATTCGAAACCTCCATACTTACGAATTCTGGACCATTACTCGCTTTACTAGAAGTCGAGAGGAGAATAAAAAGGCAAAGAACTCCAAAATGTAAGAGAAGATATAAAACTCAATCACAAACCGGAGGTTACAAACTGTGGATATTAATACGAATAACAATATAAAGACACGGTATAATTAAGAATAGTATCACCCCAAGGTTATATTAAAGTAAACAGATTTTTCTGATGGAAGATTGAAAAGAAGGATGACAGAAATGATAATTAGAAAAATATCAAGGATTAGAACTGGATTAAGCATTTTCACAATCTATTGGATGTATGAACTAAGAAAGAAAGTATAGGAATGGTGAGAATAATGGAACGGAAGTGCTTAATTTGTAATGGAAATATCAGACAGAGTAATCAAGGCAGATTACCGTATTTAATTATAGAGATCTTAATTTCCTTACTCGCCGAAGAATCAAATCTCTTAGATTTCGAAGATTTTCTTTAAATCCCTTGAATTCCGGAATTCAACCAAGTCAACGTCAAAAGCTAAGACGCACTTTATTTTCTAAATTCAACCCTCCACGTCAAAAGTCAAGACGCACCTTATTTTCTAAATTCAATCAAGACGACATCAAAAGTTAAGACGAACCTTATTTTTCTAAAGATCAAACCAGGCTACGTCAAAAGTTAAAACAAATCTTTATTTCTCATTTCATTCTTTTATGATAGCTTCATTCGTACTTTTCGAATCGAATTGTTTTATCCATATTACTCAATGATGATAAAACTCTATTTATCAACGCATATTCGTCATGAAAACATTTTTATTGTTAGCCATGACCACCTCACTCAAATTTCGGGAAGAATTTTCTTTAACGGGTAGGTACAGTGATGACCCGATAATTTCCGACCAAATTTAAACGTGAATCTTATTTGATTTCGATACGATAAGCAAAGTCTATAATGTTGAATCTCGAAAACTTTGAACTGTGTTCATATAATCATTTGACCTTTGACTATGCCCGACGATTCACGAACAATTATTTGTAAATAAAAATGCATATATAAATATATACAAAAGCTATAGATATTATATGTCGAAACTTATATTTATAAAATGTAGTGACCCGAAAATTTCCGACTAAATTTAAACTTAATCTTCATATGATTTCGATACGATGAGCAAAGTATGTAGAATTGAGTCTAGAAAATTTTGAAACAATGTTCATATATTAAATTGACCTTCGACCATTACCGACGATTCACGAACAACTATTTGTAAATAGATGCATGTATATATATATATATATACATATATATATATATATATATATATATATATATATATATATATATATATATATATATATATATCTAATAATTTGAATTATAAATTAGAATAACATAAAGTATAATAGAAGTTATTAGGAATATATTACTTAATATGTAATTGTTACTGTTATTGTTTTGTATATGAAATGAGTGCTCAATTTGTTAAATAATACTCCATTAAGTTGTTATGAAAGATCACACCATTTGTCCGATTATCCTTTCATCCTAATATAATATCAAACCTTTATTCATTAATATAGAAGTAGATAGTTAAAAACAACCAGTGATTTATCTTCATGATATATAATCCAATCATTTTAGTTCAATAAAACATTCAAGTGATAAATTCATTATCACAGTTCACTCATGCATTTCATTTTCATAATCGATCAATTCATATGATTAAACTTTACTGTTCTTGATTTCAATCACTTAATACATACAAATATAGATATTAACCAAAAATCCAAAACACTTTTCTTCTTTCTGTTTCCTATCTCAATCATCACCATTATTTTCAACCAACCCCACGATTGAAATTGTGTTACGTATTCTTTACTATCAACTTTTTCTGATTGGTGTCTAATCCATCAATTCTTATATTTTTATATATCTTCTTATATGAAAATAGATATAAGAATATACATCATTGCATATGGAAACCAATGACCTATCTCTCTATCTCTTTCTCCTATTTTTTCAACCGTTTCCCATTTGATCTCTATGTTTCACTTAATCAAACCACCACTATCTTCGCGTTTTATGATTTCAATCCCCAACATAACCATAAACCATCAACTAGTTCATCCCTTGCTCCACTAATATTACTACCTTTGAACTCTTGTTATTAACATTATCGATCATCATACACCGTATAAAATCGAATGCTAAGAATCAAACACCATCATCATGCTATTTTTCTCTTCATCAAACAAACATTCTATACGCTTGCTACGTGGCTCCTTGTTTTGTTGGAAGACCACATTACATAAACCCACAAACCACTTCCATGATTGACCCATGTTATTTTTCTGTTACTAATTCGAACCAAAGCCAAAGAACCACCCACGACAGCATCACTTCTCTCTCTCTCTCTCTCTATTCACTCTTCCTTGCTTTTCTATTATTGTTGCACGTTGCTGCAACCTTCTTTTGTTTCTGTTTTTAGATGAGCAAAATGAATCACCAATTAAACCGCCTGCTACTGCAACAGCATCAATTTTTTTTCGGATTCAGCTCGTTGTTCACCTTAACCCGTCTTCCTGTTGTAACGCGTTTTTTTTTCTCCTGTTTCAGTTTCAACCGGATAGTGATAATAAACAAACTTAGATGTGAGCTGTAAAGTGAAAAAATATGTGCTGGTTGTTTCCATTATAAAGCTGAACCCCACACCCACTTGTTAAAGTGATAGGGTGTTACACTGCACGATATTTTTTTTTCTCCAACAAACTATGCAGAAAATTTAGGCCAACTGGATTTCTAGTTGGGCTTAAATAAACTCGTTGGGCCATGTTCCTATTGGTGTAATAGGGCCGCCATCAGTTGTGCTATTACTTCTACTTCTACTTCGTTTCATTTTTTTTTTGATACATTATGGGGGATTAAGTAAGGGGTGATGACGATATGGGATGATGATAATGTTAATGATGATGAGTGTGTTAGATAATAATGATAACGAACGATTATTATGTTGATGAAAATCGAGTAAACGAAGGTGATGATGGGAAGATAGACGATTAAGAAGATGTTGATGATTAAGAAAATTATGATGATGAATGACGAAAAAGGTAACAGTGATGATGTTGGTATTATGATGATGATGATAACGGTTATGATACGATTATGATAGTGGCCGTCGTATTGTGATGATAGTTATGAAAATTAAGAATTGATGATAATATAAATGATAATGATATTATGTACATGAAAATTGATATGATGATGAAGTTGAGGATGATTATGATGTACGCGTATGATATTGATGATGTTTTAGATGATGAAGATAACGGATTATTAAGAAGATGGAAGAGACAAATAGACATGTAGGATAAGTAGATTCGGTTTAGAAGTTATTCAGAAATGTTCAGCTAGAGGGATGGTTTATGGGTGTGGTCAGGGAACAAGAGGTTCTGAGTTCGAACCTCGGCTACTGCAAATCATTTAATCCTTTTTATTTTTTGGGCCGTGAGCATATTAGGTTGGGTTTGTAAATTGGGCCATTGTATTAGACCAAGCCCAATAGGTAACAAGCCTCGTGAACTGAATGATGGAAGAGTTAAATAAATTTCAATCCGAATGTTAATAGATAAAACAAAACAGAGTAATGGTTAGGCGAATTGTGGGTGAGCGGGAGGTCATGGGTTCAAGTCCGGGCAGCTGTGTTTATTTTCTTTTTAAGAGATCATTTCTTGGAGGTAGTTTTATTATCCTTATTATTATTATTAACATTATTATTATTAATACAAATAAAATGACAAACATTAAAAACAAAATTATTATTTTCAATATGATTACTAAATATAATTATTACTATTAATATTATTAAATTAGTACTATTATAGTTATTAATATTACAAACAAAAGATTTATATAAAAACATAGTTATTACATAACAACTCTATTAGTATTTTTATAATTATTTATGTAAAATATATAAAATAAATATATTTAAGTTATTAATGAAACCTATAATTTATCAAGATAATATTTATATCACTAATAATATATAAATGTGTTCGAATTCCATTATATGTGTTAATATATACATAAATGATATAGGTTCGTGAATCCAAGGCCAACCCTGCATTGTTCAATATAGTCATATTTATTTTTACTACAAAATACATTAGGTGAGTTTCATTTGATTCCCTTTTTATTTTTTACGTTTTTGGGCTGAGAATACATGCAAATGCTTTATTAACTGTTTTACAATATTTATATGCGTGAGTTTCATTTGCTCCCTTTTTAAATGCTTTTGCAATATACATATTCTTGGGACTGAGAATACATGCGCTGCTTTTATAATTGTTTTACGAAATAAACACAAATAATCGAAACTACATTCTATGGCTGGATTATTAAACCAAATATGCCCCTTTTTATTAAGTCTGGTAATCTAAGAATTAGGGAACAGACACCCTAATTGACGCGAATCCTAAAGATAGATCTATCGGGCCCAACAAGCCCCATCCAAAGTACCGGATGCTTTAGTACTTCGAAATTTATATCATGTCCGAAGGAGGATCCCGGAATGATGGGGATATTCTTATATGCATATTGTTAATGTCGGTTACCAGGTGTTCAATCCATATGAATGATATTTTTGTCTCTATGCATGGGACGTATGTTTATGAGAAATGGAAATATGAAATCTTGTGGTCTATTAAAATTATGAAATGATTACTTATGTTAAACTAATGAACTCACCAACCTTTTGGTTGACACTTTAAAGCATGTTTATTCTCAGGTATGAAAGAAATCTTTCGATGTGCATTAGCTCATTTTAAACACATTACTTGGAGTCATTCATGATATTCATTTCTAAAGACGTTACGTTCGAGTCATTGAGTTCATCAAGATTATTATTAAGTCAATTATAGTAAGATATATTATGAAATGGTATGCATGTTGTCAACTTAAGATGTAATGAAAGATTGTCTTTTCAAAAACGAATGCAATGTTTGTAAAATGTATCATATAGAGGTCAAGTACCTCGCGATGTAATCAACTGTTGTGAATCGTTTATAATCGATATGGACCTCGTCCGAATGGATTAGGACGGGTCCTTTCAGTTGGTATCAGAGCGATGGTCTTAGCGAACCAAGTCTTGCATTAGTGTGTCAAACTGATAGTTGTTTAGATGCATTAGTGGGTCTGGACTTCGACCGTGTATGCATGTCAAAAGTTTTGCTTATCATTTCGTGTCGAAAATTACCTGCTTATCATTCTTAGAGAATCACTTGCTTATCATCCTTAGTCTAGACACATCTTATTGCATTGATTGCATGATTAGTGTATAGACAAAATTCATATCTTAGCATATCTGCTAATTCATATCCTAGCGTATCTGTTATTGTAAACTTTGCCTGTCATTTTCCGTAGATTCCTCCGAAACTTATGGGATTTTATTATTATATATGCATATGTAAATTATGTATTGCAGGGTACTAATCTACATCCTATTCTATTCCTTATCAAAAATCCTTCATCTGATCGTACAAGATGAGTCCCTCAACCAATTCGAGTCCCTTAGATTCCGATAACTATTCCGATAGTTATTCCGACATCTATTCCGACATAGAGTTTCACTCAAGCTCCGAAAGCAGTGTCACCGAAATGAATCAACCAATTAGCCATCCCCAATTCATCTGATAGGTTCGTAGTCGACTTAATCGATGGAGACGCGAATAAGGCGATCCTTTCCACCACCAAATTACCCTCTTGACGATGAACCTGAAGCACTTACCAGTGAACTAGTCTGAAACACCATTTTCACCCTCATTTCCCAAATATCTTGCCATGATTATTTTCTATCTAAAATTTTAAACCTCATTCATCCGCTCGTCCAAACCGACAATCATCCCGGCGTAATATAAGAAGTCAATGAGCTTTGCGCTCGAGTAGTGACTCTGGAGAATATGGTGCAAAATGTACCAGCTTCATCAACCTCACCGGCACCAACAGTACCACCAGTAACAGCACCAGTACCATCAACAATCCATGCCTCAACATCTCATCCTATATCTCGAGCATAATCATCGTTCTACATGACGTTCTATAACATTTATCTTCGTTATATATGACGATTATGTAATCTCTAATATTTTAGAGATTATATATTCTTGTTCTAACGATAAATCAAATGAGTTTAATATCATATTGACTCATTAAATCCATGATTACATCTGAAGAAAATATATATGTATGTATATTTTAATAAAGATTGTAATTAAAAATTCTTTCGTACAAACTGTTAATGATGAAAATATTTTAACGGGTAGGTAATATCCGAGGAATATTTAGATTTCACATTAATAAGTTACACTATACATTCTTCGAATTTGCTTCAACAATCATTTACAATCCTATTTACAACCACCGATATACGTATCCGTTCACCGCAGAATAACCATTTTCATTCAATTTCATATTTAGATTTTGACCTATCAGAATCCAACAAGTGGCATAATGAAGAAAACATATGACAAAATAAAATTTGTTAGAAACAGACAAATTAACTATGATAAATTTTGTTAAGAATCCACGCTAACTGTTCCTAGCTAACTGTTAATCCCGTATTACCTTTTATTTATCGCAATTTATTTATCGCATTTATTTTATCGCAATTTACATTCTCGCAATTTTTTTTATCGTCATTTAATTTCTTTTATTTACTTTACACACTTTATTTATCGTCATTTAATTTCTGTTATTTATTTTACGCACTTTAAATATCGGGACACGTATACAAGGTTTTGACATATCATATCGACGCATCTATATATATTATTTGGAATAACCATAGACACTCTATATGCAGTAATGATCGAGTTCTCTATACAGGGTTGAGGTTAATTCTACAATAATATATATAGTTTGAGTTGTGATCGAGTCTGAGACGTATACGGGTCACGACACGTATTAATTAATTCAAATTTTATATATATTAAACTATATATGAATTAATGGAATGTCGACTGTGGACTATCAACTGAGGACTACCAACTTTGGACAATTAAAATGAATTAAAACATTGATTATAACATATGAAACTAAACAACTCTTCAAGTTTGCCACTTGATTTCATCTTAAACCTCATTTGTATCTTGACGATTACGATCCGCATTCAAACCTTTCGTAATTCTTGAAAACACCTCAATCGATAGGATGAACCAACAGTACTTCCTCTACGTAACAATAGACTAATGCATATAGTTATGCACTTGAAAACTCTCGAAACCTGAGTAAACGTTTAACAAGTATCTGTGCTAGCTCCGTTGACATTGTTATTATCGAAAATTACTTTACAATCCCTCTTCAAAGTAGCCAATTTTGTCACAGCTTCAGCAAATCAACTTCGACTTTCATTCGGATTAGCCTTATTATAATCTTGATTATATAAGTTACCTTTCGTCGTCGTTACCGGAGAATCGTTTATATTTCACCACCTTAGCAGTAAATTTACCAGCAATTTCATTGATCTCTGACCTTCCGAAGAATCATTATGTTCATTGAAACCCTATCATATACTCATCCATATCTTGTAACAAAAATTGCATTAACAATTACCAGGAATCAGCAATCAGTACTTTGAAAACTCACAGCATATCTACATCAACAGTTATATGTATGACATTGATCTCTTAGAATTATGATCTCTCATTTTGAAATTCTAAAAAGCACTCAGTCACAAATCAATACTCTAAATGTTGAAAAAGCTGAATGAAGCAGCAGAAACCATAGACAACCGTAAATGACCTTAATCATCGAAAGTTTGATGATAAAGAATAGTATGTTGGAAAAGCTCAGAAAAGTTAGAAATGGAAAACGGATTGAGCTAACCACGAAGGAGACCAAGGAAAAATACAAGTACCATACCATATATTCAAAGAATTCAGGTAATTCTGAATCCGATGAAACCTTCAACGAATATCTTGCTCTGTACTCATGTTAAAATCTTGCGGAAAATCTTCCTCATCAACCATCGAACTTAGAAATTCTAAAATATCATCATCAATATCTTAGATATTTCTGAGGATATTTTCATAAATATTCTCGTCCGAAAGTATATAACTCTTCGTGCTTCCTGTGTATCATTATGTTGGAAACATTCAAAAAAAAAAAAATTAGTACCGAAAAGCGGATTATGCGAAACTATGAAGGAAGCCGTGGGCAAATCACAAAGAATAAGTTTGACTTCAAAGAATCCAAAAGATTCAAGGCCTACTGAAGTCTTTAGCGAATATCTTGCTCCTTACTCTAAACCCTTGCGGACAATAGTTTCCATCATCCTCTGATCTTAGATATTCAAAGATATTATCATATCTTTCATTACAAATATCCTCCATATTTCTGAAGATATTTTCATAACTATTCTTATCTGAAATCAATAATCTCTTCGTGCTATCAGTGTTACATCATATAGAAACTATTAGTTTCTATATTCTGTAAATTTTCGAGCTTAAAATATGAATGTTATTGAAGTAATGTTGGCAACTGATGCATGAGATAGTATAATATAATGACACTTGATCAATGTGATTATATTACAGTAAGTCATGCTGAATTTCTAAATGGAACATGATGATTCACAGATTATAACGTCATCATGTGTCATGTTACATAACTCTTTCATTCTGATTAACTTCTGAACATATCAAGAAAATATATTCTTGATAGTTCTATTCTCAGTGATTCTGGTAATTTGACAAATCAAATCGTGCTAATACGTTCTTTCTTGTTTAGAACATTAAGCTCATTCGAAACTCCACACCTATGAATTCTGGACCGTTACTTGCAAAAAGAAAACCAAAGCAAGAAACTCCGAACTAGAAAGGGGGTATATATCGCAGCAAATAAGAGAGCGCATTAACTGTGGATGACAATAATTATAGGAGACAGAAGCAAGGACATTGAAATATAAGGGAAGATATAAAATCCAATAACAACACAGAAGTTACAAACCGTGGATATTAATACGAATAACAATATAAAGACACGGTATAATTAAGAATAGTATCCCCCCAAGGCAATAGTAGAAGTAAATATATTTTCTGGTGGAAGATTGAAAATAAGGATGACAGATACATAGATAGGAAAATATCAAGAATCAGAACTGGAAGGAGCGTTTCCCCAATATTTTAGAAGTAGGAATAGAGGAAGAAAGTATAGAAATGGTGAAAGTAATGGAACGTAAGAAGTTCATTTATAGTGAAAATACCAGACAAAGAAATCAAGGCAGATTTCCGCATTAATTATAGAAATCTTTATTTCCTTATTCGCCGAAGAATCAAATCTTTTTGATTTCGAAGATTTTCTATAAATCCCATGAATTCCGGAATTCAACCCTAACTCTGTCAACAGTTAAGATGAATCTTTACTTTCCTATTTCACTCTTTGGTGATAACTTCATTCGTACTCTTTGAATAATCGAATTATTTTTATCCATATTACTCAATGATGATAAAACTCTATTCATCAAGTCATATTCGTCAGGAAAACATTTTTTATTGTTAGCCATGACCACCTCACTCAAATTTCGGGACGAAATTTCTTTAACGGGTAGGTACTGTAGTGACCCGGAAATTTCCGACTAAATTTAAACTTAATCTTCATATGATTTCGATACGATGAGCAAAGTATGTAGAATTGAGTCTAGAAAATTTTGAAACAATGTTCATATATTCAATTGACCTTCGACCATTACCGACGATTCACGAACAACTATTTTTAAATAGATGCATGTATATATATATATATATATATATATATATATATATATATATATATATATATATATATATATATATATATATATATATATATATATATATATATATATATATATATATATATATATCTAATAATTTGAATTGTAAATTAGAATAATATAAAGTATAATAGAAGTTATTAGGAATATATTACTTAATATGTAATTGTTACTGTTATTGTTTTGTATATGAAATGAGTGCTCAATTTGTTAAATAATACTCCATTAAGTTGTTATGAAAGATCACACCATTTGTCCGATTACCCTTTCATCCTAATATAATATCAAACCTTTATTCATTAATATAGAAGTAGATAGTTAAAAACAACCAGTGATTTATCTTCATGATATATAATCCAATCATTTTAGTTCAATAAAACATTCAAGTGATAAATTCATTATCACAGTTCACTCATCCATTTCATTTTCATAATCGATCAATTCATATAATTAAACTTTACTGTTCTTGATTTCAATCACTTAATACATACAAATATAGATATTAACCAAAAATCCAAAACACTTTTCTTCTTTCTGTTTCCTATCTCAATCATCACCATTATTTTCAACCAACCCCACGATTGAAATTGTGTTACGTATTCTTTAATATCAACTTTTTCTGATTGGTGTCTAATCCATCAATTCTTATATTTTTATATATCTTCTTATATGAAAATAGATATAAGAATATACATCATTGCATATGGAAACCAATCACCTATCTCTCTATCTCTTTCTCCTATTTTTCAACCGTTTCCCATTTGATCTCTATGTTTCACTTAATCAAACCACCACTATCTTCGCGTTTTATGATTTCAATCCCCAACATAACCATAAACCATCAACTAGTTCATCCCTTACTCCACTAATATTACTACCTTTGAACTCTTGTTATTAACATTATCGATCATCATACACCGTATAAAATCGAATGCTAAAAATCAAACACCATCATCATGCTATTTTTCTCTTCATCAAACAAACATTCTGTACGCTTGCTACGTGGCTCCTTGTTTTGTTGGAAGACCACATTACATAAACCCACAAACCACTTCCATGATTGACCCATGTTATTTTTCTGTTCTAATTTGAACCAAAGCCAAAGAACCACCCACGACACCATCACTTCTCTCTCTCTCTCTCTCTCTCTCTCTCTCTATTCACTCTTCCTTGCTTTTCTATTATTGTTGCACGCTGCTGTAACCTTCTTTTGTTTCTGTTTTTAGACGAGCAAAATGAATCACCAATTAAACCGCCTGCTACTGCAACAGCATCAATTTTTTTTCTGATTCAGCTCGTTGTTCACCTTAACCCGTCTTCCTGTTGTAACGCGTTTTTTTTTCTCCTGTTTCAGTTTCAACTAGATAGTGATAATAAACAAACTTAGATGTGAGCTGTAAAGTGAAAAAATATGTGCTGGTTGTTTCCATTATAAAGCTGAACCCCACACCCACTTGTTAAAGTGATAGGGTGTTACACTGCACGATATTTTTTTTTCTCCAACAAACTATGCAGAAAATTTAGGCCAACTGGATTTCTAGTTGGGCTTAAATAAACTCGTTGGGCCATGTTCCTATTGGTGTAATCGGGCCGCCATCAGTTGTGCTATTACTTCTACTTCTACTTCGTTTCATTTTTTTTTTTTTTTTGTGATACATTATGGGGGATTAAGTAAGGGGTGATGACGATATGGGATGATGATAATGTTAATGATGATGAGTGTGTTAGATAATAATGATAACGAACGATTATTATGTTGATGAAAATCGAGTAAACGAAGGTGATGATGATGGGAAGATAGACGATTAAGAAGATGTTGATGATTAAGAAAATTATGATGATGAATGACGAAAAAGGTAACAGTGATGATGTTGGTATTATGATGATGATGATAACGGTTATGATACGATTATGATAGTGGCCGTCGTATTGTGATGATAGTTATGAAAATTAAGAATTGATGATAATATAGATGATAATGATATTATGTACATGAAAATTGATATGATGATGAAGTTGAGGATGATTATGATGTACGCGTATGATATTGATGATGTTTTAGATGATGAAGATAACGGATTATTAGAAGATGGAAGAGACAAATAGACATGTAGGATAAGTAGATTCGGTTTAGAAGTTATTCAGAAATGTTCAGCTAGAGGGATGGTTTATGGGTGTGGTCAGGGAACAAGAGGTTCTGAGTTCGAACCTCGGCTACTGCAAATCATTTAATCCTTTTTATGTTTTGGGCCGTGAGCATATTAGGTTGGGTTTGTAAATTGGGCCATTGTATTAGACCAAGCCCAATAGGTAACAAGCCTCGTGAACTGATTGATGGAAGAGTTAAATAAATTTCAATCCGAATGTTAAAAGATAAAACAAAATAGAGTAATGGTTAGGCGAATTGTGGGTGAGCGGGAGGTCATGGGTTCAAGTCCGGGAAGCTGTGTTTATTTTCTTTTTAAGAGATCATTTCTTGGAGGTAGTTTTATTATCCTTATTATTATTATTATTAACATTATTATTATTAATACAAATAAAATGACAAACATTAAAAACAAAATTATTATTTTCAATATGATTACTAAATATAATTATTACTATTAATATTATTAAATTAGTACTATTATAGTTATTAATATTACAAACAAAAGATTCATATAAAAACATAGTTATTACATAACAACTCTATTAGTATTTTTATAATTATTTATGTAAAATATATAAAACAAATATATTTAAGTTATTAATGAAACCTATAATTTATCAAGATAATATTTATATCACTAATAATATATAAATGTGTTCGAATTCCATTATATGTGTTAATATATACATAAATGATATAGGTTCGTGAATCCAAGGCCAACCCTGCATTGTTCAATATAGTCATATGTATTTTTACTACAAAATACATTAGGTGAGTTTCATTTGATTCCCTTTTTACTCTTTACGTTTTTGGGCTGAGAATACATGCAAATGCTTTATTAACTGTTTTACAATATTTATATGCGTGAGTTTCATTTGCTCCCTTTTTAAATGCTTTTGCAATATACATATTCTTGGGACTGAGAATACATGCGCTGCTTTTATAATTGTTTTACGAAATAGACACAAGTAATCGAAACTATATTCTATGGCTGGATTATTAAACCGAATATGCCCCTTTTTATTAAGTCTGGTAATCTAAGAATTAGGGAACAAACACCCTAATTGACGCGAATCCTAAAGATAGATCTATCGGGCCCAACAAGCCCCATCCAAAGTACCGGATGCTTTAGTACTTCGAAATTTATATCATGTCCGAAGGAGGATCCCGAAATGATGGGGATATTCTTATATGCATATTGTTAATGTCAGTTACCAGGTGTTCAATCCATATGAATGATATTTTTGTCTCTATGCATGGGACGTATGTTTATGAGAAATGAAAATATGAAATCTTGTGGTCTATTAAAATTATGAAATAATTACTTATGTTAAACTAATGAACTCACCAACCTTTTGGTTTGAAATGTCCCGTTCTTATTGATTAAAAACGTTCCATATTAATTGATTTCGTTGCGAGGTTTTGACCTCTATATGAGACGTTTTTCAAAGACTGCATTCATTTTAAAACAAACCATAACCTTTATTTCATCAATAAAGGTTTAAAAGGCTTTACGTAGATTATCAAATAATGATAATCTAAAATATCCTGTTTACACACGACCATTACATAATGGTTTACAATACAAATATGTTACAACAAAATAAGTTTCTTGAATGCAGTTTTTACACAATATCATACAAGCATGGACTCCAAATCTCGTCCTTATTTAAGTATGCGACAGCGGAAGCTCTTAATAATCACCTGAGAATAAACATGCTTAAAACGTCAACAAAAATGTTGGTGAGTTATAGGTTTAACCTATATATATCAAATCATAATAATAGACCACAAGATTTCATATTTCAATACACATCCCATACATAGAGATAAAAATCATTCATATGGTGAACACCTGGTAATCGACATTAACAAGATGCATATATAAGAATATCCCCATCATTCCGGGACACCCTTCGGATATGATATAAATTTCGAAGTACTAAAGCATCCAGTACTTTGGATGGGGCTTGTTGGGCCCGATAGATCTATCTTTAGGATTCGCGTCAATTAGGGTGTCTGTTCCCTAATTCTTAGATTACCAGACTTAATAAAAAGGGGCATATTCGATTTCGATAATTCAACCATAGAATGTAGTTTCACGTACTTGTGTCTATTTTGTAAATTATTTATAAAACCTGCATGTATTCTCATCCCAAAAATATTAGATTTTAAAAGTGGGACTATAACTCACTTTCACATATTTTTACTTCGCCGGGAAGTAAGACTTGGCCACTGGTTGATTCACGAACCTATAACAATATATACATATATATCAAAGTATGTTCAAAATACATTTATAACACTTTTAATATATTTTGATGTTTTAAGTTTATTAAGTCAGCTGTCCTCGTTAGTAACCTACAACTAGTTGTCCACAGTTAGATGTACAGAAATAAATCGATAAATATTATCTTGAATCAATCCACGACCCAGTGTATACGTATCTCAGTATTGATCACAACTCAAACTATATATATTTTGGAATCAACCTCAACCCTGTATAGCTAACTCCAACATTCACATATAGAGTGTCTATGGTTGTTCCGAAATATATATAGATGTGTCGACATGATAGGTCGAAACATTGTATACGTGTCTATGGTATCTCAAGATTACATAATATACAATACAAGTTGATTGAGTTATGGTTGGAATAGATTTGTTACCAATTTTCACGTAGCTAAAATGAGAAAAATTATCCAATCTTGTTTTACCCATAACTTCTTCATTTTAAATCCGTTTTGAGTGAATCAAATTGCTATGGTTTCATATTGAACTCTATTTTATGAATCTAAACAGAAAAAGTATAGGTTTATAGTCGGAAAAATAAGTTACAAGTCGTTTTTGTAAAGGTAGTCATTTCAGTCGAAAGAACGACGTCTAGATGACCATTTTAGAAAACATACTTCCACTTTGAGTTTAACCATAATTTTTGGATATAGTTTCATGTTCATAATAAAAATCATTTTCTCAGAATAACAACTTTTAAATCAAAGTTTATCATAGTTTTTAATTAACTAACCCAAAACAGCCCGCGGTGTTGCTACGACGGCGTAAATCCGGTTTTACGGTGTTTTTCGTGTTTTCAGGTTTTAAATCATTAAGTTAGCATATCATATAGATATAGAACATGTGTTTAGTTAATTTTAAAAGTCAAGTTAGAAGGATTAACTTTTGTTTACGAACAAGTTTAGAATTAACTAAACTATGTTCTAGTGATTACGAGTTTAAACCTTCGAATAAGATAGTTTTATATATATGAATCAAATGATGTTATGAACATCATTACTATCTCAAGTTTAGTAGGTAAACCTACTGGAAGTGATAAGAAATGATCTAGCTTCAAAGGATCTTGGATGGCTTGAAAGTTCTTGAAGTAGGATCATGACACAAAAACAAGTTCAAGTAAGATTTTTACTCGAATTAAGATAGTTTATAGTTATAGAAATTGAATCAAAGTTTGAATATGAATATTACCTTGAATAAGAAAGATAACCTACTGTATATAACAAAGGTTTCTTGATCTTATATGATTACTTGGAATGGATTAGAAAGCTTGGAAGTAAATTAGTAAACTTGAAGGGATTTTTGAAGTGTTCTTGAAGTGTTCTTCCTATGATGATTATAGCTTGATTCTTGAAGTGATTTTTGATGAAGATGATGATTAACTACTGGAAAAATACGTTCATAATAGTGTGGGTGTGTTGAGAGAGAATTAGAAAGAGAATTGGAAGTGAAATGGAGTGAATGATGAGTGGTAATTGGTGAGTGGTGAGTGGGGTTAAAAGGAGTTCTAGTTAGTTGACTAGCTCATGGTAGAAGTTAAAATTGATTAGTCATACATGACATAATCAAGAGTGGAATCCCATGCTAGTTCCTATTGGTATATACCCATAGTAAGTACGTTTTGAAGCTGTGTATAATACGGGTAAAAATACGACTAGAATTCTTGATGAAAGAAAAGAATGGGAAAGTAACTGTAACCATTTTCGTTAAGTATGAGTGTTTTGATATATGTCTTGAAGTCTTCCAAAAGTATTTTAATACATCTAAATACACTACATGTATATACATTTTAACTGAGTCGTTAAGTCATCGTTAGTCGTTACATGTAAGTGTTGTTTTGAAACCTTTAAGTTAACGATCTCAATTAATGTTGTTAACCCATTGTTTATTATATCTAATGAGATGTTAAATTATTATATTATCATGATATTATGATATATTAATATATCTTAATATGATATATATACATTTAAATGTCGTTACAACGATAATCGTTACATATATGTCTCGTTTCGAAATCCTTAAGTTAGTAGTCTTGTTTATATGTATATAACTCATTGTTAATATACTTATGGAGATACTTACTTATCATAATCTCATGTTAACCATATGTATATCCATATATATATCGTCATGTCGTTTTTACAAGTTTTAACGTTCGTGAATCGCCGGTCAACTTGGGTGGTCAATTGTCTATATGAAACATATTTCAATTAATCAAGTCTTAACAAGTTTGATTGCTTAACATGTTGGAAACATTTAATCATGTAAATATCAATCTCAATTAATATATATAAACATGGAAAAGTTCGGGTCACTACAGTACCTACCCGTTAATTAAATTTCGTCCCGAAATTTTAAGCTGTTGAAGGTGTTGACGAATCTTCTGGAAATAGATGCGGGTATTTCTTCTTCATCTGATCTTCACGCTCCCAGGTGAACTCGGGTCCTCTACGAGCATTCCATCTAACCTTAACAATTGGTATCTTGTTTTGCTTAAGTCTTTTAACCTCACGATCCATTATTTCGACGGGTTCTTCGATGAATTGGAGTTTTTCGTTGATTTGGATTTCATCTAACGGAATAGTGAGATCTTCTTTAGCAAAACATTTCTTCAAATTCGAGACGTGGAAAGTGTTATGTACAGCCGCGAGTTGTTGAGGTAACTCAAGTCGGTAAGCTACTGGTCCGACACGATCAATAATCTTGAATGGTCCAATATACCTTGGATTTAATTTCCCTCATTTACCAAATCGAACAACGCCTTTCCAAGGTGCAACTTTAAGCATGACCATCTCTCCAATTTCAAATTCTATATCTTTTCTTTTAATGTCAGCGTAGCTCTTTTGTCGACTTTGGGCGGTTTTCAACCGTTGTTGAATTTGGATGATCTTCTCGGTAGTTTCTTGTATAATCTCCGGACCCGTAATCTGTCTATCCCCCACTTCACTCCAACAAATCGGAGACCTGCACTTTCTACCATAAAGTGCTTCAAACGGTGCCATCTCAATGCTTGAATGGTAGCCGTTGTTGTAGGAAAATTCTGCTAATGGTAGATGTCGATCCCAACTGTTTCTGAAATCAATAACACATGCTCGTAGCATGTCTTCAAGCGTTTGTATCGTCCTTTCGCTCTGCCCATCTGTTTGTGGATGATAGGCAGTACTCATGTCTAGACGAGTTCCTAATGCTTGCTGTAAAGTCTGCCAGAATCTTGAAATAAATCTGCCATCCCTATCAGAGATAATAGAGATTGGTATTCCATGTCTGGAGACGACTTCCTTCAGATACAGTCGTGCTAACTTCTCCATCTTGTCATCTTCTCTTATTGGCAGGAAGTGTGCTGATTTGGTGAGACGATCAACTATTACCCAAATAGTATCAAAACCACTTGCAGTCCTTGGCAATTTAGTGATGAAATCTATGGTAATGTTTTCCCATTTCCATTCTGGGATTTCGGGTTGTTGAAGTAGACCTGATGGTTTCTGATGCTCAGCTTTGACCTTAGAACACGTCAAACATTCTCCTACGTATTTAGCAACATCGGCTTTCATACCCGGCCACCAAAAATGTTTCTTGAGATCCTTGTACATCTTCCCCGTTCCAGGATGTATTGAGTATCGGGTTTTATGAGCTTCTCTAAGTACCATTTCTCTCATATCCCCAAATTTTGGTACCCAAATCCTTTCAGCCCTATACCGGGTTCCGTCTTCCCGAATATTAAGATGCTTCTCCGATCCTTTGGGTATTTCATCCTTTAAATTTCCCTCTTTTAAAACTCCTTGTTGTGCCTCCTTTATTTGAGTAGTAATGTTATTATGAATCATTATATTCATAGATTTTACTCGAATGGGTTCTCTGTCCTTCCTGCTCAAGGCATCGGCTACCACATTTGCCTTCTCCGGGTGGTAACGAATCTCAAAGTCATAATCATTCAATAATTCAATCCACCTACGCTGCCTCATATTCAGTTGTTTCTGATTAAATATGTGTTGAAGACTTTTGTGGTCGGTATATATAATACTTTTGACCCCATATAAGTAGTGCCTCCAAGTCTTTAATGCAAAAACAACCGCGCCTAATTCCAAATCATGCGTCGTATAATTTTGTTCGTGAATCTTCAATTGTCTAGACGCATAAGCAATCACCTTCGTTCGTTGCATTAATACACAACCAAGACCTTGCTTTGATGCGTCACAATAAATCACAAAATCATCATTCCCTTCAGGCAATGACAATATAGGTGCCGTAGTTAGCTTTTTCTTCAATAACTGAAACGCTTTCTCTTGTTCATCATTCCATTCAAATTTCTTCCCTTTATGCGTTAATGCAGTCAAGGGTTTTGCTATTCTGGAAAAGTCTTGGATGAACCTTCTGTAGTAACCAGCTAGTCCTAAAAATTGGCTTATGTGTTTCGGAGTTTTCGGGGTTTCCCACTTTTCAACAGTTTCTATCTTTGCCGGATCCACCTCAATACCTTCTTTGTTCACTATGTGACCGAGGAATTGAACTTCTTCCAACCAAAATGCACACTTTGAAAACTTAGCGTACAATTCTTCCTTCCTCAATACTTCTAACACCTTTCTCAAATGTTCACCGTGTTCTTGGTCATTCTTTGAGTAAATAAGTATGTCATCAATGAAAACAATGACAAACTTGTCAAGGTATGGTCCACACACTCGGTTCATAAGGTCCATGAACACAGCTGGTGCATTAGTTAAACCAAACGGCATGACCATAAACTCGTAATGACCGTAACGTGTTCTGAAAGCAGTCTTTGGAATATCATCTTCTTTCACCCGCATTTGATGATACCCGGAACGTAAGTCAATCTTTGAATAAACAGACGAGCCTTGTAGTTGATCAAATAAGTCGTCGATTCTCGGTAGTGGGTAGCGGTTCTTGATGGTAAGTTTGTTCAACTCTCGGTAGTCGATACACAACCTGAATGTACCATCTTTCTTCTTGACAAACAAAACAGGAGCTCCCCACGGTGATGTGCTTGGTCGAATGAAACCACGCTCTAAAAGTTCTTGTAATTGGCTTTGCAGTTCTTTCATCTCGCTGGGTGCGAGTCTGTAAGGAGCACGAGCTATTGGTGCAGCTCCTGGTACAAGATCTATTTGAAATTCAACGGATCGATGTGGGGGTAATCCCGGTAATTCTTTCGGAAATACATCGGGAAATTCTTTTGCAATGGGAACATCATTGATGCTCTTTTCTTCAGTTTGTACTTTCTCGACGTGTGCTAGAACAGCATAGCAACCTTTTCTTATTAGTTTTTGTGCCTTCAAATTACTAATAAGATGTAGCTTCGTGTTGCCTTTTTCTCCGTACACCATTAAGGGTTTTCCTTTTTCTCGTATAATGCGAATTGCATTTTTGTAACAAACGATCTCTGCATTCACTTCTTTCAACCAGTCCATACCGATTATCACATCAAAACTCCCTAACTCTACTGGTATCAAATCAATCTTAAATGTTTCGCTAACCAGTTTAATTTCTCGATTCTGACATATATTATCTGCTGAAATTAATTTACCATTTGCTAATTCGAGTAAAAATTTACTATCCAAAGGCGTCAATGGACAACTTAATTTAGCACAAAAATCTCTACTCATATAGCTTCTATCCGCACCCGAATCAAATAAAACGTAAGCAGATTTATTGTCAATAAGAAACGTACCCGTAACAAGCTCCGGGTCTTCCTGTGCCTCTGCCGCATTAATATTGAAAACTCTTCCGCGGCCTTGTCCATTCGTGTTCTCCTGGTTCGGGCAATTTCTAATAATGTGGCCCGGTTTTCCACATTTATAACAAACTACATTGGCATAACTTGCTCCGACACTACTTGCTCCGCCATTACTCGTTCCGACACCATTTGTTCCTTTCATTCTGTTAACCCCTGGTCCGTAGACATCACACTTCGCCGCGCTATGACCATTTCTTTTACACTTATTGCAAAATTTGGTGCAGAACCCCGAGTGATACTTTTCACACCTTTGGCATAGCTGCTTCTGATTGTTGTTGTTGTTGCGGTTATTATTGTTGTTGGGATGATTGTTGTAGTTGCTGTTGTTGTTGTTGTTGTTGTTGTTGGGCCGTTTGTTGTAGTTGCGATTGATGTTGCGATTGTTGGGATAATTGTTGCGATTATTGTTGTAATTGCTGTTGTTGTTGTATTGGTGATTCTTATCACCGTTTTCCTCCCACTTTCTTTTGACTTGCTTCACATTGGCCTCTTCAGCAGTCTGTTCTTTAATTCTTTCTTCAATCTGATTCACTAGTTTGTGAGCCATTCTACATGCCTGTTGTATGGAGGCGGGCTCGTGTGAACTTATATCTTCTTGGATTCTTTCCGGTAATCCTTTCACAAACGCGTCGATCTTCTCTTCCTCATCTTCGAATGCTCCCGGACACAATAGGCACAATTCTGTGAATCGTCTTTCGTACGTGGTAATATCAAATCCTTGGGTTCGTAACCCTCTAAGTTCTGTCTTGAGCTTATTGACCTCGGTTCTGGGACGGTACTTCTCATTCATCAAGTGCTTGAATGCTGACCACGGTAGTGCGTACGCATCGTCTTGTCCCACTTGCTCTAGATAGGTATTCCACCATGTTAACGCAGAACCTGTGAAGGTATGCGTAGCGTACTTCACTTTGTCCTCTTCAGTACACTTACTTATGGCAAACACCGATTCGACCTTCTCGGTCCACCGTTTCAATCCGATCGGTCCTTCGGTTCCATCAAATTCCAAAGGTTTGCAGGCAGTGAATTCTTTGTAGGTGCATCCTACACGATTTCCTGTACTGCTAGATCCAAGGTTATTGTTGGTATGTAGCGCAGCCTGTACTGCGGCTATGTTTGAAGCTAGAAAAGTACGGAATTCCTCTTCATTCATATTCACGGTGTGTCGAGTAGTCGGTGCCATTTCCTTCAAAATAGTCAAATGGAACAAGTTAATCATACAGAATATTAAGAGTAGTTAATAGTATTTCGTAGCATAATATGAACTCATTTATAAAAGCTTTTTCTTCATATTAGCGTTTTATAAGTTTAAATTCGGGTAGTACCTACCCGTTAAGTTCATACTTAGTAGCTAATATACAATTCAACTACTACAATTCTATATGAAAAACTGATTATAATAATATTTCGCGTTCAAACTTTTATACAATATTTTACAAACTTACAATACCGCTTATTTTACATAAAGCATGAAATATAGCACACAATATGAAACGCCCCGTCATAATAATCCATGACGACCAACGTTTACTCGGTCCCATAACCTTGATCGAAAACTCTATATGAATATTTTAAACAACCATTGCATTCATTTATTTAAATGGATTACCCGAAAAGGAAAATCCAACTTTTTAAAAGTTTTAAAGACAACCAAAGGAAATAAATGTTTGCTCAAACGTCAACCAACAACCATAATAACTGAATGTATGAAAACAGAATGCAATATTATACATGTTTAAATAAAAATCTGCGACACAATATGCAGACTCTCTAGCCAGTGGAAGCAAATAATCAATCATCACCTGAGAATAAAACATGCGAGTAAAAGTCAACAAAAATGTTGAGTGAATTATAGGTTTAGTATAACAACAGTATAAAATTAGACCACAAGATTTAATGTTGAGAAACGTCTTAAAAATATTATTACATCTTCCGTGAGCACTTGGTAACTTAACTTGTCTCATTTTATTTACCCTTGCAATATATAATATACACAGAAACATGTGTATCTTCTAACGAAGTACTAAACATTCCGTTAAACACTAGCGCGACTAGCACAGAATGGGGCGGCCAGGCCCGATAGATCTATCCATAGGATTCGCGTTTACTAGCAAGAACCAGTAATTAAAAGTTACCAAATTAGGGAATATTTGTGTTTCAACTCACAATGAATAATTTACCATGATTTGCCACTTGTGTCTAATAGGTAAAACAAAAAAAGCATGTATTCTCATCCCAAAATATTTAAAACATTAGAAAAAGGTGGGACTATAACTCACCTTAAAGTGCGCAGCAAAATACACAAGAGCAACAAAATGCGTAAGAACGTCTCGAAGCGTTTAACCTAGAGTAATAAGGTTGGTCAGTTGTCATACAACACCTTTATAAGTTATCTTCATATTCCTTATATTTTTATTCTATTCTTTTAATTTAGTATTGCAACAACATATAAGCCTTAGATTTGGATAGTGTAGATGATTTGGATAGTTATTTTAATGTTTGTAACTCTAGTGATAGTTCAAGGGTGAAAATCGAAAATTTCAAAAATCATCATCTTTATTCTCGATTCTGCATGTGCCTTTTTTATAGATATATTAAAATAATACTTTCAAGAACTAAAATTGAAATTCATATAAATTATCACCTAGTCTTCCATGTTCGTTTGATTCTTCCATATTATTTATTTTCTTTCATGAATTCAAATAAGTATTTAAAAAAAATGATTCTAAATACGGTAAAATTCTAAGATTTATTTACTACTAGTTTAAGCCACAAAACTATATGATATCGTTACCGGAAAAAAAAAACAGAGCATTCATATATTTTCATTCTTTTGATTGTAAATATGTAATCGAACTAAGTCTACACCGTATTACAAGTACTATAACTTTTGGATTTGTATTTGTCAATAAGAATAGATAAATTTTTAGTCACAAAGCTCTTCAATATTGTTATCGAAACGATGAGTACGAGTTAATCTTGGTTACTTTTAGAGATATCAAAACAAGATAATGAATATGGCTGCATAGCATGTTAATTAATATTCAGTTTAAGAATGAGAAATACCTTGGGAGTAACCGATTTAGTACCGAATTAAATGCGTAGATTAATCTCTCGATCTCGTTTAAGCTTTCTCACTTGCTCTATGTTTCTTTTATTTTCTCTGGTTGTGTGTTTTTTTTTTTTTTTATTTGTTTACGTGAGTGTGTGATGTTTAATCTGGTGGATGTATATATATAACGTTGGGTCTATCCATAAAACTCATGGTGGGCAATTAAATTGGGATTTGAGCACTAGTTTGTTGACTTTATTATTCTTTTCATTTGCTTGAATTATTAAGAACTTATTCTATATTTATATTATAATCATGTCGTTGATGTTTAAATGGATCAGGTGAGAGATAATAACAATATTATCTTTGACCAAGTTATAGCCAAACTCAGTGTATGTTAGTCAACTAGATGGAGGCTTGTAAATTTTAAATGTTTAACTACAAATTTAGAGAATAGATATATTTTGAGTTTTATATCTTTGAAAGATTAGAGAATATATATCTTTTGATTTAAACGTCTGTTGCAACAATTACGATATTATTCTCGATTAACAAAAGTGAAAATTTAAAACCCACTCCATATCTACTATGTAGTATTATTATATAATAATAGTTGTTATTGTTATATTTACTTATTTATATCATTTCTCATACGTACACCTTAGTACAATTGTATTATTATTATTATTACTATTATTATTATTATTATTATTATTATTATTATTTTACTTGGACTTACAAATTAGCCAAGTTTGTTATTTTAAAGAGCAAGGTCCATGTTAGTTGAGTGGTTGCATTCACTATTACAACTAATTTCTTTTTGTTTTTTTTTTTTATATAAACTAGTGGTATGGCCATGGTCCTTTGCCCAATTTATATGCATATGCAAGTCTGCTTTAGCCAATACTTTTTGACTAAATGTATAAAACGACATGTTTGGGTTTTTGTTCAACAACTACCAATAATTGGTACACTTTTAATTATTTGTCTGTTACAATAACTAATCTTGTTTTCTTAATTATTTTAATTGTTTGTTCAATTAATTTTTCTTTCTTTCTCATCACATGTGTATTTTTATATAAAAATTTAGATTTAACAACTAATCATTTGGACTTAATATGACGTGATGATACATTGATGTCAAACTAAATCATTCAACAGTGTGTGCTTAAATTGACTTCAAACATATAAATTATAGACTCTAAACAAAATAAATATAAAATATTAAACCACAAGTTTTTAGGAAGTTTCAAGATTAATTATAAAGACTGTCCATCGTCTTCAAGATTATAAAGATTATAAAGATCGTCTTTCGTCACTATATATACCATTTATCCTCTAATTCTTTAGATACATTATGAGATTGTGAATTAACGATCATAATTATACTAGTCTTTTATTTAGGACAATTATGAACATATATGTATTAAGTAAAAATTTAAATTACATTTATAACTAATCGCGGAAGCAATACTACCATTAATGTTGTTATTATTATTATTATTTTTATATATAATCATAATAAATAACAATAATATCTTAAATGTAATTATTTAATTATTTAAGTTTGGTAGTGGGCAAAATCTATTAGAAGGAATAGATGGACAACTCATAGGGCTCCCAAAAATATTCGATCATATTGCTAAAATGGCCTAATTCATTAATTTGGCCTTTTGACCTTGGCCTGAAAGATAAACGAACTTGATCCGAGATAAATAACATTACGCGATTAAATTACGCGAGAAGGATAAAAATTCATGAAATAAAATATAGAAATATTTTATTAAATCCATATGACATTGGAATGTCTTATAAAGATAATTCGGATTTGGAAATCACAAAATATGATCGTTGGTTTAGAAACTTTAACGAGACGATTCTTCGAATAAAAATGTTATACGTAGGAACGTACTAACACATAAATACACATTTCCATTCAATAAATAATATTGGAATATTATTTAAATTATTTAGAATGTAATAAATCATATAGAAATGACATGGCAAAGCTATCAGTTAACAAAAGTTAAATATTTAATAGAAAAAAAATAACGGAAAAATTAGGGTCATGACAGTACCTGCCTGTTAAAGAAATTTCGTCCCGAAATTTAAGCAGGTGTAGGGGTTGACTCGTCATTTGGGAACAAATGCGGGTATTTCTGCTTCATCTGATCTTCACGTTCCCAAGTGAACTCGGGTCCGCGTCTAGCGTTCCATCTAACTCGGACAATAGGAATTCTGCTCTGTTTAAGAGTCTTAACCTCTCGGTCCATGATTTCAATAGGCTCCTCAATAAAATGCAATTGCTTATCAACTTGAAGTTCCTCCAGAGGAATAGTCTGATCGGCCTCGGCCAAACACTTCTTTAAATTCGATATATGGAAAACATCGTGAACAGCACTGAGCTCTTGTGGCAATCTCAAACGATAAGCCACTGGTCCAACTCTTTCAATGATCTCAAATGGTCCCACGAAACGAGGACTCAACTTTCCCCTTTTACCAAAACGGATCACACCCTTCCAAGGCGAAACCTTTAACATAACACGATCACCAACTTGAAATTCAACATCTTTCCTTCCCTTATCGGCATAACTCTTTTGCCGACTTCTAGCGGTTCTCAATCTTTCTTTAATCTGCACAATCTTCTCAGTAGTCTCGTGAATAATTTCTGGACCTGTGAGTTGAGCATCCCCAACCTCATTCCAACAAATAGGAGACCTACACTTCCTACCATACAAAGCTTCAAACGGTGCGGCTTTAATACTTGCATGATAACTGTTGTTATAAGAAAACTCAGCCAGCGGCAAATATTTATCCCACCCATTTCCAAATTCAATAACACACGCCCGCAACATATCTTCTAACGTTTGAATGGTCCTTTCACTTTGACCATCCGTTTGAGGATGATAAGCGGTGCTCATATCCAATCTAGTACCCAAGGCTTCCTGTAAAGATCGCCAAAACCTTGATACAAATCGACTGTCTCGGTCGGAGATAATGGATATAGGAACACCATGCCTACAAACAATCTCCTTCAAATACAAACGAGTGAGTTTCTCCATCGAATCTGTTTCCCTAATCGGCAAAAAGTGAGCCGACTTAGTAAGTCGATCTATAATTACCCAAATGGCATCATAGCCACCCGAAACTCTTGGTAACTTCGTAATAAAATCCATAGTAATACCTTCCCACTTCCACTCGGGAATTTCAGGTTGCACCAAAAGTCCAGACGGCTTTTGATGTTCAGCTTTGACCTTAGCACAGGTCAAACACTTAGCCACATACTTGGCCACATCACCTTTTAAATTATGCCACCAATACAGCTCCTTAAGATCCTGGTACATCTTTCCTGAACCAGGATGAATAGAGTACCTAGTCTTATGAGCCTCATCTAACACAAGTTGTCGGAGGCCTCCAAATTTTGGAACCCAAAGACGTCCCGCAAAGTACCTAGTACCATCAGCTCGTACCTCAAACTTCTTAGCCACGCTTTTTATATTCTCCTTCACGAAATTCTCCTCCTTTAAGGCTTCTTGTTGTGCCTCAAGAATCTGCCTAGCGAGGTTAGTTCGGATTGTCATATTCAAGGCCCTAAACCTGCGAGGTTCAGCCCTCTCTTTACGACTTAACGCATCGGCAACAACATTGGCTTTACCCGGATGATATAAGAGCTCGCAATTATAATCGTTTAACGTCTCAATCCACCTTCGTTGTCTCATGTTCAAATGTTTCTGATCGAGGATATGTTGAAGACTTTTGTGATCTGTGTACACTGTACTCTTAACCCCATACAAATAATGTCTCCAAATCTTAAGCGCAAAAACAACGGCCCCCAACTCTAAATCATGAGTTGTGTAGTTCTGCTCGTGAATCTTCAACTGACGTGACGCGTACGCAATAACTTTCTTTCGTTGCATCAAAACACAACCAAAGCCCTGTCGCGACGCATCACAATAAACAACAAAGTCATCATTACCCTCCGGTAGTGACAATATCGGAGCGGTAGTCAACTTCTTCTTCAAAATCTGAAAAGCATTCTCTTGTTCATCCTTCCACTCATACTTCTTCCCCTTGTGCGTTAAAGCAGTTAGAGGTTTCGCTATACGAGAGAAATCTTGAATGAATCTTCTATAGTAGCCTGCCAACCCTAGAAACTGACGAATCTGTGTAGGAGTCTTCGGAATTTCCCACTTCTCAATTGCCTCAATCTTGGCAGGATCAACTTGTATTCCCTGTTTACTAATAACATGTCCAAGGAATTGAACTTCTCTTAACCAGAAATCACACTTAGAGAATTTAGCGTACAACTCTTCTTTCCTCAACAAATCAAGTACCAACTTCAAATGTTCTTCGTGTTCTTCATCACTCTTGGAATAAATAAGAATGTCGTCGATGAAAACAATAACGAATTTATCCAGATAGGGTCTACACACACGGTTCATGAGGTCCATGAACACAGCAGGTGCATTTGTCAATCCGAACGGCATAACAAGGAATTCGTAGTGACCATAACGGGTGCGAAAAGCAGTTTTCGGAATATCAGATTCTTTAACACGCAGTTGATGATAACCGGAACGAAGATCGATCTTAGAATAAACAGACGAACCTTGTAGCTGATCGAACAGATCATCAATTCTAGGAAGAGGGTAACGGTTTTTAATAGTAAGCTTGTTCAATTCACGATAATCAATACACAAACGAAACGAACCATCTTTCTTTTTGACGAACAGAACAGGAGCTCCCCACGGGGAAGAGCTGGGACGAATGAAACCTTTCTCTAATAAATCTTGAAGTTGACTTGCAAGTTCTTGGAGTTCGGATGGAGCAAGTCTATAAGGCGCACGGGCTACAGGAGCAGCACCCGGTGCTAGATCAATTTGAAACTCGACCGCTCGGTGCGGTGGAAGTCCGGGTAAATCTTCAGGAAACACTTCGGGAAAGTCACGGACGATTGCTACGTCACTCAGCTGTCTTTCTTTTGGATCGGGTTTTCTTACGTGAGCAAGAATAGCATGACACCCTTTCCTGAGATACTTCTGAACTTTCAAACAGCTAATGAGGTTCAACTGCTTGCACTTCCTATCACCATAGATCATTAACGGTTCTCCATCTACTTGAAGAATACGAATAGCCTTCTCATAGCAAACGATCTCAGCTCGATTCTTGGATAGCCAATCCATACCAATGATTACATCAAAACTTCCTAACTCAATAGGTATCAAGTCTAAATCAAAACTTCTATCACCCAAAGTTATACTACAATTACGATACACTTTTTCAGCCTTAAGTAATTTACCATTAGCTACCTCTACAGTATACTTTCCGTCTAAGGTCGATAATGGAGTGATGATTTTAGGACTTAGTTTGCTAGACACGAAACATGAATCCGCACCAGAATCAAATAGAACATGAAGCAGTAAATTATTGACTGAAAACGTACCAGTAACCAACTCAGGATCCTCTTTCGCATCTTTGACATTAATGTTGAACGCTCTACCACGCGCGTTCCCACCATTTTTCTTCTTATCCGGGCACGAATCGATAAAATGTCCTGGTTTTCCGCACCCATAACAAACCCTCGGTGCAACAACTTTATCCTTCCCATTAATAGGTTCCTTTGCAGCAGTATTAGAAATAGAGCTTTTACAATCTTGAGCTATGTGTCCCTGTTTGTTGCACTTAGAACACACAGCTGTACAGAACCCAGTATGGTTCTTGTAGCATCTTGGGCACCTTTGACGCTGATTACCCTGCTTTGAACCCGAGTTATTATGCTTCTTATGCTGATTGTGATTTGAGTTGCGGTTACTTTCCCATTTCCGCTTCCCGCTCTCATCTTTCTTAGCAACCTCATTGCCAGTTTCTCCAGATGAAATCTTCTTTGCCTTACGCAAAATCTTGTCGTTCAGCTTGTGTGCCATAGCTATGGCAGCTTCAATAGTTTGAGGTTCACTGGATTCAACCCCAACTTCAATCAAGTCAGACAATCCTTCAATATAAGCCTCGATCTTGAGGTCTTCGGTAGGAAAAACATTTGGACACAAAAGAGTCAACTCAAAGAATCGCTGGTCATAAGCATCAATATCATTTCCCTTCATTTTTAGATTTTTCAGCTCAGTCTCTAGTTTCTTAAGTTCACCTCTTGGACAGTAGCGGGTGATCATTTTTTGCTTGAAAGCTTCCCAACTAAGGCCATATGCCACATCATTCCCAATAGCACTAACATGATTATTCCACCAGGTCAATGCACTATTTTTCAAAGTGCAACTGGCGAAGTTCACCTTATCCTCTTCTCGGACCCTGCTAGCTCGGAATATAGATTCCAACTTCTCAAACCAACGTGAAAGACCAACTGGTCCTTCAGTACCACAAAACTCTTGAGGTTTACTCCCCATGAAGGTCTTGTGAGAACAACCATCATGGTTCCCATTTCCATTCCCATTATTGCCATTGTTGTTGATATTATTCTGAAGAGTTGTGGCCATAGCAGCAGTGGCAGCAGCGATACCCTCTGCTAACAATCGCTGAAAGCGAGCTTCGGTAGATTCACGAGGAGGCATGATCTTAGCACGAGAATAAAGAAAGATAAGATAAGAAGAAATCACGGTTAGTCACGTAAATCACATGCATATATATAGTAGAAATAACATTAAAATCTAACTTATAATAAATCAGATAATGTTCATTTAACGCATAATAATGCTATAATCATAAAAAGGTCAGGCTGTAGACTAGACTCTAATGCACCCTATTGACCCAGGGTTGACCACATTACGACCACCTAGTTCCCTACAACCAAAGCTCTGATACCAAAAGAAACGCCCCGTCATAATAATCCATGACGACCAACGTTTACTCGGTCCCATAACCTTGATCGAAAACTCTATATGAATATTTTAAACAACCATTGCATTCATTTATTTAAATGGATTACCCGAAAAGGAAAATCCAACTTTTTAAAAGTTTTAAAGACAACCAAAGGAAATAAATGTTTGCTCAAACGTCAACCAACAACCATAATAACTGAATGTATGAAAACAGAATGCAATATTATACATGTTTAAATAAAAATCTGCGACACAATATGCAGACTCTCTAGCCAGTGGAAGCAAATAATCAATCATCACCTGAGAATAAAACATGCGAGTAAAAGTCAACAAAAATGTTGAGTGAATTATAGGTTTAGTATAACAACAGTATAAAATTAGACTACAAGATTTAATGTTGAGAAACGTCTTAAAAATATTATTACATCTTCCGTGAGCACTTGGTAACTTAACTTGTCTCATTTTATTTACCCTTGCAATATATAATATACACAGAAACATGTGTATCTTCTAACGAAGTACTAAACATTCCGTTAAACACTAGCGCGACTAGCACAGAATGGGGCGGCCAGGCCCGATAGATCTATCCATAGGATTCGCGTTTACTAGCAAGAACCAGTAATTAAAAGTTACCAAATTAGGGAATATTTGTGTTTCAACTCACAATGAATAATTTACCATGATTTGCCACTTGTGTCTAATAGGTAAAACAAAAAAAGCATGTATTCTCATCCCAAAATATTTAAAACATTAGAAAAAGGTGGGACTATAACTCACCTTAAAGTGCGCAGCAAAATACACAAGAGCAACAAAATGCGTAAGAACGTCTCGAAGCGTTTAACCTAGAGTAATAAGGTTGGTCAGTTGTCATACAACACCTTTATAAGTTATCTTCATATTCCTTATATTTTTATTCTATTCTTTTAATTTAGTATTGCAACAACATATAAGCCTTAGATTTGGATAGTGTAGATGATTTGGATAGTTATTTTAATGTTTGTAACTCTAGTGATAGTTCAAGGGTGAAAATCGAAAATTTCAAAAATCATCATCTTTATTCTCGATTCTGCATGTGCCTTTTTTATAGATATATTAAAATAATACTTTCAAGAACTAAAATTGAAATTCATATAAATTATCACCTAGTCTTCCATGTTCGTTTGATTCTTCCATATTATTTATTTTCTTTCATGAATTCAAATAAGTATTTAAAAAAAATGATTCTAAATACGGTAAAATTCTAAGATTTATTTACTACTAGTTTAAGCCACAAAACTATATGATATCGTTACCGGAAAAAAAAAAACAGAGCATTCATATATTTTCATTCTTTTGATTGTAAATATGTAATCGAACTAAGTCTACACCGTATTACAAGTACTATAACTTTTGGATTTGTATTTGTCAATAAGAATAGATAAATTTTTAGTCACAAAGCTCTTCAATATTGTTATCGAAACGATGAGTACGAGTTAATCTTGGTTACTTTTAGAGATATCAAAACAAGATAATGAATATGGCTGCATAGCATGTTAATTAATATTCAGTTTAAGAATGAGAAATACCTTGGGAGTAACCGATTTAGTACCGAATTAAATGCGTAGATTAATCTCTCGATCTCGTTTAAGCTTTCTCACTTGCTCTATGTTTCTTTTATTTTCTCTGGTTGTGTGTTTTTTTTTTTTTTATTTGTTTACGTGAGTGTGTGATGTTTAATCTGGTGGATGTATATATATAACGTTGGGTCTATCCATAAAACTCATGGTGGGCAATTAAATTGGGATTTGAGCACTAGTTTGTTGACTTTATTATTCTTTTCATTTGCTTGAATTATTAAGAACTTATTCTATATTTATATTATAATCATGTCGTTGATGTTTAAATGGATCAGGTGAGAGATAATAACAATATTATCTTTGACCAAGTTATAGCCAAACTCAGTGTATGTTAGTCAACTAGATGGAGGCTTGTAAATTTTAAATGTTTAACTACAAATTTAGAGAATAGATATATTTTGAGTTTTATATCTTTGAAAGATTAGAGAATATATATCTTTTGATTTAAACGTCTGTTGCAACAATTACGATATTATTCTCGATTAACAAAAGTGAAAATTTAAAACCCACTCCATATCTACTATGTAGTATTATTATATAATAATAGTTGTTATTGTTATATTTACTTATTTATATCATTTCTCATACGTACACCTTAGTACAATTGTATTATTATTATTATTACTATTATTATTATTATTATTATTATTATTATTATTATTTTACTTGGACTTACAAATTAGCCAAGTTTGTTATTTTAAAGAGCAAGGTCCATGTTAGTTGAGTGGTTGCATTCACTATTACAACTAATTTCTTTTTGTTTTTTTTTTTTATATAAACTAGTGGTATGGCCATGGTCCTTTGCCCAATTTATATGCATATGCAAGTCTGCTTTAGCCAATACTTTTTGACTAAATGTATAAAACGACATGTTTGGGTTTTTGTTCAACAACTACCAATAATTGGTACACTTTTAATTATTTGTCTGTTACAATAACTAATCTTGTTTTCTTAATTATTTTAATTGTTTGTTCAATTAATTTTTCTTTCTTTCTCATCACATGTGTATTTTTATATAAAAATTTAGATTTAACAACTAATCATTTGGACTTAATATGACGTGATGATACATTGATGTCAAACTAAATCATTCAACAGTGTGTGCTTAAATTGACTTCAAACATATAAATTATAGACTCTAAACAAAATAAATATAAAATATTAAACCACAAGTTTTTAGGAAGTTTCAAGATTAATTATAAAGACTGTCCATCGTCTTCAAGATTATAAAGATCGTCTTTCGTCACTATATATACCATTTATCCTCTAATTCTTTAGATACATTATGAGATTGTGAATTAACGATCATAATTATACTAGTCTTTTATTTAGGACAATTATGAACATATATGTATTAAGTAAAAATTTAAATTACATTTATAACTAATCGCGGAAGCAATACTACCATTAATGTTGTTATTATTATTATTATTTTTATATATAATCATAATAAATAACAATAATATCTTAAATGTAATTATTTAATTATTTAAGTTTGGTAGTGGGCAAAATCTATTAGAAGGAATAGATGGACAACTCATAGGGCTCCCAAAAATATTCGATCATATTGCTAAAATGGCCTAATTCATTAATTTGGCCTTTTGACCTTGGCCTGAAAGATAAACGAACTTGATCCGAGATAAATAACATTACGCGATTAAATTACGCGAGAAGGATAAAAATTCATGAAATAAAATATAGAAATATTTTATTAAATCCATATGACATTGGAATGTCTTATAAAGATAATTCGGATTTGGAAATCACAAAATATGATCGTTGGTTTAGAAACTTTAACGAGACGATTCTTCGAATAAAAATGTTATACGTAGGAACGTACTAACACATAAATACACATTTCCATTCAATAAATAATATTGGAATATTATTTAAATTATTTAGAATGTAATAAATCATATAGAAATGACATGGCAAAGCTATCAGTTAACAAAAGTTAAATATTTAATAGAAAAAAAATAACGGAAAAATTAGGGTCATGACAGTACCTGCCTGTTAAAGAAATTTCGTCCCGAAATTTAAGCAGGTGTAGGGGTTGACTCGTCATTTGGGAACAAATGCGGGTATTTCTGCTTCATCTGATCTTCACGTTCCCAAGTGAACTCGGGTCCGCGTCTAGCGTTCCATCTAACTCGGACAATAGGAATTCTGCTCTGTTTAAGAGTCTTAACCTCTCGGTCCATGATTTCAATAGGCTCCTCAATAAAATGCAATTGCTTATCAACTTGAAGTTCCTCCAGAGGAATAGTCTGATCGGCCTCGGCCAAACACTTCTTTAAATTCGATATATGGAAAACATCGTGAACAGCACTGAGCTCTTGTGGCAATCTCAAACGATAAGCCACTGGTCCAACTCTTTCAATGATCTCAAATGGTCCCACGAAACGAGGACTCAACTTTCCCCTTTTACCAAAACGGATCACACCCTTCCAAGGCGAAACCTTTAACATAACACGATCACCAACTTGAAATTCAACATCTTTCCTTCCCTTATCGGCATAACTCTTTTGCCGACTTCTAGCGGTTCTCAATCTTTCTTTAATCTGCACAATCTTCTCAGTAGTCTCGTGAATAATTTCTGGACCTGTGAGTTGAGCATCCCCAACCTCATTCCAACAAATAGGAGACCTACACTTCCTACCATACAAAGCTTCAAACGGTGCGGCTTTAATACTTGCATGATAACTGTTGTTATAAGAAAACTCAGCCAGCGGCAAATATTTATCCCACCCATTTCCAAATTCAATAACACACGCCCGCAACATATCTTCTAACGTTTGAATGGTCCTTTCACTTTGACCATCCGTTTGAGGATGATAAGCGGTGCTCATATCCAATCTAGTACCCAAGGCTTCCTATAAAGATCGCCAAAACCTTGATACAAATCGACTGTCTCGGTCGGAGATAATGGATATAGGAACACCATGCCTACAAACAATCTCCTTCAAATACAAACGAGTGAGTTTCTCCATCGAATCTGTTTCCCTAATCGGCAAAAAGTGAGCCGACTTAGTAAGTCGATCTATAATTACCCAAATGGTATCAGAGCCACTCATGTGCCGTTGGGGGTGGTGGGGCAAACCTCATCGAGGACGATGAGTCCCTAAGGGGGGGTGAATGTAACACCCTAGGCAAATCCCACATCGCCCACGAACATGAGTGATCATGGGATTATAAGGTAATACTCACGCTTAAATGACACAACGCGTTTTGGGATCACAGGCTGAGTAAAAGTGCGAGTACGTTATGGTTAAGCGTGCTCGGGCGAGAGCACTACCAGGATGGGTGACTTCCTGGGAAAGTGCTTCTCGTGTGTGGTCGCCAAGAAAAAGCCGTGCGCCTGCGGGCAAAGCGGACAATATTGTGGTCATGTTAAGCTGGGGTGTTACACAATAACTTTGATACAAGATAGTTGTGAAGATAATTCTAGCTAGTACACAAGTCGTTCAGCAAAGGCAATAAAGACACGTAATTCATACGTCCAGAAACAAGTCATGCATTCTGGTTTTACTAGGACTACTTCCCATCCTTGGTCTTGTGGAACATAACCGTTATGGCCGTTGATAAGACAGCGTGTTGTAACGTCGTCAAAGGGACGAAGGTTACGTAATGTCCAACAGTCTCGTAATAACCTAAAAACCTCATTTCTTACCCCAATTACCGACTCCGTCACTTGTGGGAACGTTTTGTTTAATAGTTGTAGTCCGATGTTCTTGTTCTCACTTTGGTGAGAAGCGAACATTACTAATCTGTAAGCATAACATGCTTCTTTATGTTGCATGTTAGCCGCTTTATCTAAATCACGAAGTCCAATATTCGGATATATTGAGTCAAAATAATTTCTTAACCCATTGCGTAAAATAGCATTTGGGTTCCCCGCAATATATGCGTCAAAGTAAACACATCGTAACTTATGGATTTCCCAATGTGATATCCCCCATCTTTCGAACGAAAGCCTTTTATAAACCAAGGCATTCTTGGAACGTTCTTCGAATGTCTTACAAACTGATCTCGCCTTAAATAGTTGTGCCGAAAAATTCTGACCGACTTTAGACAAGATTTCATCAATCATGTCTCCGGGTAGGTCTCTTAAAATATTGGATTATCTATCCATTTTGTGTTTTTATACTGTAAAATAGACAAGAGTTAGATTCATAAAAAAAATACTTATTAGTACAAGCAATTTTTACATATATCATAAAGCATAAGCACACTATATTACATATATTACACCACACGAATACAACTATCTTATTCCGACTCGCTTGTTTCTTCTTCTTCGGTTTTGGTTCGTTTTGCCAAGTTTCTAGGGATATATGATGTTCCCCTAATACGAGCCGTAATTTTCCACATTGGTTTAGAAAAACCTGGTGGTTTAGAGGTTCCCGGGTCATTGTTACAACTTAAGGACTTCGGGGGTTGACGATACATATAAAGTTCATCGGGGTTGGAATTAGATTTCTCTATTTTTATGCCCTTTCCCTTATTATTTTCTTTTGCCTTTTTAAATTCAGTTGGGGTAATTTCTATAACATCATCGGAATTCTCGTCGGAATCCGATTCATCGGAGAATTGGTAATCCTCCCAATATTTTGCTTCCTTGTCGGAAACACCATTGACCATAATTAACCTTGGTCGGTTGGTTGAGGATTTTCTTTTACTTAACCGTTTTATTATTTCCCCCACCGGTTCTATTTCTTCTTCCGGTTCCGATTCTTCTTCCGGTTCCGACTCTTCTTCCGGTTCCTCTTCGGGAACTTGTGAATCAGTCCACGAATCATTCCAATTTACATTTGACTCTTCATTATTATTAGGTGAGTCAATGGGACTTGTTCTAGAGGTAGACATCTATCACATAATATCAAACACGTTAAGAGATTATTATATCACATAATATTCATATGTTAAAAATATATAGTTTCCAACAAAAATGTTAAGCAATCATTTTTAAAGAAAACACGGTCGAAGTCCAGACTCACTAATGCATCCTAACAAACTCGATAAGACACACTAATGCAAATTTTCTGGTTCTCTAAGACCAACGCTCGGATACCAACTGAAATGTCCCGTTCTTATTGATTAAAAATGTTCCATATTAATTGATTTCGTTGCGAGGTTTTGACCTCTATATGAGACGTTTTTCAAAGACTGCATTCATTTTAAAACAAACCATAACCTTTATTTCATCAATAAAGGTTTAAAAAGCTTTACGTAGATTATCAAATAATGATAATCTAAAATATCCTGTTTACACACGACCATTACATAATGGTTTACAATACAAATATGTTACAACAAAATAAGTTTCTTGAATGCAGTTTTTACACAATATCATACAAGCATGGACTCCAAATCTCGTCCTTATTTAAGTATGCGACAGCGGAAGCTCTTAATAATCACCTGAGAATAAACATGCTTAAAACGTCAACAAAAATGTTGGTGAGTTATAGGTTTAACCTATATATATCAAATCATAATAATAGACCACAAGATTTCATATTTCAATACACATCCCATACATAGAGATAAAAATCATTCATATGGTGAACACCTGGTAATCGACATTAACAAGATGTATATATAAGAATATCCCCATCATTCCGGGACACCCTTCGGATATGATATAAATTTCGAAGTACTAAAGCATCCAGTACTTTGGATGGGGCTTGTTGGGCCCGATAGATCTATCTTTAGGATTCGCGTCAATTAGGGTGTCTGTTCCCTAATTCTTAGATTACCAGACTTAATAAAAAGGGGCATATTCGATTTCGATAATTCAACCATAGAATGTAGTTTCACGTACTTGTGTCTATTTTGTAAATCATTTATAAAACCTGCATGTATTCTCATCCCAAAAATATTAGATTTTAAAAGTGGGACTATAACTCACTTTCACAGATTTTTACTTCGCCGGGAAGTAAGACTTGGCCACTGGTTGATTCACGAACCTATAACAATATATACATATATATCAAAGTATGTTCAAAATACATTTATAACACTTTTAATATATTTTGATGTTTTAAGTTTATTAAGTCAGCTGTCCTCGTTAGTAACCTACAACTAGTTGTCCACAGTTAGATGTACAGAAATAAATCGATAAATATTATCTTGAATCAATCCACGACCCAGTGTATACGTATCTCAGTATTGATCACAACTCAAACTATATATATTTTGGAATCAACCTCAACCCTGTATAGCTAACTCCAACATTCACATATAGAGTGTCTATGGTTGTTCCGAAATATATATAGATGTGTCGACATGATAGGTCGAAACATTGTATACGTGTCTATGGTATCTCAAGATTACATAATATACAATACAAGTTGATTGAGTTATGGTTGGAATAGATTTGTTACCAATTTTCACGTAGCTAAAATGGGAAAAATTATCCAATCTTGTTTTACCCATAACTTCTTCATTTTAAATCCGTTTTGAGTGAATCAAATTGCTATGGTTTCATATTGAACTCTATTTTATGAATCTAAACAG
Organism: Rutidosis leptorrhynchoides; assembly: GCF_046630445.1. NCBI lineage: Eukaryota > Viridiplantae > Streptophyta > Magnoliopsida > Asterales > Asteraceae > Rutidosis > Rutidosis leptorrhynchoides. The sequence continues at coordinate 155,218,719 of NC_092342.1, forward strand.
AAAAAGTATAGGTTTATAGTCGGAAAAATAAGTTACAAGTCGTTTTTGTAAAGGTAGTCATTTCAGTCGAAAGAACGACGTCTAGATGACCATTTTAGAAAACATACTTCCACTTTGAGTTTAACCATAATTTTTGGATATAGTTTCATGTTCATAATAAAAATCATTTTCTCAGAATAAAAACTTTTAAATCAAAGTTTATCATAGTTTTTAATTAACTAACCCAAAACAGCCCGCGGTGTTGCTACGACGGCGTAAATCCGGTTTTACGGTGTTTTTCGTGTTTCCAGGTTTTAAATCATTAAGTTAGCATATCATATAGATATAGAACATGTGTTTAGTTAATTTTAAAAGTCAAGTTAGAAGGATTAACTTTTGTTTACGAACAAGTTTAGAATTAACTAAACTATGTTCTAGTGATTACGAGTTTAAACCTTCGAATAAGACAGTTTTATATATATGAATCAAATGATGTTATGAACATCATTACTACCTCAAGTTTAGTAGGTAAACCTACTGGAAGTGATAAGAAATGATCTAGCTTCAAAGGATCTTGGATGGCTTGAAAGTTCTTGAAGTAGGATCATGACACAAAAACAAGTTCAAGTAAGATTTTTACTCGAATTAAGATAGTTTATAGTTATAGAAATTGAATCAAAGTTTGAATATGAATATTACCTTGAATAAGAAAGATAACCTACTGTATATAACAAAGGTTTCTTGATCTTAGATGATTACTTGGAATGGATTAGAAAGCTTGGAAGTAAATTAGTAAACTTGAAGGGATTTTTGAAGTGTTCTTCCTATGATGATTATAGCTTGATTCTTGAAGTGATTTTTGATGAAGATGATGATTAACTACTGGAAAAATATGTTCATAATAGTGTGGGTGTGTTGAGAGAGAATTAGAAAGAGAATTGGAAGTGAAATGGAGTGAATGATGAGTGGTAATTGGTGAGTGGTGAGTGGGGTTAAAAGGAGTTCTAGTTAGTTGACTAGCTCATGGTAGAAGTTAAAATTGATTAGTCATACATGACATAATCAAGAGTGGAATCCCATGCTAGTTCCTCTTGGTATATACCCATAGTAAGTACGTTTTGAAGCTGTGTATAATACGGTTAAAAATACGACTAGAATTCTTGATGAAAGAAAAGAATGGGAAAGTAACTGTAACCATTTTCGTTAAGTATGAGTGTTTTGATATATGTCTTGAAGTCTTCCAAAAGTATTTTAATACATCTAAATACACTACATGTATATACATTTTAACTGAGTCGTTAAGTCATCGTTAGTCGTTACATGTAAGTGTTGTTTTGAAACCTTTAAGTTAACGATCTCAATTAATGTTGTTAACCCATTGTTTATTATATCTAATGAGATGTTAAATTATTATATTATCATGATATTATGATATATTAATATATCTTAATATGATATATATACATTTAAATGTCGTTACAACGATAATCGTTACATATATGTCTCGTTTCGAAATCCTTAAGTTAGTAGTCATGTTTATATGTATATAACTCATTGTTAATATACTTATGGAGATACTTACTTATCATAATCTCATGTTAACCATATGTATATCCATATATATATCGTCATGTCGTTTTTACAAGTTTTAACGTTCGTGAATCGCCGGTCAACTTGGGTGGTCAATTGTCTATATGAAACATATTTCAATTAATCAAGTCTTAACAAGTTTGATTGCTTAACATGTTGGAAACATTTAATCATGTAAATATCAATCTCAATTAATATATATAAACATGGAAAAGTTCGGGTCACTACATGGTTGACACTTTAAAGCATGTTTATTCTCAGGTATGAAAGAAATCTTCCGCTGTGCATTAGCTCATTTTAAAGACATTACTTGGAGTCATTCATGATATTCATTTCTAAAGACGTTACGTTCGAGTCATTGAGTTCATCAAGATTATTATTAAGTCAATTATAGTAAGATATATTATGAAATGGTATGCATGTCGTCAACTTAAGATGTAATGAAAGATTATCTTTTCAAAAACGAATGCAATGTTTGTAAAATGTATCATATAGAGGTCAAGTACCTCGCGATGTAATCAACTGTTGTGAATCGTTTATAATCGATATGGACCTCGTCCGGATGGATTAGGACGGGTCCTTTCATAAAAGAAAATAACATGTCAAGTAAATATATATATAATACTTATAAATACATAAGACAATCACATTTATTATACAAATACAAATTTGTATAATGTTTTTGTATTAAGATAAATAAATAATGTTCAACATATATTATATATGGTGCAACTATAATATATACTGTTAATAGGTTAAATATAGTTATACATTAAAAATATGAATTGATATTTTAATAGCACTATTATTGTTTTCATTATTATTAATGTTAATATTACTATTAATATTTGCATCATTAATATTATTACGTCTAATACAAGATTTAAATATATACATATATATGGAATTGGGTATGAATAAGTTGGTATATATAAATTGTAAATATTATATAATTAATAATATGCAAAGTTAATATATTAAAAGTAATTACAAATTAGAAATATAAGTGTTATACAAATAGTATTATTACTTTCTTTATTGTTATTAATATTAATATTAATATTGAAATCGGTATTAGTCATATTATTATTTAAAATAGAGATATGGAATTTGATATACATAAATTGATATGTTATTATTAGTACTAATATTATTATTATTAATATTATTAATAATATCAATTATATTATAATTAGTATTATTATCATTAATAATCATTTTTATCATTATTAACAAAAATTACCATTGTTTTTATTTAAAAAGTATTACTACCATTATTATTTTTATCCTTATTCGTATATTATGATTAATATTATTTCTAATATTATTATGTTTATGAATAATATTAAAAGTATTGTCACTAAATAAAATTTGCATTTATATTTATACATATCAATTATAGCAGTTAGATAAATATGCAATCTTGCTTTATCACAATCAACTATACCAAATTTTGTTTCCTATCTATTGTTGTTACATATCTCCATCAAAAATCGTACGAATCAGATTATATACTACCTGCTATATATATTTTATTATTCTATTGATTCTTCCTGTCTGAGGTTTTGTTACCCGTCTGAATCAAGTTTCAATACAGCCAAAAATTGATCACTTCATGGCACTGCATCATATATTCGATTACTACCCTTATATACAGCTATCCACATCTTTAAATGAAGAATTAAAACAGAATACTGATAGAACTCAGAAAACTTATACCCTGTTCTTGAACGATTTCAACAATAGATCAAATTAGGATCCCATTTCAAAATCCATAAATGCAGATATGTTAGGAACTATCCAACAAAACTACCTGTAAGTTTTCAGATCCCAATTTAAACTATTGAATACGAATTTTTGGAGTCAAACATTATTTCAAAAAGTCAACAGTTTTGTTTATCATAAAAATTTGAATTGATTTCGATGTTTATGGATCAATTGATGATCCATAAAGGTTAGAGGAGGGATTTGAAACAAAATTCATGTTGTAATCGTTGTCTAAAACAGTTCCAATCTCATAATCAATTATAGAGTCAATGTTCTTGGACTGTGAAGAAACATTTAATCAATTCTGAATAAATTTTCAAATTCTAAAAACGCAATTCTGTTAGGAATCTTTTATTGAATCTGTACACAAAATTTCAGCTTTCAACTCTTTAAATTGAGAATGAATTGTGAGGTCAAAGTTTAATGAGAAAAAGTCAAACGAACTTTCAAGGATCAAATTAAAGTCGTAGGTGTTGTATCTGTTGAAATTGATGATGGATAAAGTTACTAGGAGTGATTTGGGACACAATTCATGTTTTAATATTCGTCTAAAACGTTCGAGATGTTGGTTTTGAAATTTGGATTTTTTTTATTCAGCGACAACAGCAGGTCGTGTGTTTTTATTTTTATTTTTTTTTTCCTTTTCTATCAATACAAATAAATATCAGTGATTATTATACTCCTAAAGAACAATATAAATAAGTTTAATAACTGATTTTCGATGAGATGAATCGTGGGTCGACTGAATGAATTGGGAAGAAGAGGAAGTAATGAATAAACATGTTATATTAATTCGGTTGGGGTTTAAATCAGAATAACAGTTATGGAGCCGTCGTTAGAGAGTGTTGTGTGCGAACGAGAGGTCGCGGGTTCGAACCTGGGCGTGGGCAGTCCTAATCTTTTTGGGGAAATATTGGAGAGGTAGCTTTTCTCACTATCATTTATTATTATTATCATTGTTATTATTATTATTATTAAGTAAATTATTATTATTGTTAACACTAGTATAACTTGTGTCACTAACATTATTAGTACTAATATTGTTCTTAAGGTAGTATTATTGATACTATTATTATTATTATGATTATGAACATGTTAATAAATGTCTATATTATAAAATTAATAATAAAAATTGTTATGGTAAAAATTATAGAAAATAATTATAAATTATATGAATACATATACAGTTATAAATATGACTAAGAAATTAAGTTAAAGGAACCGTATTTATAAGTTTTGAAATTAATCGCAAAGTTATGATAAATATGATTCTTACTATTATCACTGTTATTATCATTAGATTATTAAAGTAAAGTAACACGTTATTATTATTATTATTATTATTAATAATATTATAATTATGATCATTATTATCATTATTATGAACATCATACAAATTATTATAAATATTATTATTAGTATCATATTACAAATTTTTAATATTATTATTGTTATTATCGACAAAAGTATTAATAATTGAATATTATGATAACTTAATATTATAGTATATAAAATAAATATATTTAATATACATATATAATATATGAAATAAGTAGGTAATAAGTAAATAATGTACATATTGGAATTTAACATAAAACTTTTATAAATATTATATAATTAATATTTAATACGTTTATGATATTATCTGATATATAATACTAATATAGGTTCGTGAATCCGAGGCTAACCCTGCATTGTTCAGTTATTCAATATAGTCGTATGTATTTTTACTACAAAATACAGTAGGGTGAGTTTCATTTGCCTTTTTACCCTTTATATTTTTGGGCTGAGAATACATGCGCAACTTTTATAAATGTTTTACGAAATAGACACAAGTAATCGAAACTACATTATATGGTTGAATTATCGAAGTCGAATATGCCCCATTTTATTAAGTCTGGTAATCTAAGAATTAGGGAACAGACACCCTAATTGACGCGAACTCTAAAGATAGATCTATCGGGCCCAACAAGCCCCATCCAAAGTACCGGATGCTTTAGTACTTTGAAATATATATCATGTCCGAAGGAGGATCCCGGAATGATGGGGATATTCTTATATACATTTTGTGAATGTCAGTTACCAGGTGTTCAATCCATATGAATGATTATTTTTGTCTATATGTACGGGACGTATGTTTATGAGAAATGGAAATATGAAATCTTGTGGTCTATTAAAATTATGAAATGATTATTTATGTTAAACTAATGAACTCACCAACCTTTTGGTTGACACTTGAAAGCATGTTTATTCTCAGGTACGAAAGAAGTCTTCCGCTGTGCATTTTGCTCATTTTAGAGATATTACTTGGAGTCATTAATGGCATATTTCAAAAGACATTGCATTCGAGTCGTTGAGTTCATCAAGATTATTATTAAGTCAATTATAGTTAGATATATTATGAAATGGTATGCATGACGTCAATTTCCGATGTAATGAAAGATTGTCTTTTCAAAAACGAATGCAATGTTTGTAAAATGTATCATATAGAGGTCAAGTACCTCGCGATGTAATCAACTGTTGTGAATCGTTTATAATCGATATGGACTTCGTCCGGATGGATTAGGACGGGTCTTCACAATATGGTCACAGTATCAATCTTAAGAATCGGATAACTTTGTTGTTGGGTTTAGATTGTTAACGGATATTAGACGTAGACAATATCTTATGTAATATCTATCATTAAATGCAGTCATATCTATTCATATCTCATATTAAATGTAGGATCCCTAAAATCAAGGGATATGAGATCAGATCATGTACTATATATTTGGCCTCTTTGATCAATAAGAATCATGGGTGAATTATAACATTTTAACATGGTATCAGAGGGTTTGATCCAAACCTAGTCGGCCGCCAGTGTGCCGCTTCTGCTCTACCACCCATCAAATCTTCCTAACCCCATCAGAGCCGAAACTCTACTTCGGTCTTCTATCTTTCTTTTTTAATTTCTTGCAAAAACTCACAAAAACCCAAATCACGGTTAAAATATACACCGTTTCCACCACCAATACCGAAAACCTTCTAGTCGGTCTTCTATCTTTCTTCTGTTTCTTGCAAAACTCACGGTTGAAATATACACCGTTGCAAATCTTCGAATCCACCATCAATATCGAACCTCTTCGGTCTTCTATCTATATTTTCTTTTGCATTCCAATTTCCTGCAAAATTCGTCAAAAAAAAAAACCCCCAAATCAGGGTTGAAATATACACCGTAGCATCACCACCGCAGCAGCTACATCACGGTTGAAATCTACACCGTGACAGCTCTAAAATCTCTAAATCTGTCACCCTTTCTAAAAAAAAGAAAAAAGAAGAGTGTACCTCTGCTCTTTCACTTCCGCTTCCTCTTCTACTGATAATTCCAAAATCTTCATGCTCTTCAAACGAGCCATCTTCCTCTCTATCTTTCAAAAAAAAATAAAAATTTATGTATTCCGTATCCTCAACAAATCACCATCTCTATTCTTTCACTTCTTCTTTTCTCTCTAAAAATAAAAATGTACATGTACCGGGTATAATAATCACTCCATACACGGATGTGGAGGACATTATTCATTGGGAGCCCACATGTTTACATCACAAAACATTTAACAATATTTTCCTTGTCCTCACCTTTTGACCCATTCCATATGCCTGTTCCCACTATCATTTTTCTTTTAATTAAAAAAATAAAAAATCTTATCATTCTTGGTCTACCTTTATCGGTCCCACAATTTTTTTCTTAAAAAAAAAAATATATATTGTAATAATACTTTTGCATTTATTTAATCGCGCGTGAGGATGACCCGCCTAACTAGACTACGTTTCAAACCACGAAAAAAAAATAATAAGAATAATAATCTCTTCCGATAAAGACTGGTTATCGTCGAAAAAGTTCAAATGCCCAAGTCCTGCTCAATCCTTAGGCAAAGCAAGCCACGACGTAAAAAAAAACGTTACGGAAAAGGAAACGTAGTCAAGCAATACGCAACCACATCAACGAATATCAGTCTGCTCGGAAAGAATAATGTTATTTAATTTTTAGCATTTTAATCCAGTTTGACCGTTCATTCCTTTCCCGCTCAAACTGCGGGGGGATGTTAACGGATATTAGACGTAGACAATATCTTATGTAATATTTAGCATTAAATGTAAGCATATATATCCATATCTCATATTAAATGTAGGATCCCTAAAATCAAGGGATATGAGATCAGATCATGTACTATATATTTGGCCTCTTTAATCAATAAGAATCATGGGTAAATTATAACATTCTAACACATAGAATGTCCAAAAGTTGCAATTCTAATGCTCTAATCTCCATTAGCTGAGTAGGCGAAGTGAAGAGGTTAAGATCAAGTGTAGTTTATTTTTTATTTTATTTTTTGAAAAGCCAATTAATTTCATTAATATATAACAAGAGTACAGGAGCAGCGACATGCATGAGGCTTTGCATTTGCTTCAAAAACAGGAAATTTACAACAAGCTGGAGACTAATACTAAAAAACAGGACAACCCGAAGGAAATGAAAAACTATGGGAATTGCGAGGATTTAACCGTGGTCATCGAAAACATTTGGATTAAGCACCCATTGGTTCCAATCAATATTAAATTTCTTGGCTCTCGACGATACCCAAAGGAAGCATTTCGTTTGAATTTCGTTGACAACCGAAGGTCCAGTTCAATCCTTATTCTCAAAAGCTTTCAAGTTAAGAAATCTCCAAATTGTATAACCCGTGACCCACTCTATCGTTTGCTATACGGTGTTTTAGTTTGAAGACGGAATTATACCTTGGAGCATGACTTCTAGCCCCCTGTACGTGACATTGCCCAAGTTGCACCATCTAAATATTTGAACCCAAATATCCTTTACTTTTGGTCAATTTAGTAACATATGTTCTACCGTTTCGGGATCGTTGTTGCAATTTGGACACCGAACCGAGTCAAGATCTATACCACGTTTGTCCAACTCTACCCGTACCGGGAGTCTCCCAATTTTCGCTCTCCAAATGAAGATGTCGAGTTTTTGTGGGACCAAACTATTACGCATAGTAACATTCGCCAAAGCATGAATATGAAGCATTAAATCATTCAGAATGTTAGAAAAAACCTTCGTTGAGTATACCCAGCTGTTGTGCATCGACCATGACCAAGTATCTCGTTGATTATTTGCAAAGTTGAAGGATTGAAGCAGGTTGTTAAGCTGCAACAACTCTTCATTTGTTCTTCCTGAAGGTGCTCGATTCCATTGCCAATAAGTAGACCAAGAGGAATCCTCTGTCCTGACCCTATCCGAAACGAGCGCATTTTGGTTTGATTCTAATCTGAAAATCCTACTAAACTTTTCACACGACAACACGTTATCGAGCCACAGATCCTTCTAAAATAAAGTGTCCTCTCCATTGCTCACCGTTTTGACAAAAGCATAAGAGAAGTTGATGTTCCATTTTTTAAGGACTTGAATCAATTTGAATTATGTTCTGCCACATTGACATTCTCACTGCACGAACCTGAGTATTACATGGAACCAACCCCCGCCCTCCCCATATATGCTTTTGATTATTTGAACCCAAAAAGCATTATTTTCTAGATGAAAACGCCACCACCATTTTCCTAATAAAGCTAGGTTCTTAGCTCTAAGGGAACCAATATTAAACCCGCCCCGTTCATAAGACGAAAGAATGGTATCCTAACTTACCCATGATAATTTATTGTTATCACCCGACCCGCCCCAAAAGAATTTTCGACGCATACCTTCCAACAAGTTGATGACCCCTGTTGGAGCATAGAATAGGGAGAAGCGTACAACGGACGGAAGACTACTAAGCACCGACTTAACGAGCGTGAGGCGACCCCCAAATGATATCATTTTTTATTTCCATTCCGATAATCTACCCCGAACTTTCTCGATGTATGGTTCCCATTCTTTAATTTTTTTTTCTTCATATTTTTCCCGATTGGTAACCCGAGGTTAGACATAGGAAAGCTACCCGCATTGCAACCGATTAATGAAGCTAAATCTTCAACAGTCTGCTTAGAGACGCCAACTCTGAAAAGACAACTTTTTTTAAGATTAACTCTTAAACCGGAGATTTTCTCAAAGCATTTTAGCGTTTTCATGAGGTTTAAGATGTTCCGTCTATTCCATTCCCCAAAGAGTATATTGTCGTCGGAATACTGAAGATGTGACACCACAGTTTTGGCCATTCCAATCTTGACTCCCCTAAACAGGCCATTAGATAAAGCATTTTCATTAGCGAACTTAGGCCTTCGGTGGCTAGGATGAAGAGGTAGGGGATAAAGGATCCCCCTGCCTAACCCCCTACGTAGCATAAATTCCTCGGTCGGGGACCCATTCACTAGAATTGAGACAGGCGCAGATTCAAGACACGAAGCAATCCAACTAATCCATCTATTACCAAAGCCCATTAACTTTAAGATTTCAAGAAGGTAATTCCGATCTAGACTATCAAAGGCTTTTTCGAAATTTACTTTAAAAACGATACTTTTTAACTTACGCACTTTTAAATCATCCACAACCTCGTTGGCAATTAGATCACTATCCAATATGTATCGCCCTTTGTTCATAACCAATGAGATTAGGAATTAGTTTTTTGAGACTATTTGCGAGGAGCTTGAAAATTATCTTGTAGAAACTACCAATCAAACTGATGGGTCGATAATCTCCTAATCCCATCGGGCATTTCTTCTTCGGGATGAGTGTGAGGAAGGATGCATTGCATCCTTTAGATATCGACTTTTTCTCCCAAAACCATTCGACAGCTTTAAAAAGATCTTCTTTAATTAGCCACCAAATTTTTTTGAAGAAATTAAGGTTGAAACCATCCGGACCGGGAGCTTTTGCATCACCACAATCTTTTAACGTAAGCCATATTTTCGACTCTGAAAAAGGAAGCTCTAACATGTTAGCCTCAAAAGTGCTGATCGTTTTGAGATTGAGTCCATGAAGACCATCCTGTACCATCTGATTCGAGTTATGCTTGTCAAAAAGGTTTTTATAAAAATTGACGATCTCTTGTTTTATTTTGGTAGGGTTCTCCTGCCAAACTCCCTCGATGTACAATCCACGAATTTTTGTCTTGCTGAGATTTCTTCGAATGGAAGAATGAAATAACAGCGTGTTATCATCTCCCTCCGCTGCCCATTTTGCCCTCGCTTTTTGTCTAAGCATTTGAGATTTTGTTCTTTCCTTTTTCATCCAGTTAAATCGGGCACTCAACCAAGCTTCCCTCTCGATACTGCTCAGCCTACACTCCTCAGCCTTTTTTTTTTTTTTCCTATTCCAGTACTTATTTCTGAGCGTTATCGATCTCCTCATCAAGTATCCCATACTTGTGTTTGCTCAATTTTCTCAAAGCCTCCTTAACATTCTTTAAATTGTCTCTGAAAATACAATCTTTTCTATAACCCGAGACAGGAACGTTCCAAGCTTCAACTATCAGATTTTTAACCTCTTTTTCTTCTAACCACACATCGAACATTTTGAAAGGTTTTGGGCCGAAATCCTCATTTTTATCGCTGAGGATGATAGGGAAATGGTCAGAGGAGTTTCGGTCCAAAGCGAATGCTGACATATCATCCCACATATGGAGGAAATTATCCGAAACCAAGAAGCGGTCTATTTTACTCATTTTTGACCCATCATCGCTTATTCTAGTAAACTTTTTACCGGACATAGGTTTTCGAGGAGACCCATTTGTTCTATAAAATCGTTAAACAACACAGCCCTTCTGTCATGGAATATGGAATTCTGTCTTTCTGAAGGATCCCTTACCTAGCTGAAGTCGCACATAATACCCACGCCGCTCCAGGATACCCCATTAGATCTTCCAAATTTTTCCACATCATCTTCTTGCGTTGATTGCTATGCGGACCATACACATTGACTATAACCGTTTCCTCATTTCTTCCGATCCAATATCCTTTAATGGCAAGGAAGAAATCCTTGACCACCGCTTGATTTACCACGAAAATATGGATCCCAAATCACTAAGAGTCCCCCGGATTTGTCTATTTTTGGCTTTTATACAAATTTGAAATCTGGACCATCCCATATGAACTCTATGAAACTGTCATTTACTTCATCACACATGGACTCCTGAATTACAACTATACTAGGCTGCTCCTTAAGTCGTAATTTCCTAAAACTATTGGATGAATTATCTTGGTGGCTATTGGATGTGGTTTTGTGTTCTGCCATCTTGGAATCAGCATTCAAGGCTCTAGTACCCTTTCCAGCTGTTTTTTATTATCATTCCTCTTCAATCTGTCTTCACTAGGGATAGGGGATTGTGATTTGTTTTTTGGATTTGGTTTCTTACCCGTAGGTTTTGGGGGAAAGATGACAGGGGATTGTTAGGATTGGTCGAGATAGGGTTCGTGGGTAATTGACGGTTAATTGTAACAGAATTAGGGGAATTAAGAGGCGAGGAAGATATATTGCGATTGTTAGGGTTCGTGGATATATTGTTTTCAACAGAGTTCACATGATCAAAAAGAACCACGATTTCTAGTCCTACTAAATATTTTAAGGAGTAATTGTTGAGTCCACCTTCCTCGCAGATTTGTTGGATACTTTGGAGCAGTGTTGTAAAAAACGGAAAAAACGGGGGTGTAGACGGGGTGTAGACGGATTTTGGAGTGCTCCATCCCGTTTATACATAAAACGTTTGAAAAAACGGAAATCGGCCAAAAAACGGTCAAAAGACGGTCAAACACGGTCCGAGACGGGAAAAAACGGGTTTTCTGATTTTTTTCAAGTTTTTTTTTTTTTAATATTAAACGTTGTGCTATTACTTAGGGTTTCTTTTTTTATGTTTGAAATGTTGAAGTATTTAAACATGTGTAAAATGCTTATGTTTGGAATAATGTAATGTACAATATATATATATATATATATATATATATATATATATATATATATATATATATATATAATATATAACATTTTTATTTAAAAGTCAACGTTAGTCAACATCCGTCTAGACCTCCGTCTCGACCCCGTCTCAACCGTCTCGACCCTTTTAGGACCCGACCGTCTCGACCCCGTCTCGCGTCTTTTGCAACCTTGCTTTGGAGAGTATTGAAATATTTTGCTTCTCCAATGAGGCATCTTTTTAGAATAGCTAGATTTATATTATTGCCTTTGATATGAACAACTCGATCTTCACTCATTTTATTAATCTCGATCTATCATTAGGAAGTTTCTTTGTGGCACTGTTAACAACCTCATTGAATCCTCTACCGTCCCTAAACGAGTCATTCCAAAATCTCTGCTCATGTTTATGACCACTCATCCTTCCAGTGCTACGCTAGCTATAAGTTTGGTTCCTACCTCTCTGTTGGTTAAGATTCCAATCATAATATTATTCAAAATTTAATCATTTTTTTTATGATGACACACAAAGATAAGTGTTTAATCATATGTAAGACGATATGAGTTCATAAGCCTACACTATCTCTAGCAAAAGACCAATGCATAAATAATTAACTTGGTAAAAGTGGTGTGCGGCTGCACTACGATCGACCGTGAAACTGACCGTGGATGCCCTGTACCAATGAAATTAAGTTTTTCTAAAACTGTCAATCTACGGCTAACCTCACGGTCAATCGCAGTTCGATGGCAGTTTTCTATGTCACCAAATTCATCCACTTTAAGTTAGACCACTTTGAGGCATCTATAATTTACAAAACCCGTTTAAACATACTTATAATAGTTGCCCTCTTTGATCTCAAAAGAGTTTTGAACCAAAAGATGTTAATTCCTACTAATCACACCTAATGAAATCTTAATGATATTTTAAGCCCAATTAAGGTTAAACACAAAAGTGTTTTATTTTTCACTTATTACTAAATGTCATTCAAATACATACTAATGATGGTCATTAAAAGTCCCAACAAAAGAGATGTTCTCTCATGATTCCTGTGTATCATTTTTATGTATTTATTATTGTGTATTAGTAAGTTGTTATGATCTCCAATTATGTTCCAACTAGATTCAAACTAGTTCATTTGAGATCTAACAATGTTTCAAAAGACAATATACTTCCATTAGCAAAATGACAAGTGATTAAGAAAGTTTGATGAATTTTTTGGAAGATAATGGTTTTGTCAAGAGACAAAAAATCTGCATTTGCCTCATTAAGTAATCAATGACAAATGGTCAAAGCTTAAAGACTTTCTTCTTTTATAGACAAGTCAACTTCCACAGTTATGTCCAAAACAAAAGGGGTAATGTGAATGTTTTTAGAGTTAATTAGCCTTTAGTTGCAGCTATTCAACAAGGGAAATGACAATTTTTAAAGGACAAAAACGGCTATAAGAATCAGGTGTCAGAGGTACATGGTTGAACTACGGTGGACCGTGCAGCGAGCCGTATAGGTTCCAGGCAGATTTATCTTTCCTATTTAAGACAAGCCTTGAAGCATTTGAAGACTCACCTCTTGCACTAGTATTTTCTCATACTTACTGATATCATTCTTATAATTAATTGTAATCTTTTTAGAGTGATTCTAGCAAGAGTACTTGGAAGCTTAAGTTGTAAGTTTACTTGTAAACTATCTTCTTAAAGGGATCTAGAAGGTAGTTGTGTTTTCACTAGGATAGTGCATTAGGATCTTGTTGTAAGAGCTATAGGTGTTTGTGAAGTCTTCAAAGGGACGTAAGGGTTCACAAGTTGCAGCTTATCGAAGTACTAGTGTTGTATCCAGACACTCCACCGAGTTTGGAGTATCATAGTGAAGAAAAATTTCAATTCGTATAATTGAGGAGTGGATTAAGGAAGATTAGTTAACATCTTCCCGAACCACTATAAATCGTTGTGTTTGTTCTCTCTTCCCTTATCTTTTAATTATATTTACATATATATATATTTTATAAGTATTGTTTGAGAACAAACATTTCAAGTTACACTATATCTGTGATGACCCGTAAATTTCTGACCAAATTTAAACTTAATCTTTGTATAATTAACGTTTCCGACACGATAAGCAAAGTCTGTAAAATTGAATCTCAATAATTTTAAACTACTTTCATATGTTCAACGACCCATCGACTTTTCTCGACGATTCGCGAACAATTATATGTAAATAGATACATATATATACTATAACTTGATAACCTAACAAAGTATTAAGTATATGATACTGTGCATTAACCTTATTGGTTTAAATATCTATTTGAATATTTATGATAAGTTAGAATATTAATTGTTAAGAATTAATATGAATAACTTGCGATGTGTATTTAAAATGTGGTTATGAATATTGAAAATATATATTAACTTGGTTACAAAACGTTTTGATTTAAAACGATATTATTAAATATACTTTGTTAGATAACGAGCCATTGATTTATAGAAGTAAATGCCTAAACACTCAAATGTATAAGTTATATCTCGAGTGGTATATTTTATGGATAATTTAAGACTATATTTTGACAAAAGTAAGATTCGCGAAACGAAAAGTATTAGTTTTCTAAGCGTACGAAAATGCGTTCGAGAAACCGAAAGTGGGACATAAGTCGAACGTAAACGTACAAGACATCGGAACAAAAATTACAAGACAACTAGACAAGAGAATATAATATATTATATAATTAATTAATTTAAATTATATATATTATATATATTGTATATTTAATTATGTCGACAAGTGAAAAAAACAAAAGTTTGTGAGCTGTCAGGGCATCCCATGCGATCGCAAGGGAATTGCACTGAGAATCCATGCGATCGCATGGCAGTCTGGTTTCAGAAACATTCTATAAATTGGCCAGTTTGCTCGACGTACACACACACACATATATTCTATATCTTACTCCCTCTGTTATATTTATTATTTATATTATTATTATTATTATTATTATTATTATTATTATTATTATTATTATTATTATTATTATTATTATTAAGATTAATATTATTATTAATCTTAATATTATTAGTATTATTATTATTAATTATTAATTAGTATTATACATAAAATACTACGACGAGGTCATGAGCGTGTCACTTTCAAAACGAGTTCTTAAATTGGTTATAGCTATGGAGGTTATGGGTAATGTTCGTGGGTATTGTTCGCAAGTCAAACCTAGTGTTTATCATCTCTGTTGCGTCTACGTACTTTCCTGCAATATTGAATCACAATATTGATACGTGAGCATTCATATCTTATCTTTTATATATTAATATTGTATCCATGTCTAGTGCTCGAGTATATATGTTTATGCATGCTGGTATGCTTTAATTTTGTAATTTGATAGTTTATGATGAAACACGAATTTGATACATATGCTATAAAAAAAGTATATGATAGGCATGTTTTTGGAAAGCTGGCGAAAAATCAATAACTTTTCATTTAGAAATCGCGTAATTTCGATGAACGAATTTAAAGATATGGTCAACTGAATTATGATTGACGTTAATTGAAATTGCTTTTGAATCTGAAATTGACATTTAAACAACTTGTTTATGAGATTGATAAATTGGATTTTAAATATTACCAGCCGAGTAAATGAATTCTTATATAAGGCACGTCTCGTTTTGTTGAACAATTGTCAAAACTGATTATTTTATCATATTTTAAAGCCTTATAAAAACTATAGTTTAATTTTACAAGAATTGGGAAACTATGTGAAATGTTAAAATGTTTCGATTGCCATGATCATTCAACTATTGTATTGAGTCAGATTGACTTTTTGAAATGACTTTTGATAACTTTTGTATGTCGATCTCGAGCATTAGGATTGTGATACACTATGACCTGACCTAGCTTGATAGACATTTATTGACCAACATATGTTCTCTAGGTTGAGATCTACGGTTATTTGGTATTCCGAGTTTCGGTCACATTTCGGTGAACGACTTTATGTGCTGCTAAGGTGAGTTTCATTTACTCCCTTTTTAATTGCTTTTGCAATCTATATTTTTGGGCTGAGAATACATGTACTTTATTTTATACGCAATGGATACAAGTACATACTAAATTCTACACAGAGTTTGAACCAAAAATTCCTTTGCTTTGGTAACTAGTAACTGCCGGTTATAAGAACTGGTGGGCGCGAGTAGTAGTATATGGATCCATAGGGCTTGACATCCCCGTCTGTTCCAGGTATAGAAACCCTAGCCCGAACTATAAAACATACGTATGCTATTTGAGTTTAGTACACGTTGGATTGCGTGTATTGTACATGTTGGTTGCATGTATGTTAAAACAGGGGTACTTAGTATATATACGTTAAAGTTTAGTTACCAGATTGCTTAATCTTGTTGAATATTTTGATAAACGTTTCTAGATGAAGCAACTGAAATCTTGTGATCCACCTTTATATACAGATAATGCCAAACATTAAAACTATGAACTCACCAACATCTGTGTTGACACTTGTTAGCATGTTTATTCTCTGGTTCCTAGAAGTCTTCCGCTGTTTGCTTATATGTTAGACAAGCTATGTGCATGGAGTCTTACATGGTATATTTTTCAAGGAAACGTTACATTCACCAAATCATCACCATGTATCTTATTTTGACTGCATTATCAACAGAAGTACTATTGTAAACTATTATTTACAATGATTGTCTATATGTAGAAATCATCAGATGTCGAAAACCTTTGATTTAAATATTCATTTATGGTGGGCCTTTTCAAAAGAATGCAATGTTTACAAAACGTATCATATAGAGGTCAAATACCTCACAATGAAATCGATGAATGACGTGTTCGTCCATATAGATTTGGAGCGATCGTCACAGTTAGTATCAGAGCGTTGGTCCTAGCGAACCAGGTCTTGCATGAGTGTGTCTAACTGATAGTTGTTAGGATGCATTAGTAAGTCTGGACTTCGACTGTGTCTGTATGTCAAAAGTTTTGCTTATCATTTATTGTCGGAAATTACCTGTCTATCATCTTAAGTCTAAATGCGTCTTATTGCATTGATTGCATAGATATTGTATAGACAAAATTCATATCTTGGCATATTTATTATAGTAAACTTTGCCTGACATCTTCCGTAAAATCCTTCGTAACTTATGGAATTCTGGTATTATAAATACATATGTAAACTATGTATTGAGGAGTACCAAATTAGTCCTATAATCTATTTCATTCCAAAAATCTTTTCCGTAATCATACAAGATGGATCCCGTATCTAGTTCAAATTCCTTAAACTACGACAGCTATTCCGATATGAATATTCACCTGAATTCTGAAGACAGTGTAATCGGAATGGATCAACCAATCAGCCATCACCTATTCTGGATAAATTGGGATGGGTTCGTAGCCTGCTTAGTCATTGGAAACAAGAAGAAGGTGATCCCTTCCATCCACCACATTTCCCTCTTGGCGAAGAACCTAAAGCACTTACCGGCGAACCTATTCGAGACACCATTTTCTCTCTCATTTCCAGAGTATCTCATCACGATAATATACTATCTCAAATTCTAAATCTTATTCATCCGCTCGTCCGAACCAACAATCATTCCGGTGTAATAGAAGAAGTTAACGAGCTTCGCGCTCGGGTAGTGGCTTTGGAGAATATGGTACAAAGGTTACAAGCACCAACAGCATCACCGGCATCAACAGTACCACTGAAAACAACACCAACAGTACCATTACCACCACCAACAACAACCGCATCGTAAACCTCAACTTTACAATCTGTCCCACGAGCATCAACATCATACGCCATATAGATACCAAGGAATATCAACAACAACAAACGATGAAGTATTGATTCATAACTTCATCGAGGAAATATTCTGCAGAGAATATGTAGCGTCTAAAAGTCTTAAAGATTATATATTCTAATACATATTGTAAATTAGAAGTAGGCGGATAGAAATAATAAAGTGAAACCCTGACAGGAATAGTGCTCGATTTACAAGATAGACTTGTTATACAAGCAGCATCAACAGTACCATCAGAATCACCAGCACGTCAGTACTATCAGTATCGTCAGCACTAGCAGCACCTATAACATCACAATTTCCACCAGTTACATAATCACCAACATCATCACAAATCAACAACGCATATATTGTATCAACGAGTTATGAAGTATTAACTCATTTCCCCTGAAGAAATTATATATATATATATATATATATATATATATATATATATATATATATATGTGTGTGTGTGTGTGTGTGTGTGTGTGTGTGAAATTTGAAATCAAAATAAATCTTTTCGTACTAAGCTATTACATGTGAATCATAACTGGTAGGTACTACTCGGTTAGTTCATGTTACTAATATGCTATACATCCTTCGTTAATGACTTAACAATCGTTAACTATAATCTCTGCTTCGACTTAATAGATTCCATTTCATAATAAATCAAGTGTATTATTCAAATACATGATTACACTTTCATTTTCGATGTACTTGAAACTTTCCAGAAAACATCATTCGTACCTTGCGAAGTTAGCAAGAGTTCCATAAGTACCAACATGATTCACTGAGGAAATATCAATAAAACTGAATAACGAAGTATTGATTACATTAGTGAAATACTCCACGAAGATTATGAAATCTTTAATGTTTTAGAGATTATTCATTTCTAATCCAGCCGAAAATTAAATGAGATTAATATGATAGTAACTCATTAAATCTGTATTAAATCTGAAGAAAATATACATACATATATTTTTATGAAGACGGTAGTAAAATTCTTCTGTACAAAATATTACTTGTGAAATTTTTAACGGGTAGGTAATACCTGGGAAATATATAAGTTCACAATTAATATGTTACACTGTACATTCTTCAATTTTGATTCAAAAATTATTCACTATACCCACTACTTTCACAACGCTATACATTCGTTCATAGAAATCTGAACAACCACTCTTATTCGAATTCAATTACATATTCTGACAGAACAGAATCCAAGTTAAGATTTAACAAGTGACATCATTCTTAGATCTCTACATCTTTCAAAGCTATACTTTGACTTCAAAACTGTGAAAGATCCTTTAGCATTGTTATTACCGAAAATAATCTTGCAATCCTTTTCAAAGTATCCAGTTTTATCACACTTTCAACCAGTCAACTTCGACTTTTCAGATTAGCCTTATTGTAACTTTGACATATACGTTCTTGTTACCGGGGAACCTTTCATGTTCCACCACATTAGCAGTAAACTTACCAACAACTTCATTACTCATTGGTTTAAATCTCTCCGAAAAACCATTGAAACCCTATCATGTACTCATCCACATCTTGTAACAATAATTGCCATACCAACTACCGGAAATTAGCAATCAATATTTTGAATTTCGCAGCAATTCTACGCCAACAGTTTTATATATACATATAATGTATATCTCCTAGAATTACTTCGAATGTGAAGTTTCTGAAAAACACCCCAAACTGCGAAACTAGTTCTTCGAATTTTGGAAAAATACTGATGAAGCAGCAAAAACCGTAAACAACTTTAACAGTCAAAAGTTTGATGATAAAGAGTAGTGTGTTGGAAAAGCACAGAAAAAGAGAAAATTTGGTACTGGAAAACGAATTAAGCAAACCATGAAGGAGGCTGTGGACAAATCACAAAGACTAAACCTTCCTTCAAAGAATCCAAATAATTTAGTGTCTGCTGAAGTCATTAACGAATACCTTGCTCCTGACTCTAAACCTTTACGAACAAATCTTCTTCATCATCATTCGATATTAGAAATTCTAAGATATCATCGTATCTTTCGTTATAAATATCTTCGATATTCCTAAAGATATTTTCACAACTATTCTTATCTGAAATCATTTATCTCTTTGCTCGATCTGTATTACATCATAAAAGAAACTATTTTAGTTTCTAAATCCTGAAAATTTCGAAAAATGGATGTTTTTGAAGTAGTGTTGGGAATTGAAGCATGAGTTAGTATAATATAATGACACTTGATCAACGTGAGTATATTACAGTAAGTCATGCTGAGTTTCTAATGGAAATTCTCATGAACCATGTTACATAACTCTTTCATTCTATTTAACCTCTAAACATATCAAGAAAATATTTTTCTTGATGATTCGGTCTTTTCCGGATATTCTGGTAATTTGACCAATCAAGATCATGCCATTACAATTTCTTTCTTAGAACATTAACTATGTTTATTCCGAAATGTATAGCTACGAATTCTGGACCATTATTCGCTTGACTTAAGGTCGGGAAGAGAAAATGAAAGCATGAAGCTCTGAAATATAATGGAAAATATAAAGCCCGATAACAACCCCGAAATTTACAAACCATGTATATCGATGCGTATAGCAATATAAATACACGGGAGAATGAAAAACACTATAACCCCAAGGTAATAGTAGAAGAAAATAACTTCCTCTGGTGGCAGATGAAAAAGAAGAATGAAGGATACGATAGCCAAGAAAATATCAAGAATCAGAACTGGATTAAGCATTTTCACAATCTTTTGGAAGTACGAAATAAGGAAGAAGATTATAGGAGTGGTGAAAATAAATGAAATGGAAGAAGTCACTTTATAGCGAAATATCAGACATAGCAATCGAGGCAGATTACACATTCAATCAAAGGAAATCTTAATTTCCTTAAATTTTGAAGAATCAAATCTTATTTAGATTATGAGGATCTTCTATTCCTTAAATTTCGGAAATCAGTCGTTACTATGTCAAGAGTTAAAACGAAGCTCTATTCTTCATTTCCCTCTATTACGATAACTTCTCTCATACGCTTCGAGTAATCGAATTGTTTTATCCATAATATTCAACGGTGATAAAATTCTATTTATCAACTCATGTTTGTCATAAAAACGTTTTTATTGTTAGCCATGACGACCTCACTCAAATTTCGGGACGAAATTTCTTTAACGGGTAGGTACTGTGATGACCCGGAAATTTCTGACCAAATTTAAACTTAATCTTTGTATAATTAACATTTCCGACACGATAAGCAAAGTCTGTAAAATTGAATCTCAATAATTTTAAACTACTTTCATATGTTCAATTACCCATCGACTTTTCTCGACGATTCGCGAACAATTATATGTAAATAGATACATATATATACTATAACTTGATAACGTAACAAAGTATTAAGTATATGATACTGTGCATTAACCTTATTGGTTTAAATATCTATTTGAATATTTATGATAAGTTAGAATATTAATTGTTAAGAATTAATATGAATAACTTGCGATGTGTATTTAAAACGTGGTTATGAATATTGAAAATATATATTAACTTGGTTACAAAACGTTTTGATTTAAAACAATATTATTAAATATACTTTGTTAGATAACGAGCCATTGATTTATAGAAGTAAATGACCTAAACACTCAAATGTATAAGTTATATCTCGAGTGATATATTTTATGGATAATTTAAGACTATATTTTGACAAAAGTACGATTTGCGAAACGAAAAGTATTAGTTTTCTAAGCGTACGAAAATGCGTTCGAGAAACCGAAAGCGGGACATAAGTCGAACGTAAACGTACAAGACATCGGAACAAAAATTACAAGTTAACTAGACAAGAGAATATAATATATTATATAATTAATTAATTTAAATTATATATATTATCTATATTATATTTAATTATGTCGACAAGCAAAACAACAAAAGTTTGTGAGCTGTCAGGGCATCCCATGCGATCGCATGGGAATTGCACTGAGAATCCATGCGATCGCATGGCAGTCAGATTTCAGAAACATTCTATAAATTGGCCAGTTAGCTAGACGTACACACACACACACACATATTCTATATCTTACTCCCTCTGTTATATTTATTATTTATATTATTATTATTATTATTATTATTATTATTATTATTATTATTATTATTATTATTATTATTATTATTATTATTATTATTAAGATTAATATTATTATTAATCTTAATATTATTAGTAGTATTATTATTAATTAGTATTATACATAAAATACTATGACTAGGTCATGAGCGTGTCACTTTCAAAACGAGTTCTTAAATTGGTTATAGCTATGGAGGTTATGGGTAATGTTCGTGGGTATTGTTCGCAAGTCAAACCTAGTGTTTATCATCTCTGTTGCGTCTACGTACTTTCCTGCAATATTGAATCACAATATTGATATGTGAGCATTCATATCTTATCTTTTATATATTAATATTGTATCCATGTCTAGTGCTCGAGTATATATGTTTATGCATGCTGGTAAGCTTTAATTTTGTCATTTGATAGTTTATGATGAAACACGAATTTGATACATATGCTACTGATAAAAAGTATATGATATGCATGTTTATGGAAAGCTGGCGAAAAATCAATAACTTTTCATTTAGAAATCGCGTAATTTCGATGAACGAATTTAAAGATATGGTCAACTAAATTATGATTGACGTTAATTGAAATTGATTTTGAATCTGCAATTGATATTTAAACAACTTGTTTATGAGATTGATAAATTGGATTTTAAATATTACCAGCCGAGTAAATGAATTCTTATATAAGGCACATCTCGTTTTGTTGAACAATTGTCAAAACTGATTATTTTATCATATTTTAAAGCCTTATAAAAACTATAGTTTAATTTTACAAGAATTGGGAAACTATGTGAAATGTTAAAATGTTTCGATTGCCATGATCATTCAACTATTGTATTGAGTCAGATTGACTTTTTGAAATGACTTTTGATAACTTTTGTATGTCGATCTCGAGCATTAGGATTGTGATACACTATGACCTGACCTAGCTTAATAGACATTTATTGACCAACATATGTTCTCTAGGTTGAGATCTACGGTTATTTGGTATTTCGAGTTTCGGTCACATTTCGGTGAACGAATTTATGTACTGCTAAGGTGAGTTTCATTTGCTCCCTTTTTAATTGCTTTTGCAATCTATATTTTTGGGCTGAGAATACATGCACTTTATTTTATACGCAATGGATACAAGTACATACTAAATTCTACACCGAGTTTGAACCGAAAATCCCTTAGCTTTGGTAACTAGTAACTGCCAGTTTTAAGAAATGATGGGCGCGAGTAGTAGTATATGGATCCATAGGGCTTGACATCCCCGTCTGTTCCAGGTATAGAAACCCTAGCCTGAACTATAAAACAGACGTATGCTATTTGAGTTTAGTACACATTGGATTGAGTGTATTGTACATGCTGGTTGCATGTATGTTAAAACAGGGGTACTTAGTGAAATGTCCCATTCATATTGATTATAAACATTCCATATTAATTGATTTCGTTGCGAGGTTTTGACCTCTATATGAGACGTTTTTCAAAGACTGCATTCGATTTTAAAACAAACCATAACCTTTAAAATATTACGACGATTATTAAATAATGATAATCTAAAATATAGTATTTTTCACACGACCATTACATAATGGTTTACAATAATATTACCCATCAACATAAGTCTTCGAATGTAGTTTTTAAACAATATTATACAAGCATGGACTCCAAATCTTGTCCTTAATTTAGTATCCAACAGCGGAAGCTCTTAATAATCACCTGAGAATAAACATGCTTAAAACGTCAACAAAATTGTTGGTGAGTTATAGGTTTAACCTACATATTATCAAATCATAATAATAGACCACAAGATTTCATTTTTATAACACATCTCATATCAGGCATTTCGCAAACTGCATAGAGATAAAAATCATTCATATGTTGAACACCTGGTAACCGACCTTAACAAGATGCATATAGAATATCCCCATCATTCCGAGACTCTCATCGGATATGATAAATCGAAGTACTAAAGCATCCGTAACTCGGATGAGGCTTGTTGGGCCAAATAGATCTATCTTTAGGATTCGCGTCAATTAGGGGCCATTTCCCTAATTCTTAGGCTACCAAGCTAAAAAGAGGCATATTCGGTTCGATAATCCAACATAGAAAGTATTTTCGATTACTTGTGTCTATTTTGTAAAACATTTATAAAATCGCATGTATTCTCATCCCAAAAAAAAATAATAGATTTTAAAAGTGGGACTATAACTCACTTTCACAGATTTTTACTTCGTCGGGAAGTAAGACTTGGTCACTGGTCGATTCAAGAACCTATAACAAATATGTACATATATATCAAAGTATGTTCAAAATATATTTACAACATTTTTAATACGTTTTAATGTTTTAAGTTTATTAAGTCAGCTGTCCTCGTTAGTAACCTACAACTAGTTGTCCACAATTAGATGTACAGAAATAAATCGATATATATTATCTTGAATCAATCTACGACCCAGTGTATACACGTCTCAGGCTAGATCACAACTCAAAGTATATATATATATTTTTGGAATCAACCTCAACCCTGTATAGCTAACTCAAACATTACAGCATATAGAGTGTCTATGGTTGTTCCAAATAATATATATACATGGGTCGATATGATATGTCAAAACATTTGTATACGTGTCTATGGTATCCAAAGATTACATAATATATTAGAATACATGTATAATACAATATAAGTTAGCTAGGATATGATTTGTATAGAATTGTTACAATATTTCCCGTAGCTACAACAATAAAAAAATATCCAATCTTGTTTTACCCATAACTTCTTCGTTTTAAAACCGTTTTTAGTGAATCAAATTGCTATGGATTCATATTGAACTCTATTTTATGAATCTAAACAGAAAAAGTATAGTTTTATAGTCAAAAATATAAGTTACAAGTCGTTTTTGTAAGAGGAAGTCATTTCAGTCGAAAGAACAACGTCTTGATGACCATTTTGAAAAAACATACTTCCACTTTGAGTTTAACCATGATTTTTGGATATAGTTTCATGTTCATAAGAAAAATCATTTTCCTAGAAGAACAACTTTTAAATCAAAGTTTATCATAGTTTTTAATTATCAAACCCAAAACAACCCGCGGTGTTACTACGACGGCGTATGTCCTGTTTTACGGTGTTTTTCGTGTTTCTAAATTTTAAATCATTAAGTTAGTATATCATATAGATATAAAACATGTATTTAGTTGATTTTAAAAGTCAAGTTAGAAGGATTAACTTTATTTGCGAACAAGTTTAGAATTAACTAAACTATGTTCTAGTGATTACAAGTTTAAATCTTCGAATAAGATAGTTTTATATGTATGAATTGAATGATGTTATGAACATAATTACTACCTTAATTTTAGTAGGTAAACCTACTGGAAATGAGAAAAATAGATCTAGCTTCAAAGGATCCTTTGATGGCTTGAAAGTTCTTGAAGCAGAATCATGACACGAAAACAAGTTCAAGTAAGATTTCCACTCAAAATAAGATTGTTATAGTTATAGAAATTGAATCAAAGTTTGAATATGAGTATTACCTTGTATTAGAAACATATCTTACTGTAAATAAGAAATATTTCTTGAGGTTGAATGATCACTTTACAAGATTGGAAGTAAGCTAGCAAACTTGGAAGTATTCTTGATTTTATGAAACTAGAACTTATAGAATTTATGAAGAACACTTAGAACTTGAAGATAGAACTTGAGAGAGATCAATTAGATAAAGAAAATTTAAGAACGAAAGTGTTTATAGGTGTTTTTGGTCGTTGGTATATGGATTAGATATAAAGGATGTGTAATTTTGTTTACTTGTAAATGAGTCATGAATGATTACTAATATTTTTGTAATTTTATGGGATATTTCATGCTAGTTTCCAAATGATGGTTCCCACATGTGTTAGGTTACTCACATGGGATGCTAAGAGCTGATCAATGGAGTGTATATACTAATAGTACATACATCTAAAAGCTGTGTATTGTACGAGTAGGAATACGAGTAGAATTGTTGATGAAACTGAACGAGGATGTAATTGAAGCATTTTTGTTAAGTAGAAGTATTTTGATAAGTGTCTTGAAGTCTTTCAAAAGTGTATGAATACATTTTAAAACACTACATGTCTATACATTTTAACTGAGTCGTTAAATCATTGTTAGTCGTTACATGTAAATATTGTTTTGAAACCTTTAGGTTAACGATCTTGTTAAATGTTGTTAACCCATTGTTGATTATATCTAATGAGATGTTAAATTATTACATTATCATGATATCATGATGTATGAATATATCTTAATATGATATATATACATTAAAATGTCATTACAACGATAATCGTTACATATATGCCTCGATTCAAAATTCTTAAGTTAGTAGTCTTGTTTTACATATGTAGTTCATTGTTAACATACTTAATGATATATATAATTATCATTTTATCATGTTAAATATAGTGTAACAATATCTTAATATGATACATATGTATTTAGTAAGACGTTGTAATAACGATAATAGTTTTATATATCGTTTCGAGTTTCTTAACTTAGTAGTCTCATTTTTATGTATATAACTCATTGTTAATATACATATGGAGATACTTACTTATCATAATCTCATGTTAACTATATGTATATCCATATATATATTGTCATGTCGTTTTTACAAGTTTTAACGTTCGTGAATCACCGGTCAACTTGGGTGGTCAATTGTCTACATGAAACTCATTTCAAATAATCAAGTCTTAATAAGTTTGATTGCTTAACATGTTGAAAACATTTAATCATGTAAATAACAATTTCATTTAATATATATAAACATGAAAAAGTTTGGGTTACTACACTTAGTATATATACGTTAAAGTTTAGTTACCAGGGTGCTCAATCTTGTAGAATATTTTGATAAACGTTTCTGGATGAAACAACTGAAATCTTGTGATCCACCTTTATATACAGATTATGCGAAACATTAAAACTATAAACTCACCAACCTTTGTGTTGACACTTGTTAGCATGTTTATTCTCAGGTTCCTAGAAGTCTTCCGCTGTTTGCTTATATGTTAGACAAGCTATGTGCATGGAGTCTTACATGGTATATTTTTCAAAGAAACGTTGCATTCACCAAATCATCACCATGTATCTTATCTTGACTGCATTATCAACAGAAGTACTATTGTAAACTATTATTTACGGTGATTGTCTATATGTAGAAATCATCAGATGTTGAAAACCTTTGATTTAAATATTCATTTATGGTGTGCCTTTTCAAAAGAATGCAATGTTTACAAAACGTATCATATAGAGGTCAAATACCTCGCAATGAAATCGATGAATGACGTGTTCGTCCATATGGATTTGGAGCGATCGTCACAATATCAAGTTCAAGTTCAAGAAAACGCAAAGAAAATTTTAAAAATCGACTAATTAACTATTCACTCCCCCTTCTAGTTACTTACAATTGGTATCAGAGCAGTTGCTCTAAAAGTTTTGTCAAAAATTACTAATTTGAAATTAAGACTAATTTTTGCAAACCTTAGAGTTTAAGATCATAGAACAAAAATTTTGAGAACTTGAACTATAGTGAAGGATGCTCCATGCAAAGGCCTCCACTTCTCGAAAGTGAAGGATTTTGCTATTGGAATCATCGATTTGAAACGTATGTCCGCTCCAAAGATATAGACTATTGGAACATTATTACTAAAGGTGATTATGTTCCATTTAAGTTTGGTGATGATACGAAAACTAAAATATACACTCCCGAGGAAGAATGGACTAAGGAACACAAAGTAGATGTAGGCAAAAACTATGAAGCTAAAATGACCATTTTTAATGCTTTGCCTAGGAAAGAATATGAGAGAGTTTTTATGATGGGTAGTGCTAAAGAAATTTGGGATAGTATTATGGTTACTCATCATGGAAACCCGCAAGTCATAGAAAATAAAGTAGAATTGCTTATAACTAAATATGAACAATTTTCCAATGAAGATTATGAAAAAATAGATAGTGCCTCTACTAGATTTAACAATATTTGTTCAAGTTTGAAAGCTCTAGGTACGATCTACATGGATAAGCAATATGTTCGAAAATTCTTAAGAGCTCTACCATCAAGATGGAGACCAAAGGTGACGGCAATTGACGAATCAAAGAATGCGGAAAAGTTAACTCTAGATGAACTCATTGGAAATCTCAAAGTACATGAAGTCATACTAGACAAAGATGATGAATTAAAGAAGGCCAAGAGAGAGAAGAACAACTCAATCGCTCTAAAAGCCAAGATTCATGATGAATATGACATTTATGATGATGATGATGACGATATCTTAAATGATGAAGAACAACTTGCATTTATTGTTCGCTCATTTAAGAAATTTTATCGAAGGCCGGGAAACCATGTTCGTCCTCCAGTGGAACCAAAGAAGACATCATTCGACTCCAAAAAAAGTTTGTACATAAGTGTTTTGGGTGTGGTGATCCAAATCACTTGATAAGTGAATGTCCTAAGAGAAAGAATGACAACGTTTTCCTTGGAGGTGCATGGGATGATGAAGAAAACGACACACAAGAAAAGGGAAAAGAAACGTGTCTCATTGCTATTGATAATCTAAATGACGATGACGAAGCATCACAAGTCGGACAAACCGACAATGAGGTACTTTCAAATACATTTGAGTTTAATGTTGACAACTTCGTTAAATTGTGTGTTTTGATTAATAGAGTAAGTAATAACAACACAAGTCAAAAGGAAGAAAATAACTTACTTAGGCTAGAAATCTTACAACTCAAAGAAAAAATCTCTAACTCACAAGAATGTCTCACATGTGATGATTTAAAACATGAAAACCTTGTTTTAAACAAAGCTAACAAACTACTCGAAATAGAATTAAATTTTCAAAATATGATGGAAGTAGTAAAGTGCTAGAAAACATTTTGAATGTTCAAAAACCAAAAAATAATAAACAAGGGTTAGGATATAAAGAGAACACTCTTGAGGTAGAAATATCTAAACATAAACCAATTATGTTTGTTAAACCCCAAGAGAAACCTAAAGTAGTAGAATAATTAAAACCAGAAGGAGAAAAATCAACAAAGGCTAACATGATTGATCAAGTTAAAATAAATAGGAAAGAAGTCAAGTCACTTATGAAAAATCCTTCAAGAAGAATGATTAATCAAAACTTTGGGAGAAGTAAGGTCGAAACTAAAACACTTCTTAAAAAGAATAACAACGTTAATCTTGTAAAAAGATGGGTTAGGGTAGGAGTCTTTAATGCTAATCATCCCGGACCCAACAAACATTGGGTACCAAAGTTATTGATTGATTAAATATAGGTTTGTCTCAATGATATTGTACAAAATGAAGAGTGGATAATTGATAGTGGATGTACAACACACATGATGGCAACAAAGAATTCTTCACAAAGTATACGGAGCACAATGGGGGTGGTGTAATCTTTGGTGGCGATGTGAAAGGAAAAATCGTCGGTAAAGGTAACATTACTAATCAAAAGATTACACTTGATAATGTGTTACACATTAAAAATCTAGGTTTTAGCTTGCTAAGTGTAGGAAGAATATGTGATAAAGGATATAACATGACATTTACTGAAAATTTCTCACACATAATAAAAGATGGTAAAAGTGTCATAAATGGAATTAGGAAGAAAGGTCTTTATACATGTAAATTAGATGATTTCAAACATGTAGATATTTGTCTCACATCTATACATGATACTACTACCTTGTGGTATAGGAGACTAGGGCATGCTAATATGAAACTAATTCATAACATATCTTCAAAAGACATAGTTAGAGACTTTCCAAAATTGAAATATGAAAGTCATTTTTGTGATGCATGCAAAGTAGGAAAGCAAGTTCATTCAACTCATAAACCTAAAAATTTTATCTCCACTAAAAGATGTCTAGAACTTTTACACATGGATTTATTTGGGTCATCGGCCGTTCAAAGTTATGGAGAAAATTTTTATACTTTAGTAATAGTAGATGACTTCTCAAGATATACAAGGACACTATTTCTAAAGTATAAGAATGAAGCGTGTGAAAGATTTATAATTTTTGCTACTAAGATACAAAATTTGCTTTGTTGTACTATAGTAACAATAAGAACAGATCATGGTAGAGAATTTGATAATGATGCTAAATTTGGATTCTTTTGTGATTTAAATGGTATTTCCCATAATTTCTCGGCTCCTCACACACCTCAATCTAATGGGGTTGTTGAAAGGAAAAATCGAACTCTTCAAGAAATGAGTCGAACAATGTTAAATGAACAATCGATACCTCAAAAGTTTTAGAGTGAAGCCGTTGCCACCTCTACCTACATTCAAAATAGAGTCTTAATTAGACCATCAAAGGATAAAACACCCTATGAATTCTTAAATGGTAGAAAACCAACCGTAAGTCATCTTAGAGTATTCGGGTGTAAATGTTTTATCTTAAACAAAAAGGAATATCTTACAAAGTTTGAACCCAAAGCTTGTGAAGGAGTGTTCTTAGGATATTCGTTAGAAAGTAAGGCATATAGAGTTCTAAATAAATACACCAATGTCATAGAAGAATCCTTAGATTTCACATTCAATTAAACTCCTCCGCCACATAAGACTAAACCTTTAGAGGATGATGATGTGATAGAACAAGATGCTATAGAAATAATGCCAACTCAAATTGAGTCCAATGATTTAAATGAGGATGGATCTCATTTAAAATCAAGTAAAGATAACTTAGCATCCTCGATCGATCTTAAACATATTAAGGATCATCCCATAAACCAAGTCATAGGAGACATCAATACTAGAACCACTAGGTCTCAAGCATTCAACCTAATTGCCAAATATGCTTCCATCTCCCAAATAGAACCCCAAAATATTAAGGAGGCCCTATTAGATGAAAGTTGGTTAGAAGCAATGCAAGAGGAATTAAATCAATTCCAAAGGAGTGATGTATGGGATTTGGTTCCTTTACCTAGTGAGAGCAATATCATAGGTACCAAATAGGTTTATAGAAACAAACTAAATAAAGATGGCAATGTAGTTAGAAACGAAGCTAGACTAGTTGCACAAGGATAGCCAATGTTGGTACGATTTTCCGTATAGCGGCTGTAAGGTACCAGTACAAAACAAAGCTAAACTAAGTTCCAGAAATGACGCGGAAGGAAAGATAAATTTAAAGCTACCTTAACCATCCAGAGTAAATTAGCGGAGTGTACTGAAAATATTTCAAAATCACTTAGCATTTTATGCTCACGCTTTTGTAAATCTCCGATGTCGTCCATAAGTTTAACCAAAGCCCTTCTAACTTTCTTAATGTTTGAAATTCCATCCCTAGGTCCAGTATCTCGATAATTAAGATCGAAAAAAAGTTTTGACACTGTGTCTTGAAATAAAAGATCTTCCGCGCAGTCAGGATCACTGCTAATAAATTTAAAGTTTTCAGATATTTCTCGAATAACTTTTCTTTGTGGATTTGTAAATGGAAATTTTGATATAGTGAAGATTTGCACGAGTTCAGAATATATTTCCTTTCTTTTTGCGAAGAAATTCTGATGTATTCTTTCCTCGGTTGAATCCGAAAAAACTTCGATCTCCATATTTTAAAATAGGTTAGGTTTTTTGCTTTCAATCCAAAATTCTAATTCGGAAATCATTACGGCGACATAATGGTTGATATGAATTTGAGAGAATTCCTTATCACTGATGTGAGGTAGAAAACTGACGAATGACTCTAAATCAAATTTGAAGTCGATTTCTGCATCCGAATACTTGACAAAAATATCATCCCCACATTCTTTTAATAGTTTGTGAAGAGAACGAACTTGATGGCGCAGCTCTTTTAATAGATTTATTTGAAATGTTGAGAACGGGAAATCCGAGGAATAGAGGTACCTAATTGTGATGACCCGTCCAAATCCATTTGGACGAATACATCATTCATCGATTTCACAGTGAGGTACTGACCTCTACATGATACGTTTTGAAAACATTGCTTTCTCTTGAAAAGGCACACCATAAATGAATATCTAATTCCAAGGTTTTTGACATCTAATGATTTCTACATATAGACATTCACCGTAAATAATAGTTTACAGTACTACATCCGTTGATAATGCAGTCAAAATAAGATACATGGTGATGATTTTGTGCATACAAAGTTTTCACGAATAAAGCATGTTTGACTCCATGCATATAGCTTGTATAACGTATAAGTAAATAGCGGAAGACTTCTAGGAACCTGAGAATAAACATGCTTAAAAGTGTCAACACAAAGGTTGGTGAGTTCATAGTTTTAATATTGCACATAATCTGTATATAAAGGTGGATCACAAGATTTCAGTTGTTTCATCCAGAAACGTTTATCAAAATATTCTACAAGATTGAGCACCCTGGTAACTAAACTTTAACGTCTATATAATAAGTACCCCTGTTTTAACATACATGCAACCAACATGTACAATACACGCAAACCAACATGTACTAACCTCAAATAGCATACGTCTGTTTTATAGTTTAGGCTAGGATTTCTATACCTGGAACAGACGGGGATGTCAAGCCCTATGGATCCATATACCACTATTCGCGCCCACCGGTTCTTATAACCGGCAGCTACTAGTTACCAAAGCTAAGGAATTTTCGGTTCAAACTCAGTGTAGAATTAAGTATGTACTTGTGTCCATTGCATTTAATATAAATTGCATGTATTCTCAGCCCAAAAATATAGATTGCAAAAGCAATTAAAAAGGGATCTATAAACTCACCTTAGCAGCACATTAGGTCATTCACCGAAATGTGACCGAAACTCGAAATACAAAATAACCGTAGATCTCAACCTAGAGAACATATGTTGGTCAATACATGTCTAACAAGCTAGGTCAGTTCATAGTGTATCACAATCCTAATGCTCGAGACCGACATGCAAAAGTTAACAAAAATCATCTCAAAAGTCAACCTGACCCAATATGATCTTTAAATCTATACATGTTTATTATATTAACATAGTATAAGTCTTGATAATTGAACGAATTTATAGTTTATCAAACTCAAAATATTATTTATTTCAGGAGCTATTTTATATTTGAATTATCATGGAAATTGATAATATTTTATTATTTTACATAGTTTTCCAATACTTGTAAAATCAGATTATAGTGTTTATAAAGTTTTAAAACATGATAAGACAGTCAACTTTGATAATTGTTCAACAAAACGAGACGTGCCTTATATAGAAATTCATTTACTCGATTAGTAATATCTAAAAATCCAATTTATAAATATCATAGACAAGTTGTTGAAATATTAATTTACATTTTCAAACACAATTTCAATTAACGTCAAACATAATTCAGTTGACCATATCTTTTAATCCGTTCATCGAAATCACGCGATTTCTAAATGAAAAGTTATTAATTTTTTGATAGCTTTCCAACGACATGCATATCATATACTTTATATCAGTAGCATATGTATCAAATTCGTGATTCATCATAAACTATCTAACGACAAAATTAAAGCATACAAGCATACATAAACATATATACTCGAGCACTAGACATGGATACACTATTAATATATAAAAGATAAGATATGAATGCTCACGTATCAATATTATGATTCAATATTGCAGGAAAGTACGTAAACGCAATGGAGATGATAAACACTAGGTTTGACTTGCGAACAATACCCACGAACATTACCCATAACCTCCATAGCTATAACCCATAATTTCTTTAGCTTTGACTTATTTGAAAACTCAGTTTGAAATCATTTGAGCAGAACTTCGTCGTAGTATTTTGTGTATACATAACTAATATAAATAATTATATAAGATTAATAATAATAATAATAATAATAATAATAATAATAATAATAATAATAATAATAATAATAATAATAATAATAATAATAATAATAATCTTAATAATCTTAATAATAATGATAATAATAAAATAATAATAATGATAAGATATTATGGTGTAATATATATGTATGTATGTGTAAAATGATCGATTGCAGAAACTGAATCGAGTCATATATATAGTATAATAATATAATATAATAATATAAATATAATAAAGTAATAATATAATAATATTAAAATAATATAATAATATAAAAATAAAATGTGTGAATTAGAATTCAATAATATATGCCGACAGTTTTCACGGACCGGTATTTCGTACTCTTGTTGCTAATAATTGACGGGTAAAAGTATGAGTAAAAATTCTACTTTTTATATTTGAATACATATATATCTATTTTGGTCTTAAGCTTTATAAAATTAGTTGTAAAAATGTTTTTTTATAAAGTTTGTACGCGTAATATGTGTTTTCCTAGTTTTTGACTGAACAAAGATATATAATATAAGAATAATTTAATAATAATAATGAAATAAAATATAATAATATAATAACAATTTTGAATCAAATTTAAATCGTAAATATTTAAAAAGTTGTATTTCTCAAATACTTTAAGGGTATATTATGTAACTTATAACTAATAATTTCTATCATGTCGCTTTCATGTGAATATTAAATTAATTAATTTTGTTTCATTTACTATTCATATGAATAGTAAATGAATTAATTTTGATTTAACTATTTAAGTTACATTGTTGTAAGTTGTGCTTTACAGCTTGTACATCTTTGATTTAATTGCATTTTTTCTTATAAATTAAAAAATTACATCATAAAAATAAAACGATCTTATACGTAAAAAAAATTAATTTGAAATTGCATCATTCAATAGTAAATTATTATCATTTAGTATATAAATATTATTCGCATGTTTTCGTATATATATATATACACACACAATTATATAATTATCACAAGTTATAACGTTCGTGAATCGTTAGACAAACAGGGTGGTCAACCGTTATATAAAACTCATTTACAAAAGTTTTAAAACTTGTTAGAATTCATTTCTTATCATGACGAAAATATTAATCATATAAAGATTTGGTTCAAAATAAGTCGAAATTTTCCGGGTCATCACACTAATGAATTCTCTATAGACGTCTATGCTTCTGCTAGGGTTTAACAGATTTCTAGTAAATGGAGCTTTTGACTTATCAATGTGTCATTTCTCTTCCAGATTAAATTCAAACAAGTCTGGATATTTGAAAATAGTTGGATATTCTTCCCGTATTTCATCTTCCATAATTAGGTGTTCGTTAAGACTGAGCCTCCCTTTTGGATTGTGAAGAGGGTCGAATCTTGGTTCATTTGAGTAAAAATTATCCAAAAGCAATGAAATCTCTAAGTCGGATGAAGTTATCCGGCTTCTTGGACTACAAGGATCAAGAATTAATTCTTGATGAGACTCATCAGGGTTTATATTTCTTTCATTTTTATGTTTATAAAGAAAAACTTCTCCGGTTTCTGAAGTTGTGGGGGAGCAACTGCCTTTCGCACTTTCTTCGTAATCAGTTAAGTTTGAACTAGAATCTACAGAAATTAATACCATGATTAATATTTTGTTTTTATAGTTTAAAAGGGTTTACTATAATGGCAGATTTAAATCCTATACCGACAAACTCCTTATTTGTTAAGCATGTGTGTTCCTTATCAATTTATCTGAGAAACAAGTGGCCAGGCTGATGACGAAGAGGCAGGATCCTTTTGGTTCCAATATAATGGGAGACTGTTTAGAAAATCCAACAACCAAGTCTGTGTATAATTATCTTTCTTAGACACTACTCAAGAATCTCGTATATCCTGACAGAATCAACGATTACCTTAACAAATAGAAAATTCGAGTCCCCCGCACCAGCGCCAAAAACTTACTTCCTTATGATATGGCCAAAACGGATGGTTTTATTTATACGGTGTCAATAGGTCGCAACACATCAGAATCAATTATCAAAAGAGAGTAATGGTTTTATTATTTATATTTAGCTGGGTTTCCTAGCTATAGTTCACCTACTTATCTTCCTTTTAACGAGTAAGTGGTAAATATAACTCAGGTTCGTATTTTTGTATGTTTGCTCAGTAACGTGGGATAAAAGTACCTAAATAGTTAACCCTAGTGACAAGTGGTGATAGATTAAGACTAACTAAGAGTAATACAAACTATAAAGATAAAAATGGATGGGTATGAAGAATAGAATCCTGATGGGGAACTATCACGAGAGATTAACTTCCTAGAATAAACACTAAACCTCAATCAACTAGGCTATGAACCTAATCAATTTGTCAATAAGAGTTTAGGCTTTGAAGATTCTGGCTAAGACGGATATCCCTACTCCTAACGTTAACCTTAGAGGGTGTATACGATCTTATGGATAGGATCCTAGGTACATGAGCAAAGTGGTATATCCCTAAAGGAAAGTCTCAGCTTTTCTTAATCCTAGTTGGTCTAACTACAGTAATATTCCACCACTTAATACTAAGCTATGCCATAACATTAATAGATGTGCAATCTTAGATATTCTAAGGTACTGTTAATTGGATTAGAGGTCTCTTCTTTACGATCACTTACTAAACCCCGGATCATCTTACAACATCTCAAGAACGTTGCTTCTGACTCGAATCATGCTTCTGAGCAAGCCAGTGTTCACCTAACTCTATGTTTGTTGGTCCCTTGATAAACAATAGGAGTATTGTAGGGGGGGGGGTAAATACAATTCTCTTTAATTAACTTGATAGTTAGACACAATTTAGTATTCAACCATGTAACTTAAATAGAGTCAAAGGTAATTTTCAACGGTTTATTTTTTATTGATTAAATCACAAAGAATTACAACTATCCTTGGCGAAAATGATAGTTGGTTGATACAGATTTTACCTAAGTATAGCTATAGAGGATATTCTAAGCTTTTACACGTATTGGACTCTAAATAAATAAACCCACACCTCTAGTTGTTACAATAGTGGATACACCAATTTATAGTAGTCCTATTAACCGTGTAATTGTTCTATTGTCTACTGGTACATAGGATGTCTGTACTTGTGGGGACAACTGCATCAGAGAGCGTGCTCTCCTCTTTGGTAGCTATTTGCAGGAACACCCCAATTCGGTTTGGCACCACTATTTGTTTAAACAAATAGAATGTTGTGTTCTCTAAGCGTTGAGAAAGTATAACACATGTCTGCACATGCGTTAAACTTCTACATTCATACATGGCCTTGTAAGGTCACTTGTCAGCCGCCGACGCCTGTCCTTTTCTGTTCGACTTTGTCTTTGACTTCTGTTGAATAGTACAATTGATGTAGACCACTCAGGAAACCACTATGCTTGTAATGGATCATAGCTGTCTTATGTAGTAAGCTGCATTCCAGCTATGCTGGTTCTTCATTACTGAGTCACTTGATATTCTTGAATTGCTGAGTACACATCCTGTACTGATTGAAGAATACTGTCCACCTTGTGCTGGTAGACTAAGCAGCAAACTAAACACTTGACACAGCAATATCTGCTGTCTATACATAAACAAACTTGTGCTGGCTGCACATAACATTTTAGTGCAAATAAATTACAGTTAATCCTTAATTATTTTGGGGACTCAACAATCTTCCCCTATTTGATGATGACAAAACCTATGACATAAAGAGAAAACTCTAAAGCCAGCACTAAGGGGCCTAATGAAAAATAGGCAGTAAATTTGTCCCTTTTTGGTTTGTTTTGGGATCTTTTGCTGAGTTATCTATATCTTATAACTTGATATGATTTTGAAGATAAACTCATTTCATTTTCATTACAGCATAGTATATATAAAAATTTACAAAATAATATAATGAAAAATGAAATAAAAAAAAAATACGATTAAATCATTAGAAGGCTATCTGTCTTTATCTTTATCTTTTTCTTGCTCATCTTCATATAGCTCTTCTTCTTTTACCTTGAGGGCTGCCCAGGCTTCAGGAAACAAGTAAGGCACTTCAGCAGGGTCGAATACTGGAATATAAGGAGGGAGAATGATGGGGTCTTGATGAAACATGACTAGGAACTTTGAAATCAACAGATTTAACTCACACAATGGCAGAATTAGTTAATCAAACCTTTTAGTGAATGAGAAATGATTTTTGGGATTAATTAAGTCAAACCACAACAATGGATGTGTGATTAGATTAACACCTAGAGCTATTATTTACCTCTTGAGTGATTTGGGTTGAGAGAGAATCGGACAGGCTACCAGATCTGAGTGATGTGTGTGTAATGAGAGGCTTAACCTAAAATGAAGAACATAAACACTTATATACCCCTGTTGTTGACTCAACCGCGCGAGTCAGCCTTCACTCATACGAGTGGGCTGTCTCAGCCGTACGGTTGATCACTCACTCGTGTATGTGTACACAGATTAGGTTTGTGACTCAGCTCAGCACACTCGTGCGTATGAGCTTGTCAGCCGTACGAGTGAGGCTTCACTCGTACATCTGACTGAGTCTAATATAGTCAAACATCCTTATCGCATTCGTGCAGTACCTATAACCACATATAAACACAGATATGATAATAACGAGCGATCATGGTGGCCCATAAACTGAAGTACTGATCACAAATGTAAGATAGATGTCTAGGGACTTACAGAAAATGCATCAACAACTCCCCCTAGGAACTAGAACATCGATTACAATAAAGTAAACGTTCATGAAATACATATAAGTCCAAATGTAACATCAGTTTAACATTAATACATATCCAGATTCTCTCTCTCGCATATATACATCATCAAAAACAAAATATAAACAAGCAATATAGTATCTGACAGAGTTCAGTTAGCTTGAACTTAGTTCGAGCTTTGAGCATCACTTTCTCTGTTGAGGTAGGCATGGTAGACATCGATCACACGTTGATATCTCATAGCTTCCTCTTTTCTATCATCTCTGAACGTAATGTGATGGCGGTGAAGTGTCTCCACATCAAATCTCGATAAGTTCCTTAGCCACATAGGATCCAAAATCCTCAATTTGTCGAACTGTATGCTTCCATCATCTTACTCAATTGCAGTCAGGATCACTGCTTCCTCCGACAACTCATCATAGAACCACCATCTGAAGTTTTTGCAAATGTCCTTGGGTAAGGGCATCAACGGAGTTTGTTTCATGTACTTAGCTGGATGGAACTTAACAACTCGAACAGGTCCACCTTTCGAAATTAACTTTGTTGGGTGCATGGAGAACCTGGCGGCTGTTGACTTAAAGATATCCCATTTCCCTGTTTTATACTCATATATGAGTTTTCTTTGAAACTACTTGGAAAGGTCATTATCTTCAGCGTTCAACATCTTCAGCTTTGCAAGTTGCATGATCTCAAATTAAGGTAGAGTTTTGAAGTGACTCGGTCTTGCCATATAATCAACTCCTCCTTCCCTCTTGATCGCAAAACAATTTATCTCCTTGAGGTATCCCCAGCTCCAAATTTTACCCTTGGCATACTTCTTGGTTCTCTTCCCTTTTTCGTAGAAACTAACAAACTTCGGCTCGAGTTCTAGCTTATTCAACTGATCAGGGTTAACAACGTTCTGTTTCCACCAACTCTGATGACTCTTGTCTTCTTCAACATTTCTGTTCATCGTAACCCTATCACGATCAAACCATTTCTTAATCTCATTCCATCTCTCGTCCTTGGCTTGCTCGGCTCGGAGTTTCTTCTTCTTCTTCTTCAATTCAGATTCATTTCTTTCTTTCTCAACGAGCAGTTTCTCATGTCGGATTCTTTTATTTCTTTCAATTAACACATCAATTCCTTCACTTGCTTCTTGTATACCTTCCTCGACTTTTCTAAATCAATTAAATTCTTCTTTTTCACATCACTACTCAAATTGAAAAAATCACTTAAAGTGTTGAGTGACAGATTCGAGTATGGCTCAAGCGAAGGCATAACAATTTCAACTTCTTCTTCTTCTTAATCATTCTCAGATTCTGTCACTAATTCGTCATCGGATTCAACAATCACATCCTCTTTCATATTACCTTTACCGACATAATCTTCACTCTTCTCATCTTCAAACAAATTTTCAAAATCACTTAAGTCGATATTTTGGATTGATACGGGAGAGACATTAGTAGCTGGCTCTTCTTGTGGAGCCTTGACTTCAGCTTCAACTATCTCTGCATTCTCTGTATCATTTTCACTGTCGTATGCAAGAGCAGCAAGCTGTTACACTGGGAAATCACTTGGTGGAACGTCCCCCTTTTCTGCATCATTAAAAACATTTGGATAATTCATATAATATTCAGTAGTAAAGACCTCACCATATTCATTAAAGCTTCTAATAGGTATCACTAACGGAATTTCAAAAGAGGGTCCTCCAGTGCCAGCATCTTCTTCATCATCTTTTTCGTCACCACCTAAATCAGACGAATATTCTTCTCCTACATCTGTTATCAACTTAGTCTTACCAGATGTAAGCTGCTTGATCTTATCTTTCAACTCATTCAATTTCACTTCCTTCAAACTCTTAATCTCCACAATTTCCTTCCTCATCTTTTGTAACGACCCGTCCATATTACTATAAACGCAGTACGTTAGTCATTGGTCCCATAGCGAGTTATTTGACCTATATATGATACGTTTTAGAAAATATTGCATTCGTTTCATAAAAAGCACACCATTATTATACATAATGCATGTTTTAAACAAGTGGGTGATTATTTAAGAAATAATCCCCAAAATACATTGGTTTCCAAATACTACACACTAGTCGAATATAATACATGACAAAGTTTTTATTGAATGCAACACTTCATTTAAACAAAAACATGAGACTCCATGCATAGCTTGCTCAGATAATGCGATAACGGAAGACTTTCTTATAGACCTGAGAATAAACATACTTAAACAGTCAACACAAAGGGTGGTGAGATATTTAGGTTTAAAGTTAGCATCGATATAAATATAGACCACAAGATTTCATAGTTACAAATATTTCAATAAAGATATTCTATAAGTTGTTGAGTGCTTGAGTAACCATACTTAACCATTAATGTGGCATATTCCCTTTATTATGAAATCTCCCTACACTGTACCAAGTGTAGTAAAAACGAAGTACTATGCAACCGTTTACGATACTAGAGTGACTAGCCCGGTTGGGGTTGTCAAACCCGATAGATCTATCAATAGGATTCGTGCTTACATGTTTTTACAGCATGTAAATATTAGTTACCAAGCTATTATAAAAGATATGC
Organism: Rutidosis leptorrhynchoides; assembly: GCF_046630445.1. Taxonomy (NCBI): domain Eukaryota; kingdom Viridiplantae; phylum Streptophyta; class Magnoliopsida; order Asterales; family Asteraceae; genus Rutidosis; species Rutidosis leptorrhynchoides. The sequence goes on from NC_092342.1 coordinate 155,259,939, forward strand.
AAGGTGGTACAACTCAACGTAGAATATATTTTAAGTACTTGTGTCCATAGCGTAAGATATAAAATGCATATATTCTCATCCCAAAATATTTTTAGAGTTTAAAAATGGGACTATATACTCACGGTAGTAAAAGTATATTAATAATAAGTTTTCAACTTATTAAAAATATGATCGTCTTCCTTGGATTCATGAACCTATAACAATAATAACGATTCAGATAATAATACATGTGAACAAAATTAATATAGCAAGTTCATATCATATCTTCAATCACATGTGATTGTTTAAGTTCATACTTTCAATCACATGTGATTGTTTAAGTTTATATTTTCAATCATATGTGATTGTTTAAGTTCATACTTTCAATCACGTGTTTTAAGTTGTCAAGTTAGCAGTCCAACGTTAGTAGTCCACAATTAGTAGTCCACAGTTAGTAGTAAATATATAGATCAATACATCACCTTGAAATAATCAAGACATAGTATACACGTATTGTATAAAACTCAATCATGACCCACAATACCGCTATTGTAGTTACACGTATTGTGTATGTGGTGTCTTTTGATTTATTCGATGTATTGTATAACCATGACATGTTAGAATACATGTATAATACAAGAAAAGTTAGCTAAGATATGGTTAGTATAGATTTTATAATATAAATTTCATCCATACAACGTTAATTTTAGCAGATTTTGTTTTGCTCACCAAATATTCATTATAACACCGTTTAAAGTGAATCAAATTGGTATGGATTTCTTAAGAAGTAAGTTTACAAAACCAATTCAAAAAGTTAAGCCTAAGTTGTAATTTTTAGAGCTTTACCCTCTTTTTGTGTCGGTGGACAGGTTTGGAAAAATCCCGACATCCACCCAAAATATGATTTTTGATAAAATACTTCCACTTTGTCTAAAATCATGAAAAAATACTGGAAGTCTTATTTACATATATTAACATATTTCCAAAGTCTTAGCCTCAAACTCAAAGTCTAAGATAGGTTTTTAATTCCCAACCCAAAACAGCCCGCTTTTTACCGAATAGAGATTAAACGATATATGTTAAGTTTCAAGGTGTTCTTCATATATACAAGTTATAAGTTCTTATATTAACTTAATATAACATCATAATACATATAAATAAGTGTTATTAGAGTTAAGTTAGAAGGATTAACTTAGTTTTCAAATAAGCTTGGTGTTCACCAAAATAAGTTCTAGTTTTTACAAGTTTTATAAGCATAATAAGATAGCAACTATATAAGGAATTGAACAAGGATTTTGAGAAGTATTTTACCTTGATTATGAAGAGGAAAGTTTCTGAGATTGAAGTATGATATGAGAGCATTCAAGTGTGTGTTTTTAGTTTAAGAAAATGTGGAGTAAAAATGAGTTAAAATGGTCCTTATTTATAAGCTTATAAATTTGGTTTTTAGTGAAAATATCTAGTATAAGATAAAATGTATTAAGTCATGGATGACATATTAAATTGATTAGGTCATGGATGACATATTGCACAAATAATTGCAGATTTCTATTGGTATATACCAATAGTAAATACTTCTAGAAGCTGTGTATAATACGGGTAAAAATACTGTATGAATGCGAGTAGAATTCTTGAGGAAATTGAACGAAAATACGAGTATAGCTATCCTTTATATGTATTGGTATATTATAAAGTGTATTCAATACTTGTAAGGATGTATTTACACTCGTAATACATTATATGTAAATACATTTTAACATAAGTTAATTACGTCATTTAAATAGTAACATATATATTGTTCAAAAACTCTTTAAATTAGTAGTATGAAAATATATATATAATACTTTGTTAATATATTTAATGAGATATTTAATGATCATATTTTCAAGTTAAATATATATAAATCGATATATATACACAATAATTAAACAATTAAACAATTAAATCAAGTTACGACGTTCGTGAATCGTCAGAATAAAAGGGTGACCAAAATTTTGTGTAAAACTCTTTCTGGAGGTTCAAGAATTATTGAAATTCATTGCTTATCAAGTCAGAATTATATAAAGTTTAAGTTTAAATTTGGTCGGAAATTTCCGGGTCGTCACAGTACCTACCCATTAAAGAAATTTCGTTCCGAAATTTGATCGAGGTCATCATGGCTAACAATAAGAATGTTATTATGACAAATATAAGTTGATTCATAGGGTTTTATCATGATTGAGAAATATGGATAAAATAATTCGATTACTCGAAACGTATGAGTGAAGCTATTGTAAAAGAGTGAAATGAGAAAATAGGGATTCGTCTTATCTTTTGACGTCATCACGGTTGATCTCTGAATTAAAGAAAATCTTTGTAATCTATATAAGATTTGATTCTTCGGAGATTAAGGAAATTATGATCCTCTTCGATTTAATGAAATACTCTGTCTCGATTTCTCTGTCGGGTATTTTACTACAAATCAACCTCCTATGTTTCCTTATTTCCACATCTCCCATCTTTTATACTTTCTTCCTTTCTTCGTAATTCCAAAACATTCGTCAATATGCTCCATCCAGTTTTAATTCTTGATATATTCTTGACTATCACATCTGTCATTCTTCTTTTTCATCTTTCACCGGAGGAATCCGTTAATTTCTACTATGCTCTTGGGTTTTTAGTGTTCTTAGTTTTCCTGTGTCTTTATATTGCTATACGCATCGATATACACGGTTTGTAATTTCTGCATTGTCGTCGTGTGTGATGACCCCGGAATTTCCGACCAAATTTAAACTTTATCCTTATATGATTCCGACACGATAAGCAAAGTCTATAACATTGAGTCTCAAAAATCTTGGAGCTATGTTTACATATTCAATTACCTTTGATTATTCCCGACGATTCACGAACAATTGTTTGTATATATATATATATATATATATATATATATATATATATATATACACACACATTTATATATATAAATATATTTAGTATGTATAAATTCTAAAAATAATTATTATAATATACATATACGATTATATATAAAAAGTATAAATATTATATGGAGATATAATTATTAAATGATACATAAGTAATAATAAGTAATATTATATATAATGTAATATATATAAAATGTATAAATATTAGATATTTAATATGTGTTAACATATAAAATTAATAATTAAATTTAAATTGCAAGTTTGAATATAATTGATTAATATTATTAAACAATACTTTCATTATAAATGATGATGTTAATATTTGTATTATTAATATTAAATATATACATATATATATATATAAATTTGTAAAAATTGATATGTACAAGTATTATTAATATTATTATATTATCATTAAAAACTATAAGTGTTATATCATTATTATGGATATTATTATTATCATTAATAATATTAATATAACTAATATTATTTGGTATAACCACAAATATTGTTATTATCATTTTCATATTTTTCTTACATGATTATTATTGTTATTACTCTTATTAATATTATTATTAGTATTAGTGTTATTATTATTATTAATGTTATTATTATTATTGTAATATTAGTATTTTTATTATTATTATTATTAATTGTATTATAGTTTTTAATATAAATTAATCCGTATAAATTAAATACAGATACATAATTGAAGGAGCCATTTCCTTTACCGACTCCATTTTTTTCCCTCTGATATTAGGTACTACTCGCGAACTTTTGTCAAGGATACACACTAACATACAAAATTTTCAATCAAATCATCTTACTGCTTGAATCGATCATTATATGAATTATACTTATCACTGCTATTCCAGGGGTTGGATGAGAAAGCAAGAAACAAACTTATTATTTTTTTTTTATTTTTCGCAACCCATTTAATCCATAATCCAATCTCGAATCAATCTCGAAAAATCTATTAATACAGTCACGTAAGGAATCATCTACTCAATCTATCTGTCAAATTTGAGATTCCAATTCATCAAAACGAATTTCAATTTCGAAGTCAAAGTTTCAAATTCAAAAAGTCAACTATTTGTTCTTCATGAAAAATCGAATTATTGTTTATGTTTTTTGTTGAAATTGAGGATTCACAAAGACTTTAGGAGTAATTTGAAATACATTTTGTGTTATAAACTTTGTCCAAATCATTCACAATTACAAAATCATTTTTTTTTCTAAAGGCCTACGACGAGCAGCTTGTTGCTGTATATTTTTTTTTTTTTGTTTTTCTTCAATTAAATAAAAACAATTGATATTGATGTTGATTTATTCAAAGTATTTAAATCGTTGCTTTGTTGATATATGGGATGGGATGTCAGTCGACTTGATTGAAGAAGAAGAACACAAGTATTATTCGGGTTAGATAGGTTAGCAGTTAGAAATAATCAGAAAAGTAAGCTGGGATGAATGGTTAAGGGTGTTGGAGGGGAATGAGAGGTCCTGGGTTCGAACCCAGAACACTATAATATTTTTTTATTATTAAGAGAAACTGTTGGGTTGCCATGTCTGTTGGGCAGCAAGAATTAGTGTTGGGCCATGGTGAATTATTTTAGACCGAGAAGTGTTATGAGCTGTTGGGCCAAAAATTACGTTGGGCTGTTGGCAGGCTCACAAAATCCAAATTTTGGTTTAAATAAATTTCAGTTGTAGAATAAATTAGGAAAATAGGTAACAGCAGAATGGTCTGAGGTGTTTGTGGGTTAGCGGGATGTTGTGGGTTCAAGCCTGGAATGGGACATTATTTTTAATCTTTTTTCGTCTTGAGGTAGAATTTCTAATTATTATTATTTTTATTATTATTATTATTATTATTATTATTATTATTATTATTATTATTATTATTATTATTATTATTATTATTATTATTATTATTATTATTATTATTATTATTATTATGATTATTATTAATATTATTATTATTATTATTATTGTTATTGTTATTGTTATTATTATTATTATTGTTATTGTTATTGTTATTGTTATTGTTATTATTATTATTACTATACTTATAGTTATTATGTTAAAATATAATTATTAACAAAAAGATTATTAATACAATTTATAATATTAACATTATTATTACTTGTATTTAACTTATAAATTATTAGTATTATCATTACTATTATTATTATTATTATTATTATTATTAGTATTATTATTATTTTTATTATTATTAACATGATTTGGAACATACTAATAACAGTTATATTATAAAAGTAGTAATAAAAGCTAAAGTGGTAAAATTATGAAAATGGTTATGAAGTTAAATTATAAGAACTGTAGTTATGAAAATTAGAAAATTTAAGACAAAACTCATGATAAAAACTGATTATTATTAACACGATTATTACTATTTTAACAGTTCATAATTAAGGTAAATTATCATTATTACTATGATTTTTATTATAATTATAAGTAATATTATTATTAAAACTAATATTATGATTGTCATTAATATCATTATTATTATCACCAATAGAATTATTAACGTTATTACTTTTCTTAAAAATCTTAAGTATTATAATTATTACACTTAATATTATTTTTACTATCTTCATTAACAAACAAATGATATATACATATAAATATATATATAAATATATTTAGTACGTAACATGACAAAAATTAATATTTTTATTTACAAAATGAATATATGAAACCTATATATGTTACTAATATGGATATGATATAACTAATAAATGCACATACAAATAATTGTTCGATTACAAATATGTGTATTAATATATATACAAATGATATAGGTTCGTGAATCCGAGGCCAACCCTGCATTGTTTAATATAGTCATATGTATTTTTACTACAAAATACATTAGGTGAGTTTCATTTACCTTTTTACCCTTTATATTTTTTTGGGCTGAGAATACATGCGCAATTTTTATAAATGTTTTACGAAATAGACATAAGTAATTGAAACTACATTATATGGGTGAATGATCGAAGCCGAATATGCCCCTTTTTGCTTGGTAACCTAAGAATTAGTAAACCGATCTACTAATTGACGCGAATCCTAAAGATAGATTTATTGGGCCTAACGAACCCCATCTGTGACGACCCGGGAATTTCCGACCAAATTTAAACTTAATCTTTATATGGTTTCGACATAATAAGCAAAGTCTGTAAAGCTGAGTCTCAAAATTTTGGAACAGTTTACATGAAAGCATTTTGCCCTTTGACTATTTCCAACGATTCACGAACCACTATTTGTAAATAGATACATACATATATTTAAATATATGAATATATATTAATTGAGTTAATTTTTATTTAATCATTTATTGACCAATTTTATACAATAATGATTAGAATAAATATTTATATTTTATGTAATAATTTAGAATTTTTCTGATTACTTTTATCCGTCACTAAATTTATCACGAAACACGATATAGCACTCCGTGAAAACTGACGGCACAATAATCCATTTAAGAAGATTGCTAACTTTTCTTATTTCACACGTTCAGTTAGTTATTATATTTTATTATCCATGATGGACAACTTGTCAATTTATGATATATATTATGGCATCTATCTATTCTATACAGATACATCATGAATTATATATGGAAACCCCACCTTCCACTATCATAATTTAAACTACTTCAACAAGAAACAAACCCACTTTCCATTCTATTTTTGCTTCTTCAATCGACTAGGCACCATAAACAAACCATCTTTGATTTCTGCCTTATTGAAATACACCACCCCAAACTAAGAATCCACCACCTAAAATACCTCTTTCATCAATTTTATTTTTTAGAAATGCTTTGACTATATAAATGATTGTAGATGTATGTGGGTCTGTTAAATAGCCGAATATATAAATGTTTGTATGGATGAGTTATATTATTACATTTCTTTTTATTGTGGAGTACACCTCATATTCAATTAGTGTGTTGATTGAGTTTAAAAGATTCTAATCTTATGCATATCGACATATATATCATATAAAGTGTACAATCCATTCAATCACCACTACAACCCCCACTAACCAATTATTAACCATCCATATACTTTTCTATTTCTATTCTGTGAATACCAAACAATCACACTCCATCACTGCTCGAGAATTATATATTACATATACACTAGCAGAGGTATATAAAACATACATATAAATTCGATCATGCTACATGTTTGTGATCTTACAAAAACAAGTGTCTCAACCTTTTGTGTATTAGCGTGGTTGTACATGTCAATTTTTTTTTACTTGATTCTTCAACACCAAATTAGCTATGTGTTCTAGTTACATCAAACAATATACACAAACAACCTTCAACGAAACCTACCACAAACAACTCTCAAGACTACTTGAAAACTGCTTCAACTCGAACAAGGTTGCTGATCACTTTTCTGTTGCTGCTACCACTGCAATATTTATCTAAATTCTATTCATGGTCCGGTTGTAACCCAAAACACCACACAAACCCATATAAACTGCTGTATTGTATTTGTTCTTCTGTTTCTATCCAGCCATGAACACCCCAGCCACCTACAACGAGTCACCATTTAACACCACAAACCCACTCAAACAACAACTTAGAACAATTCGCTGCTATTACTACTACTGTGTGTACCTTCTAAACTGTTTTCAGTTTCCATCATAAAAATCCAATTAATTACCACATCCACAACAATCAAACCCAGGTTAAGAATATTTAAAATCAATCCAAGAAAAACACATGTTAATAGAGTAAAATATTTACAATCTTAACTAGAGAGTTAGAGAAGAACATTACACGAAGAGTGCAAGAACTTGTTGATCCAGCTCTGCAAACTTTCCTTCACAATAACATCAGCACACTTCTATCATTGGTAAATAACCTGTTCAAAAGTGGAAATCAAGAGAAAAGCTGGTATAATTTTAATCTATGCGTATGATCATTTATTTACCTGATTTTCTCTTTGTAACCATGAAAATATCAAAACCTAGAACTTAACAATATGAGACAGTAATTTCAACAAAAATCAAAGCAAAAACTACAAATTTAAATTATGAACAAATATATGAACTCATACCTTTAAACTAATTAATTCAAATTGTATCAAATTCAAAACCCTAATTTCACCTGCAACCCAATACCATTCGATACTATCACTGGACTGTTTCTGGATTCTAATACAGAGATCAAACAACCATACCATTCGTGAACACCTCTTGTTACTGCTATAGCACTACCGGTTGCTTGATTTTTCTGTTTTAAACATCACTCGAACCCTACTACCCACAAACCCACTTAAACAAATCGAAACCCAACAAGAACCAATCGAATGCCAATTCTGCTATTTCTTCGCACATCTACTGCTATTGATTTAACCACTGATTCATAACACCAAAATTTTTCCTTCTGCTACAAACTCTCAATCAATTCGTACATACAATGAATAATAAATTAAACCCTTTCAATCAATTAACGGTATTTCAATTGAGTCAATGAAACCAAAATCTTTTTAGTATTTTAATTAGGTGTTTGTTTGATTTGAATGAATTGAAGGAACGTACCTAAGACTCGTCTCCATTTCCTGTTAAAAACCTTGATCGAACAAAAAATCGAATTAGGTCAGAGGGCCGCTGTATAAATATTTGGGGTAATTTGGTTGTATGGGAAAATAAATGGGAATACTGAATAAATAAAGATAAGATGCTCCGTATATCTTCTTTCCTTATTTTTATAACTTTATTTAGTTATTATTATTATTATTATTATTATTATTATTATTATTATTATTATTATTATTATTATTATTATTATTATTATTATTATCATCATTATCATTATTATCATTATTATTATTATCATTATACACACATTAAATAAAATAGAAAATATAAAAAGTATATTATGAAAATAATTATAAGAATTTCTTATTAATAGGTTATATTTATAAGTTATATAAATATTAATAATCATAAAACCATTTTTGTTTTAAATACTAATTAAACTTATATAAGCTTAAATATATATTAATAAGAGTTTTAACATAATAATTTTTTTAACAATTAAAATATTAAAGATATATGAATAATGCTAAAAACTTAATATAATATGTTTTGTTTAATTAGGATTAACTCTAATTCAATTATTATTAATATACTAATAATTATAAATAATTGAACATATTAATATTAATTATTAATTAAAATAATTTGATAAGAAATTAACATTAATAATTTACTATGATGATAAATATGAATGATTTAAAATTGATAATATAGCAGTTGAATATATATATATATATATATATATATATATATATATATATATATATATATATATATATATATATATATATATATATATATATATATATATATATATATATATATATATATATATATATATATATATATATAGCAGTTGATAATATAGCAGTTGAAATATATATATATATATATATATATATATATATATATATATATATATATATATATATAGTACTAATAAGAATATTATATAATTAAAAGTTGTTTTATTACTATTAAAAGTTCACTATATTATTTAATATATATACTTGATATAGGTTCGTGAATCCAAGGCCAACCCTGCATTGTTCAATATCGTCATATGTATTTTTACTACAAAATACAGTATCGTGAGTTTCATTATTCCCTTTTTATATACATTTTTAGGCTGAGAATACATGCAAATGCTTTATTAACTGTTTTACAATATTTATATGCGTGAGTTTCATTATTCCCTTTTTATATACATTTTTGGGCTGAGAATACATGCAAATGCTTTATTAACTGTTTTACAATATTTATATGCGTGAGTTTCATTATTCCCTTTTTAAATGCTTTCGCAATATATATTTTTGGGACTGAGAATACATGCGCTGTTTTTATAACTGTTTTACGAAATAGACACAAGTAAATGAAACTACATTATATGGTTGAATGATCGAAATTGAATATGCCCCTTTTTATTAAGTCTGGTAATCTAAGAATTGGGAAATAGACACCCTAATTGACACGAACTCTAAAGATAGATCTATCGGGCCCAACAAGCCCCATCCAAAGTACCGGATGCTTTAGTACTTCGAAATTTATATCATGTCCGAAGGAGGATCCCGGAATGATGGGGATATTCTTATATGCATATTGTGAATGTCGGTTACCAGGTGTTCAATTCATATGAATGATATTGTTGTCTCTATGCATGGGACGTATGTTTATGAGAAATGGAATTATGAAATCTTGTGGTCTATTAAAATGATGGAAATGATTATTTATGTTAAACCAATGAACTCACCAACTTTTTGGTTGACACTTTAAAGCATGTTTATTCTCAGGTATGAAAGAAATCTTCCGCTGTGCATTTGCTCATTTTAAGGACATTACTTGAAGTTGATCATTGCGCTGGAATCAAATGTTGATGACTTCGTCCAGATGGATTAGGACGGGGCATTTCAGTTGGTATCAGAGCGGTGGTCTTAGTGAACCAGGTCTTGCATTAGTATGTCTAACTGATAGTCATTAGGATACATTAGTGAGTTTGGACTTCGACCGTGTCTGCATGTCAAAAGTTTTGCTTACCATTTTTGTCGGAAATCATCTGCTTATCATCCTTAGGATATTACCTGCTTATCATTCCTAGTCTAGACACATCTTACTGCAATGATTGCATGAATAGTGTATAGACAAAATTCGTATCTTAGCGTATCTGCTAATTCATATCTTAGCATATCTGTTACTGTAGACTTTGTCTGACAGCTTCCGTAGATTCCTCCATAACTTATGGGGTTTTAGTATTATATATGCATATGTAAATTATGTATTGCAGGGTACTAATCTACATCCTATAATCTATTTCTTATCGAAAATCCTTCATCTGATCGTACGAGATGAATCCCTCAACCAATTCGAGTCCCTCGGATTCCGACAACTATTCCTATAGTTATCCCAACAGTTATTCCAAATGGATAGTCATCTAAGCTCCGGAAACAACGTCACCAGAATGAAGCAACCAATCATCCATCCCCAATTCATCTGATGGATTTGTAGTCGACCTAATCAATGGAGACGAGAAGAAGGCGATCCTTTCCACCAACCAAATTCACCTTTTGACGAAGAACCTGAAACACTTACCGGTGAACCTATTAGAAACACCACTTTCACTCTCATTTCCCGAATATCTCGCCACGAACATATCATATCTCATATTCTAAACTTTATTCATTCACTTGTTCCTACCGACAATCATTCTGGAGTAATAAGCCAACGAGCTTCGCGCACGAGTTGTAGCCTTGAAAAGTATGGTGCAAAATGTACCAGCTTCAGCAACATTACCGGCACCAACAATACCACCAACAACAATATCCGCATCCCACACCTCAATATCACAATCTGTTCCACGAACATCAACATCATACGCACCATGGACACCAAGGAGTACCAACAGCAATTAACAATGAAGTATTGAACCATAACTTCATTAATATTCTGCGAAGAATATGTGGATCCTAATAGTTTTAGAGATTACTTATTCTAGCTCAAATCGAAATCAAATGAGTCTAATATTATATTGACTCATTAAATCCATGATTACATCTGAATAAAATATATATGTATATATATTTTCATAAAGATTGTGATTGAAAATTCTTTCGTACAAACTGTTAATGATGAAAATATTTTAACGGGTAGGTAATAGCCGAGGAATACTTAAGTTTTCACATTAATAAGTTACACTGTACATTCTTCAATTCAGATTCAGCAGTCATTAACAACACTGCTCAAATTCACACATATACGTATCCGTTCACCAAAGAACAACTATTTTCATCCAAGTTCAATTTCATATTTGGATTTTGACCTATCAGAATCCAACAAGTGGCATAATGAAGAAAATATTTGACGGAATAAAATTTGTTAGAAACAAACAAATTAACTATGAGAAATTTTGTTAAGAATCCACGCTAACAAAATCTTAGCTAACTGTTCCTAGCTAACTGCGAATTAATCAACTGAGGACTACCAACAGTGGATAATTAAAATGAATTAAAATATTGATTATAACATATGAAACTAAACAATACTTCAAGTTTGCCACTTGATTTCATCTTAAACCTCATTTATATCTTGACGATTACAATCTGCTATTCAAACCTTTCATAATTCTTGAAAAAACCTCAATCGAGAGGATGAACCAACCGCACTTCATCTACGAGTGAAAAGAATTATGCATATAGTATGCACCTGAAAACTCTCGGAACCTGAGTAAACGTTTAACACGTAGCAGTGCTAATTCCTTTAGTGTTATTATTACCCAAAATAACTTGGTAATTCCCTTCAAGGTAGCAAATTTTGTCACAGGTCCAGCAAGTCAACTTTGATTTTTCATTCAAAACAACCTTATTATAACTTTGACATATATGTGTGCTCATTTATTGTTACCAGAGAACCTTTTATATTCCACCATACTACCATCAGCGTTTAATCATCTAAAAACACAATTCTCTTGAAACCACCTCGGATTGATAACCGATGATTCAGATATGACTGCATTAAATGCAGACGAAACAGTAAAATTGTAGATGACCTAAATGGTCAAGAATTTGATGATAAAGAATGGAGTGTTGGGAACGCTCGATAGAAAATTTGGTACTGAAAAATGGATTGAGCTAACCAAGAAGGAGACCAAGGACAAATACAAGGACCAAACCCTATATTCAAAGGATCCAGGTAATTCTGGATCCGATGAAATCTTTAGAGAATATCTTGCTCTGAGGACATGTTAAAATCTTGTGGCAAAATTTTTCTTCATCAACCTTTGAGCTTAGAAATTCTAAAATATCTTCATAAATATCTTCGATATTTCTGAGGATATTTTCATAAATATTCTTGTCTGAAAGTATCTACCTCTTTGTGTTTTCTGTATTTCATTATATTGAAAACTTCTGTAAAATCTAAGTATAAATTATGAATGAATTGTGGAGGAGTGTTGGAAATTGAAGCATGGGTTAGTATAATATAATGACGCTTGGCCAACGTGATTATATTACAGTAAGTCATGCTGAGTTTCTAATGAAACGTGATGATGGTTCACAGTAGCTCATACCATCATCATGTGTCATGTTACATAACTCTACCATTCTACTTAACTTCTGAACATATCAAGAAAATATATCCTTGATAGTTCTAACCTCAAGTGATTCTGATAAATTTAAAAATCAAATCGTGCTATTACTTTTCCTTTCTGCTTAGAATCTTAGTTATGTTCTTTCGAACTTCATACCTACAAACTGAGACGTCTTGATCGCTTTACTTAAGGTCAAGAACCAGAATTGAATTAAACATTTTCACAATCTTTGAAAATATTAATTGAGAAAGAAAGTATTGGATTGGTCAAAATAGTGGAACGGAAGAGGTAAATTTATAGCGAAATATCAAACAGGGTAATCGAGGCAGATCATCGCATTTAATTAAAGAGATCTTAATTTCTTTATTCACCAAAGAATCAAATCTTATAGAGATTTCGAAGATTTTCATTCCTTGAATTTCGGAAATCTACCGAGACTACATCAAAAGTTAAATCTCTATCTCAATCTTTTGCGACAGCATCACTTGAACACTCCACATAATCAAATCGTTTTATCTATATTCATCAATAATGATAACACCCTATTTATCAACTCATATTCGTTATAAAAAAAAAATTTTATTATTAGCCATGACGACCTCACTCAAATTTCGGGACAAAATTTCTTTAACGGGTTGGTACTGTGATGACCCGGGAATTTCCGACCAAATTTAAACTTAATCTTTATATGGTTTGGACATAATAAGCAAAGTCTGTAAAGCTGAGTCTCAAAATTTTGGAACAGTTTACATGAAAGCATTTTGCCCTTTGACTATTTCCAACGATTCACGAACCACTATTTGTAAATAGATACATATATATATTTAATTATATGAATATATATTAATTGAGTTAATTTTTATTTAATCATTTATTGACCAATTTTATACAATAATGATTAGAATAAATATTTATATTTTATGTAATAATTTAGAATTTTTCTGATTACTTTTATCCGTCACTAAATTTATCACGAAACACGATATAGCACTCTGTGAAAACTGACGGCACAATAATCCATTTAAGAAGACTGCTAACTTCTCTTATTTCACACGTTCAGTTAGTTATTATATTTTATTATCCATGATGGACAACTTGTCAATTTATGATATATATTATGGCATCTATCTATTCTATACAGATACATCATGCATTATATATGGAAACCCCACCTTCCACTATCATAATTTAAACTACTTCAACAAGAAACAAACCCACTTTCCATTCTATTTTTGCTTCTTCAATCGACTAGGCATCATAAACAAACCATCTTTGATTTCTACCTTATTGAAATACACCACCCCAAACTAAGAATCCACCACCTAAAATACCTCTTTCATCAATTTTATTTTTTAGAAATGCTTTGACTATATAAATGATTGTAGATGTATGTGGGTCTGTTAAATAGCCGAATATATAAATGTTTGTATGGATGAGTTATATTATTACATTTCTTTTTGTTGTGGAGTACACCTCATATTCAATTAGTGTGTTGATTGAGTTTAAAAGATTCTAATCTTATGCATATCGACATATATATCATATAAAGTGTACAATCCATTCAATCACCACTACAACCCCCACTAACCAATTATTAACCATCCATATACTTTTCTATTTCTATTCTGTGAATACCAAACAATCGCACTCCATCACTGCTCGAGAATTATATATTACATATACACTAGCAGAGGTATATAAAACATACATATAAATTCGATCATGCTACATGTTTGTGATCTTACAAAAACAAGTGTCTCAACCTTTTGTGTATTAGCATGGTTGTACATGTCATTTTTTTTTACTTGATTCTTCAACACCAAATTAGCTATGTGTTCTAGTTACATCAAACAATATACACAAACAACCTTCAACGAAACCTACCACCAACAACTCTCAAGACTACTTGAAAACTGCTTCAACTCGAACAAGGTTGCTGATCACTTTTCTGTTGCTGCTACCACTGCAATATTTATCTAAATTCTATTCATGGTCCGGTTGTAACCCAAAACACCACACAAACCCATATAAACTGCTGTATTGTATTTGTTCTTCTGTTTCTATCCAGCCATGAACACCCCAGCCACCTACAACGAGTCACCATTTAACACCACAAACCCACTCAAACAACAACTTAGAACAATTCGCTGCTATTACTACTACTGTGTGTACCTTCTAAACTGTTTTCAGTTTCCATCATAAAAATCCAATTAATTACCACATCCACAACAATCAAACCCAGGTCAAGAATATTCAAAATCAATCCAAGAAAAACACATGTTAATAGAGTAAAATATTTACAATCTTAACTAGAGAGTTAGAGAAGAACATTACACGAAGAGTGCAAGAACTTGTTGATCCAGCTCTGCAAACTTTCCTTCACAATAACATCAGCACACTTCTATCATTGGTAAATAACCTGTTCAAAAGTGGAAATCAAGAGAAAAGCTGGTATAATTTTAATCTATGCGTATGATCATTTATTTACCTGATTTTCTCTTTGTAACCATGAAGATATCAAAACCTAGAACTTAACAATATGAGACAGTAATTTCAACAAAAATCAAAGCAAAAACTACAAATTTAAATTATGAACAAATATATGAACTCATACCTTTAAACTAATTAATTCAAATTGTATCAAATTTAAAACCCTAATTTCACCTGCAACCCAATACCATTCGATACTATCACTGGACTGTTTCTGGATTCTAATACAGAGATCAAACAACCATACCATTCGTGAACACTTCTTGTTACTGCTATAGCACTACCGGTTGCTTGATTTTTCTGTTTTAAACATCACTCGAACCCTACTACCCACAAACCCACTTAAACAAATTGAAACCCAACAAGAACCAATCGAATGCCAATTCTGCTATTTCTTCGCACATCTACTGCTATTGATTTAACCACTGATTCATCACACCACAATTTTTCCTTCTGCTACAAACTCTCAATTAATTCGTACATACAATGAATAATAAATTAAACCCTTTCAATCAATTAACGGTATTTCAATTGAGTCAATGAAACCAAAATCTTTTTAGTATTTTAATTAGGTGTTTGTTTGATTTGAATGAATTGAAGGAACGTACCTAAGACTCGTCTCCATTTCCTGTTAAAAACCTTGATCGAACGAAAAATCGAATTAGGTCAGAGGGCCGCTGTGTAAATATTTGGGGTAATTTGGTTGTCTGGGAAAATAAATGGGAATACTGAATAAATAAAGATAAGATGCTCCGTATATCTTCTTTCCTTATTTTTATAACTTTATTTAGTTGTTGTTGTTATTATTATTATTATTATTATTATTATTATTATTATTATTATTATTATTATTATTATTATTATTATTATTATTATTATTATTATTATTATTATTATTATCATCATCATTATCATTATTATCATTATTATTATTATTATCATTATACACACATTAAATAAAATAGAAAATATAAAAAGTATATTATGAAAATAATTATAAGAATTTCTTATTAATAGGTTATATTTATAAGTTATATAAATATTAATAATCATAAAACCATTTTTGTTTTAAATACTAATTAAACTTATATAAGCTTAAATATATATTAATAAGAGTTTTAACATAATAATTTTTTTAACAATTAAAATATTAAAGATATATGAATAATGCAAAAAACTTAATATAATATGTTTTGTTTAATTAGGATTAACTCTAATTCAATTCTTATTAATATACTAATAATTATAAATAATTGAACATATTAATATTAATTATTAATTAAAATAATTTGATAAGAAATTAACATTAATAATTTACTATGATGATAAATATGAATGATTTAAAATTGATAATATAGTAGTTGAAATATATATATATATATATATATATATATATATATATATATATATATATATATATATATATATATATACATATATAGTACTAATAAGAATATTATATAATTAAAAGTTGTTTTATTACTATTAAAAGTTCACTATATTATTTAATATATATACTTGATATAGGTTCGTGAATCCAAGGCCAACCCTGCATTGTTCAATATCGTCATATGTATTTTTACTACAAAATACAGTATCGTGAGTTTCATTATTCCCTTTTTGTATACATTTTTGGGCTGAGAATACATGCAAATGCTTTATTAACTGTTTTACAATATTTATATGCGTGAGTTTCATTATTCCCTTTTTATATACATTTTTGGGCTGAGAATACATGCAAATGCTTTATTAACTGTTTTACAATATTTATATGCGTGAGTTTCATTATTCCCTTTTTAAATGCTTTCGCAATATATATTTTTGGGACTGAGAATACATGCGCTGTTTTTATAACTGTTTTATGAAATAGACACAAGTAAATGAAACTACATTATATGGTTGAATGATCGAAATTGCATATGCCCCTTTTTATTAAGTCTGGTAATCTAAGAATTGGGAAACAGACACCCTAATTGACGCGAACTCTAAAGATAGATCTATCGGGCCCAACAAGCCCCATCCAAAGTACCGGATGCTTTAGTACTTCGAAATTTATATCATGTCCGAAGGAGGATCCCGGAATGATGGGGATATTCTTATATGCATATTGTGAATGTCGGTTACCACGTGTTCAATCCATATGAATGATATTGTTGTCTCTATGCATGGGACGTATGTTTATGCGAAATGGAATTATGAAATCTTGTGGTCTATTAAAATGATGGAAATGATTATTTATGTTAAACCAATGAACTCACCAACTTTTTGGTTGACACTTTAAAGCATGTTTATTCTCAGGTATGAAAGAAATCTTCCGCTGTGCATTTGCTCATTTTAAGGACATTACTTGAAGTCGATCATTGCGCTGGAATCAAATGTTGATGACTTCGTCCAGATGGATTAGGACGGGGCATTTCACCATCCGTTGTAGCGGATGCTTTAGTACTTCGATGTTGTTTTATCATGTCCGAAGGATTTCCCGGAATGATAGGGGATATTCTTATATGCATCTTGTTAATGTCGGTTACCAGGTGTTCAATCCATATGAATGATATTTTTGTCTCTATGCATGGGACGTTATTTTATGAGAACTGAAAATGAAAATCTTGTGGTCTATTAAAATGATGGAAATGATTATTTACGTTAAACTAATGAACTCACCAACCTTTTGGTTGACACTTTAAAGCATGTTTATTCTCAGGTATGAAAGAAATCTTTCGCTGTACTTTTGCTCATATTAGAGATATTACTTGGAGTCATTTATGACATATTTCAAAAGACGTTGCATTCGAGTTGTCGAGTTCATCAAGAATATTATTAAGTCAATTATAGTTGGGACATATTATGAAATGGTATGCATGTCGTCAACTTTCAATGTAAAGAAAGTTTGTCTTTTAAAAATGAATGCAATGTTTGTAAAATGTATCATATAGAGGTCAAATACCTCGCGATGCAATCAACTATTGTGAATCGTTTATAATGTATATGAACGGGTCCTTTCAGTTGGTATCAGAGCGGTGATCTTAGCGAACCAGGTCATGCATTAGTGTGTCTAACTGATAGTTATTTAGATGCATTAGTGAGTCTGGACTTCGACCGTGTCTGGATGTCAAAAGTTTTGCTTATCATTTCTAGTCAGAAATCATCTACTTATCATCCTTAGAAAATTACCTACTTATCATTTTTAGTCTAGACACATCTTACTGCAGTTAGTGCATCGATAGTGTATAGACAAAATTCATATCTTAGCGTATCTGTTACTATAGACTTTACCTAACAGTTTCCGTAGATTTCTCCGTAACTTATAGGATTTTAGTATTATTTATGCATATGTAAATTATGTACCTACATCCTATAATCTATTTCTTATAGAAAAATCCTTCATTTAATCGTACGAGATGAATCACTCAACCGGTTCGAATTCCTCGGATTCCGACAGCTATTCCGATATGGATTTTCACTCGAACTCTGAAAGTAGTGTGACCAGAATGAATCAGCCAACCAGCCATCCCCAATTCATCTGATGGGTTCGTAGCCGACTTAATCAATGGAGACGCGTAGAAGGCGATCCTTTTCACCAACCGAATTTACCTCTTGGCGGAGAACCTGGAGCACTTACCGGCGAACCTATCCGAAACACCATTTTCAGCCTCATTTCCAGAATAGCTCGACACAATTATATTCTATCCACAATTCTTTTTTTTTTTTTTTTTTTTTGAAAGGCAATGTTAGTGGTTAGAGTTAATTCACGAAAATCCCCCCCCCCCCGAGACTCGAACCCTTGATCTCCTCGAACACCATGTTAACATGGTGACCAATGAGGCAAAGCCCCATTGGCAAAAAGAATGCCCACGACCGGGCTCGAACCCGAGACCTCTTGCTAACCCACAAACACACTACACCACTTCTATCCACAATTCTAAATCTTATTCATCCGCTCGTCCCGACCGACAATCATCCCGTAGTAATAAGTTAACGAGCTTCACTCCCGAGTTGTAGCCTTGGAAAATATGGTGCAAAACGTACCAGCTTCAGCAACATCACCGGCACCAACATCAATACCAATACCATCAACAACCCAAGCATCAACAATCCATGCCTCAACATCTCATTCTGTACCTCGAGCATAATCATCGTTCTACGTATCGTTCTATCTATTTTATCTTCGTTTGACATGGCGATTATGTAATCTCTAATGTTTTAGAGATTATATATTCTTGTTCTAACGTAAACCAAATGAGATTAATATCATGTTAACTCATTAAACCCATGATTACATCTGAAGAAAATATATATGTATATATATATTTTCTTAAAGATTGTAATTGAAATTTTTTTTTCGTACAAACTGTTAATAATGAAAATATTTTAACGGGTAGGTAATAGCCGAGGAATATTTAGATTTCACATTAATAAGTTACACTGTACATTCTTCGAATCAGATTCAATAGTCATTTACTATCCTACTTACATCCACCGATATACAAATCCGTTCACCACAGAATAACCATATTCATCCAATTTCATATTGGGATTTTGATTTATCAGAATCTAACAAGTGGCATAATGAAGAAAACATTTGACAAAATAAAATTTGTTAGAAACAAACAAATTAACTTTGAGAAATTTTGTTAAGAATCCACGCTAACTGTTCCTAGCTAATTGTTCCAAGCTAACTGATTACATTTTATTTATCACAATTTAATTATCGCAATTTACATTCTCGCAATTTTATTTATCGTCATTTAATTTCTGTTATATACTTTACGCACTTTATTTATCGTCATTTAATTTCTGTTATTTATTTTTACGCACTTTAAATATCGGGACACGTATAAAAGGTTTTGACATATCATATCGACGCATCTATATATATTATTTGGAATAACCATAGACACTCTATATGCAGTAATGATCGAGTTCTCTATACAGGGTTGAGGTTGATTCTATAATAATATATATACTTTGAGTTGTGATCGAGTCTGAGACATGTACACGGGTCACGATACGTATTAATTAATTCGAATATTATATATTTAACTATATATGAATTATTGAATTGCTAACTGTGGACTATCAACTAAGGACTACCAACATTGTACAATTAAAATGAATTAAAATATTAATTATAATATATGAAACTAAACATTCCTTCAAGTTTGCCACTTGATTTCATCTTAAACCTCATTTGTATCTTGACGATTACTATCTACGTTCAAACCCTTCACGATTCTTGAAAACACCTCAATCGAGAGGATGAACCAACCTCACTTCACCTACGGAAGAAAAGATTGATACATATAGTTATGCACCTGAAAACACTCGGAACCTGACTAAACGTTTAAACCGTATCTGTGCTAGCTCTTTTAGTATTGTTATTACTGAAAATAACATTGCAATTCCTTTTCAAAGTAGAAAATTTTGTCACAGCTTCAGCAAGTCAACTTCGACTTTTCAGTTGGACAAGCCTTATTATAATCTTGATTTATAAGCTAGCCTTTCGTTATCATTACCGGGGAACCTTTTATATTCCACCATATTACCAGCAGATGTACCAGCAACCTCGTCGCTCCTTGGTTTAAATCCCTCCGACAAGTTACTATATTTATCTATTGAAGTCTCATCATGTACTCATCTGCATCTTGTAACAAGAATTGCCATACCAATTACCGGGAATTAGCAAATCTGTATTGTGAGTCTCGCAACGTTTCCACATCAACAGTTATATGTATCCATATAACATTTATCTCTTAGAACTATGATCTTTCATTCTGAAATTCTGAAAAGCACCCAGTCTGCGAATTAATGCTCTGAATTTTGAAAAGTTGAATAAAGCAACAAAAACTGTAAACGACCTCAACAGCCAAAAGTTGATGATAAAGAATTGTATGTTGGCAAAACTAAAAAAAAAAATATATTTGAATCCGAAAAACTGATTGAGCAAACTACGAAGGAGTCTCTGAACAAATAACAAGAACTAAACTTGTACATTAAGAATTCTGATGATTCTGTTTCTGATGAAATCTTTAGCGAATACCTTGCTTCTGACTCCAAACTCTTGCGGACAAATTTTCTTCACCATCCTTCGATATTAGAAATTCCAAGATATCATCGCATCTTTCATTATAAATATCCTCCATATATCTGAAGATATTTTCATAACTATTCTTATCTGAAATCATTAATCTCTTCGTGCTATCAGTGTTACATCATATAGAAACTGTTAGTTTCTATATTCTGTAAACTTTCGAACTTAAAATATGAATGTTATTGAAGTAATATTGGGAACTGATGCATGAGTTAGTATAATATAATGACACTTGATCAACGTGATTATATTACAATAAGTCATGCTGAGTTTCTAAATAGAACATGATGATTCACAAATTATAACGTCATCATGTGTCATGTTACATAACTCTTTCATTTTAATTAACTTCTAAACATATCAAGAAAGTATATTCTTGATAGTTCTATTCTCAATGATTCTGATAATTTAACAAATCAAATCGTACGATTACATTCTTTCTTGGTTAGAACATTAAATTCATTCGAAAACCCCGTACTTACGAATTCTGGACCGTTGCTCACTTTACTAGAGGTCGAGAGGATAATAAAAAGGCAAAGAGATCTAAAATATAAGAGAAAATATAAAGCCCAATAACAACACAGAGGTTACAAACCATGGATATTAATATGAGTAACAATATGAGGACACTGTAGAATTAAGAATAGTATCACCCCAAGGTAATAATAGAAGTAAAAATATTTTTCTGGTGGAAAGATTGAAAAGAGGGATGACAGAAATGATTATTAGAAAAATATCAAGGATTAGAAATGGATTAAGCATTTTCACAATCTTTTGGATGTATGAACTACGAAAAAAAGTATAGGAAGGTTGAGAATAATGGAACGGAAAAAGTTTAATTTATAATGGAAATATCAGACAGAGTAATCGAGGCAGATCACTGTAGTGACCCGAACTTTTTCGTGTTTATATATATTAATTGAGATTGATATTTACATGATTAAATGTTTCCAACATGTTAAGCAATCAAACTTGTTAAAACTTGATTAATTGAAATATGTTTCATATAGACAATTGACCACTCAAGTTGACCGGTGATTCACGAACGTTAAAACTTGTAAAAACTATATGATGACATATATATGGATATATATATAGTTAACATGATACTATGATAAGTAAACATATCATTAAGTATATTAACAATGAACTACATATGTAAAAACAAGACTACTAACTTAATGATTTTTAAACGAGACATATATGTAACGATTATCGTTGTAAAGACATTTAATGTATATATATCATATTAAGAGATATTCATACATGATAATATCATGATAATATAATAATTTAAAATCTCATTTGATATTATAAACATTGGGTTAACAACATTTAACAAGATCGTTAACATAAAGGTTTCAAAACAACACTTACATGTAACGACTAACGATGACTTAACGACTCAGTTAAAATGTATATACATGTAGTGTTTTAATATGTATTTATACACTTTTGAAAGACTTCAATACACTTATCAAAATACTTCTACTTAACAAAAATGCTTACAATTACATCCTCGTTCAGTTTCATCAACAATTCTACTCGTATGCACCCGTATTCGTACTCGTACAATACACAGCTTTTAGATGTATGTACTATTAGTATATACACTCCAATGATCAGCTCTTAGCAGCCCATGTGAGTCACCTAACACATGTGGGAACCATCATTTGGCAACTAGCATGAAATATCTCATAAAATTACAAAAATATGAGTAATCATTCATGACTTATTTACATGTAAACAAAATTACATATCCTTTATATCTAATCCATACACCAACGACCAAGAATACCTACAAACACTTTCATTCTTCAATTTTCTTCATCTAATTGATCTCTCTCAGGTTCTATCTTCAAGTTCTAAGTGTTCTTCAGAAATTCTACAAGTTCTAGTTACATAAAATCAAGAATACTTTCAAGTTTGCTAGCTCACTTCCAATCTTGTAAGGTGATCATCCAATCTCAAGAAACCTTTGTTACTTACAGTAGGTTATCTTTCTAATACAAGGTAATAATCATATAAAAACTTTAATTCAATTTCTATAACTATAACAATCTTATTTCGAGTGGAAATCTTACTTGAAATTGTTTTCGTGTCATGATTCTGCTTCAAGAACTTTCAAGCCATCCAAGGATCCTTTGAAGCTTGATTTATTTTTCTCATTTCCAGTAGGTTTATCCAAGGAACTTGAGGTAGTAATGATGTTCATAACATCATTTGATTCATACATATAAAGCTATCTTATTCGAAGGTTTAAACTTGTAATCACTAGAACATAGTTTAGTTAGTTCTAAACTTGTTCGCAAATAAAAGTTAATCCTTCTAACTTGACTTTTAAAATCAACTAAACACATGTTCTATATCTATATGATATGCTAACTTAATGATTTAAAACCTGGAAACACAAAAAACACCGTAAAACCGGATTTACGCCGTCGTAGTAACACCGCGGGCTGTTTTGGGTTAGTTAATTAAAAACTATGATAAACTTTGATTTAAAAGTTGTTATTCTGGGAAAATGATTTTTATTATGAACATGAAACTATATCCAAAAATTATGGTTAAACTCAAAGTGGAAGTATGTTTTCTAAAATGGTCATCTAGACGTCGTTCTTTCGACTGAAATGACTACCTTTACAAAAACGACTTGTAACTTATTTTTCCGACAATAAACCTATACTTTTTCTATTTAGATTCATAAAATAGATTTCAATATGAAACCATAGCAATTTGATTCACTCAAAACGGATTTAAAATGAAGAAGTTATGGGTAAAACAAGATTGGATAATTTTTCTCATTTTAGCTACGTGAAAATTGGTAACAAATCTATTCCAACCATAACTTAATCAACTTGTATTGTATATTATGTAATCTTGAGATACCATAGACACGTATACAATGTTTCGACCTATCATGTCGACACATCTATATATATTTCGGAACAACCATAGACACTCTATATGTGAATGTTGGAGTTAGCTATACAGGGTTGAGGTTGATTCCAAAATATATATAGTTTGAGTTGTGATCAATACTGAGATACGTATACACTGGGTCGTGGATTGATTCAAGATAATATTTATCGATTTATTTCTGTACATCTAACTGTGGACAACTAGTTGTAGGTTACTAACGAGGACAGCTAACTTAATAAACTTAAAACATCAAAATATATTAAAAGTGTTGTAAATATATTTTGAACATACTTTGATATATATGTATATATTGTTATAGGTTCGTGAATCAACCAGTGGCCAAGTCTTACTTCCCGACGAAGTAAAAATCTGTGAAAGTGAGTTATAGTCCCACTTTTAAAATCTAATATTTTTGGGATGAGAATACATGCAGGTTTTATAAATGATTTACAAAATAGACACAAGTACGTGAAACTACATTCTATGGTTGAATTATCGAAATCGAATATGCCCCTTTTTATTAAGTCTGGTAATCTAAGAATTAGGGAATAGACACCCTAATTGACGCAAATCCTAAAGATAGATCTATTGGGCCTAACAAACCCCATCCAAAGTACCAAATGCTTTAGTACTTCGAAATTTATATCATATCCGAAGGGTGTCCCGGAATGATGGGGATATTCTTATATATGCATCTTGTTAATGTCGGTTACCAGGTGTTCACCATATGAATGACTTTTATCTCTATGTATGGGATGTGTATTGAAATATGAAATCTTGTGGTCTATTATTATGATTTGATATATATAGGTTAAACCTATAACTCACCAACATTTTTGTTGACGTTTTAAGCATGTTTATTCTCAGGTGATTATTAAGAGCTTCCGCTGTCGCATACTTAAATAAGGACGAGATTTGGAGTCCATGCTTGTATGATATTGTGTAAAAACTGCATTCAAGAAACTTATTTTGTTGTAACATATTTGTATTGTAAACCATTATGTAATGGTCGTGTGTAAACATGATATTTTAGATTATCATTATTTGATAATCTACGTAAAGCTTTTTAAACCTTTATTGATGAAATAAAGGTTATGGTTTGTTTTAAAATGAATGCAGTCTTTGAAAAACGTCTCATATAGAGGTCAAAACCTCGCAACGAAATCAATTAATATGGAACGTTTTTAATCAATAAGAACGGGACATTTCAGTTGGTATCCGAGCGTTGGTCTTAGAGAACCAGAATTTTGCATTAGTGTGTCTTATCGAGTTTGTTAGGATGCATTAGTGAGTCTGGACTTCGACCGTGTTTACTTGAAAAATGATTGCTTAACAAATTTTGTTGGAAACTATATATTTTTAACATGTGAATATTATGTGATATATTAATTTCTTAACGCGTTTGATATTATGTGATAGATGTCTACCTCTAGAACAAGTCCCATTGACTCACCTAATAATAATGAAGAGTCAAATGTAAATTGGAATGATTCGTGGACTGATTCACAAGTTCCCGAAGAGGAACCGGAAGAAGAGTCAGAACCGGAAGAAGAATCGGAACCGGAAGAAGAATCGGAACCGGATGAAGAAATAGAACCGGTGGGGGAAATAATAAAACGGTTAAGTAAAAGAAAATCCTCAACCAACCGACCATGGTTAATTATGGTCAATGGTGTTTCTGCCAAGGAAGCAAAATATTGGGAGGATTACCAATTCTCCGATGAATCGGATTCCGACGAGAATTCCGACGATGTTATAGAAATTACCCCAACTGAATTTAAAAAGGCAAAAGAAAATAATAAGGGAAAGGGCATAAAAATAGAGAAATCTAATTCCAACCCCGATGAACTTTATATGTTTCGTCAACCCCGAAGTCCTTAAGTTGTAACAATGACCCGGGAACCTCTAAACCACCAGGTTTTTCTAAACCAATGTGGAAAACGACGGCTTGTATTAGGGGAACATCACATATCCCTAGAAACTTGGCAAAACGAACCAAAACCGAAGAAGAAGAAACAAGCGAGTCGGAATAAGATAGTTGTATTCGTGTAGTGTAATATATGTAATATAGTGTGCTTATACTTTATGATATATGTAAAAATTGCTTGTATTAATAAGTATTTTTTTTATGAATCTAACTCTTGTCTATTTTACAGTATAAAAACACAAAATGGATAGACAACCCAATATTTTAAGAGACCTACCCGGAGACATGATTGATGAAATCTTGTCTAGAGTCGGTCAGAATTCTTCGGCACAACTATTTAAGGCGAGATCAGTTTGTAAGACATTCGAAAAATGTTCTAAGAATGCCTTGGTTTATAAAAGGCTTTCGTTCAAAAGATGGGGGATATCACATTGGGAAATCCATAAGTTACGATGTGTTTACTTTGACGCATATATTGCGGGGAACCCAAATGCTATTTTACGCAATGGGTTAAGAAATTATTTTGACTCAATATATCCGAATATTGGACTTCGTGATTTAGAAAAAGCAGCTAACATGCAACATAAAGAAGCATGTTATGCTTACGGATTAGTAATGTTCGCTTCTCACCAAAGTGAGAACAAGAACATCGGACTACAACTATTAAACAAAACGTTCCCACAAGTGACGGAGTCGGTAATTGGGGTAAGAAATGAGGTTTTTAGATTGTTACGGGACTGTTGGACATTACGTAACCCTCATCCCTTTGACGACGTTACAACACGCTGTCTTATCAACGGCCATAACGGTTATGTTCCACAAGACCAAGGATGGGAAGTAATCCTAGTAAAACCAGAATGCATGACTTGTTTCTGGACGTATGAATTACGTGTCTTTATTGCCTTTGCTGAACGACTTGTGTACTAGCTAGAATTATCTTCACAACCATCTTGTATCAAATTTATTGTGTGCTATATTTCATGCTATATGTAAAATAAGCGGTATTGTAAGTTTGTAAAATATTGTGTAAAAGTTTGAACTCGAAATATTATTATAATCAGTTTTTCATATAGAATTGTAGTAGTTGAATTGTATATTAGCTACTAAGTATGAACTTAACGGGTAGGTACTACTCGAATTTAAACTTATAAAACGCTAATATGAAGAAAAAGCTTTTATAAATGAGTTCATATTATGCTACGAAATACTATTAACTACTCTTAATATTCTGTATGATTAACTTGTTCCATTTGATTATTTTGAAGGAAATGGCACCGACTACTCGACACACCGTGAATAAGAATGAAGAGGAATTCCGTACTTTTCTAGCTTCAAACATAGCCGCAGTACAGGCTGCGCTACATACCAACAATAACCTTGGATCTAGCAGTACAGGAAATCGTGTAGGATGCACCTACAAAGAATTCACTGCATGCATACCTTTGGAATTTGATGGAACCGAAGGACCGATCGGATTGAAACGGTAGACCGAGAAGGTCGAATCGGTGTTTGCCATAAGTAAGTGTACTGAAGAGGACAAAGTGAAGTACGCTACGCATACCTTCACAGGTTCTGCGTTAACATGGTGGAATACCTATCTAGAGCAAGTGGGACAAGACGATGCGTACGCACTACCGTGGTCAGCATTCAAGCACTTGATGAACGAGAAGTACCATCCCAGAACCGAGGTCAATAAGCTCAAGACAGAACTTAGAGGGTTACGAACCCAAGGATTTAATATTACCACGTACGAAAGATGATTCACAGAATTGTGCCTGTTGTGTCCGGGAGCATTCGAAGATGAGGAAGAGAAGATCGACGCGTTTGTGAAAGGATTACCGGAAAGAATCCAAGAAGATATAAGTTCACACGAGCCCGCCTCCATACAACAGGCATGTAGAATGGCTCACAAACTAGTGAACCATATTGAAGAAAGAATTAAAGAACAGACTGCTGAAGAGGCCAATGTGAAGCAAGTCAAAAGAAAGTGGGAGGAAAACGGTGATAAGAATCACCAATACAACAACAACAGCAATTACAACAATAATCGCAACAATTATCCCAACAATTATCCCAACAATCGCAACGTCAATCGCAACTACAACAAACGGCCCAACAACAACAACAACAACAACAACAACAGCAACTACAACAATCATCCCAACAACAATAATAACCGCAACAACAACAACAATCAGAAGCAGCTATGCCAAAGGTGTGAAAAGTATCACTCGGGGTTCTGCAACAAATTTTGCAACAAGTGTAAAAGAAATGGTCATAGCGCGGCGAAGTGTGAGGTCTATGGACCAGGGGTTAATAGAACGAAAGGAACAAATGGTGTCGAAACGAGTAATGGCGGAGCAAGTAGTGTCGGAGCAAGTTATGCCAATGTAGTTTGTTATAAATGTGGAAAACCGGGCCACATTATTAGAAATTTCCCGAACCAGGAGAACACGAATGGACAAGGCCGTGGAAGAGTTTTCAATATTAATGTGGCAGAGGCACAGGAAGACCCGGAGCTTGTTACGGGTACGTTTCTTATTGACAATAAATCTGCTTACGTTTTATTTGATTCGGGTTCGGATAGAAGCTATATGAGTAGAGATTTTTGTGCGAAATTAAGTTGTCCATTGACGCCTTTGGATAGTAAATTTTTACTCGAATTAGCAAATGGTAAATTAATTTCAGCAGATAATATATGTCGGAATCGAGAAATTAAACTGGTTAGCGAAACATTTAAGATTGATTTGATACCAGTAGAGTTAGGGAGTTTTGATGTGATAATCGGTATGGACTGGTTGAAAGAAGTGAAAG
Source organism: Rutidosis leptorrhynchoides (assembly GCF_046630445.1). NCBI lineage: Eukaryota > Viridiplantae > Streptophyta > Magnoliopsida > Asterales > Asteraceae > Rutidosis > Rutidosis leptorrhynchoides. Next base: position 155,289,239 of record NC_092342.1, read on the forward strand.
CAGAGATCGTTTGTTACAAAAATGCAATTCGCATTATATGAGAAAAAAGAAAACCCTTAATGGTGTACGGAGAAAAGGGCAATACGAAGCTACATCTTATTAGTAATTTGAAGGCACAAAAACTAATAAGAAAAGGTTGCTATGATGTTCTAGCACACGTCGAGAAAGTACAAACTGAAGAAAAGAGCATCAATGATGTTCCCATTGCAGAAGAATTTCTCGATGTATTTCCGAAAGAATTACCGGGATTACCCCCACATCGATCCGTTGAATTTCAAATAGATCTTGTACCAGGAGCTGCACCAATAGCTCGTGCTCCTTACAGACTCGCACCCAGCGAGATGAAAGAACTGCAAATCCAATTACAAGAACTTTTAGAGCGTGGTTTCATTCGACCAAGCACATCACCGTTGGGAGCTCCTGTTTTGTTTGTCAAGAAGAAAGATGGTACATTCAGGTTGTGTATCGACTACCGAGAGTTGAACAAACTTACCATGAAGAACCGCTACCCACTACCGAGAATCGACGACTTATTTGATCAACTACAAGGCTCGTCTGTTTATTCAAAGATTGACTTACGTTCCGGGTATCATCAAATGCGGGTGAAAGAAGATGATATACCAAAGACTGCTTTCAGAACACGTTACGGTCATTACGAGTTTATGGTCATTCCGTTTGGTTTAACTAATGCACCAGCTGTGTTCATGGACCTTATGAACCGAGTGTGTGGACCATACCTTGACAAGTTTGTCATTGTTTTCATTGATGACATACTTATTTACTCAAAGAATGACCAAGAACACGGTGAACATTTGAGAAAGGTGTTAGAAGTATTGAGGAAGGAAGAATTGTACGCTAAGTTTTCAAAGTGTGCATTTTGGTTGGAAGAAGTTCAATTCCTCGGTCACATAGTGAACAAAGAAGGTATTAAGGTAGATCCGGCAAAGATAGAAACTGTTGAAAAGTGGAAAACCACGAAAACTCCGAAACACATACGCCAGTTTTTAGGACTAGCTGGTTACTGCAGAAGGTTCATCCAAGACTTTTCCAGAATAGCAAAAACCTTGACTGCATTAACGCATAAAGGGAAGAAATTTGAATGGAATGATGAACAAGAGAAAGCTTTTCAGTTATTGAAGAAAAAGCTAACTACGGCACCTATATTGTCATTGCCTGAAGGGAATGATGATTTTGTGATTTATTGTGACGCATCAAAGCAAGGTCTTGGTTGTGTATTAATGCAACGAACGAAGGTGATTGCTTATGCGTCTAGACAATTGAAGATTCACGAACAAAATTATACGACGCATGATTTGGAATTAGGAGCGGTTGTTTTTGCATTAAAGACTTGGAGGCACTACTTATATGGGGTCAAAAGTATTATATATACCGACCACAAAAGTCTTCAACACATATTTAATCAGAAACAACTGAATATGAGGCAGCGTAGGTGGATTGAATTATTGAATGATTACAACTTTGAGATCCGTTACCACCCGGGGAAGGCAAATGTGGTAGCCGATGCCTTGAGCAGGAAGGACAGAGAACCCATTCGAGTAAAATCTATGAATATAATGATTCATAATAACCTTACTACTCAAATAAAGGAGGCGCAACAAGGAGTTTTAAAAGAGGGAAATTTAAAGGATGAAATACCTAAAGGATCGGAGAAGCATCTTAATATTCGGGAAGACGGAACCCGGTATAGGGCTGAAAGGATTTGGGTACCAAAATTTGGAGATATGAGAGAAATGGTACTTAGAGAAGCTCATAAAACCAGATACTCAATACATCCTGGAACGGGGAAGATGTACAAGGATCTCAAGAAACATTTTTGGTGGCCGGGTATGAAAGCCAATGTTGCTAAATACGTAGGAGAATGTTTGACGTGTTCTAAGGTCAAAGCTGAGCATCAGAAACCATCAGGTCTACTTCAACAACCCGAAATCCCGGAATGGAAATGGGAAAACATTACCATGGATTTCATCACTAAATTGTCAAGGACTGCAAGTGGTTTTGATACTATTTGGGTAATAGTTGATCGTCTCACCAAATCAACACACTTCCTGCCAATAAGAGAAGATGACAAGATGGAGAAGTTAGCACGACTGTATTTGAAGGAAGTCATCTCCAGACATTGAATACCAATCTCTATTATCTCTGATAGGGATGGCAGATTTATTTCAAGATTCTGGCAGACATTACAGCAAGCATTAGGAACTCGTCTAGACATGAGTACTGCCTATCATCCACAAACTGATGGGCAGATCGAAAGGACGATACAAACGCTTGAAGACATGCTACGAGCATGTGTTATTGATTTCGGAAACAGTTGGGATGGACATCTACCGTTAGCAGAATTTTCCTACAACAACAGCTACCATTCAAGCATTGAGATGGCGCCGTTTGAAGCACTTTATGGTAGAAAGTGCAAGTCTCTGATTTGTTGGAGTGAAGTGGGGGATAGACAGATTACGGTTCCGGAGATTATACAAGAAACTACCGAGAAGATCATCCAAATTCAACAACGGTTGAAAACCGTCCAAAGTCGACAAAAGAGCTACGCTGACATTAAAAGAAAAGATATAGAATTTGAAATTGGAGAGATGGTCATGCTTAAAGTTGCACCTTGGAAAGGCGTTGTTTGATTTGGTAAACGAGGGAAATTAAATCCAAGGTATATTGGACCATTCAAGATTATTGATCGTATCGGACCAGTAGCTTACCGACTTGAGTTACCTCAACCACTCGTGGCTGTACATAACACTTTCCACGTCTCGAATTTGAAGAAATGTTTTGCTAAAGAAGATCTCACTATTCCGTTAGATGAAATCCAAATCAACGAAAAACTTCAATTCATCGAAGAACCCATCGAAATAATGGATCGTGAGGTTAAAAGACTTAAGCAAAACAAGGTACCAATTGTTAAGGTTCGATGGAATGCTTGTAGAGGACCCGAGTTCACCGGGGAGTGTGAAGATCAGATGAAGAAGAAATACCCGCATCTATTTCCAGAAGATTCGTCAACACCTTCAACAGCTTAAAATTTCGGGACGAAATTAATTTAACGGGTAGGTACTGTAGTGACCCGAACTTTTCCATGTTTATATATATTAATTGAGATTGATATTTACATGATTAAATGTTTCCAACATGTTAAGCAATCAAACTTGTTAAAACTTGATTAATTGAAATATGTTTCATATAGACAATTGACCACCCAAGTTGACCGGTGATTCACGAACGTTAAAACTTGTAAAAACTATATGATGACATATATATGGATATATATATAGTTAACATGATACTATGATAAGTAAACATATCATTAAGTATATTAACAATGAACTACATATGTAAAAACAAGACTACTAACTTAATGATTTTTAAACGAGACATATATGTAACGATTATCATTGTAAAGACATTTAATGTATATATATCATATTAAGAGATATTCATAAATGATAATATCATGATAATATAATAATTTAAAATATCATTTGATATTATAAACATTGGGTTAACAACATTTAACAAGATCGTTAACCTAAAGGTTTCAAAACAACACTTACATGTAACGACTAACGATGACTTAACGACTCAGTTAAAATGTATATACATGTAGTGTTTTAATATGTATTTATACACTTTTGAAAGACTTCAATACACTTATCAAAATACTTCTACTTAACAAAAATGCTTACAATCACATCCTCGTTCAGTTTCATCAACAATTCTACTCGTATGCACCCGTATTCGTACTCGTACAATACACAGCTTTTAGATGTATGTACTATTGGTATATACACTCCAATTATCAGCTCTTAGCAGCCCATGTGAGTCACCTAACACATGTGGGAACCATCATTTGGCAACTAGCATGAAATATCTCATAAAATTACAAAAATATGAGTAATCATTCATGACTTATTTACATGAAAACAAAATTACATATCCTTTATATCTAATCCATACACCAACGACCAAAAACACCAACAAACACTTTCATTCTTCAATTTTCTTCATCTAATTGATCTCTCTCAAGTTCTATCTTCAAGTTCTAAGTGTTCTTCATAAATTCTACAAGTTCTAGTTACATAAAATCAAGAATACTTTCAAGTTTGCTAGCTCACTTCCAATCTTGTAAGGTGATCATCCGACCTCAAGAAATCTTTGTTTCTTACAGTAGGTTATCATTATAATACAAGGTAATAATCATATTCAAACTTTGGTTCAATTTCTATAACTATAACAATCTTATTTCAAGTGATGATCTTACTTGAACTTGTTTTCGTGTCATGATTCTGCATCAAGAACTTCGAGCCATCCAAGGATCCGTTGAAGCTAGATCCATTTTTCTCTTTTCCAGTAGGTTTATCCAAGGAACTTAAGGTAGTAATGATGTTCATAACATCATTCGATTCATACATATAAAGCTATCTTATTCGAAGGTTTAAATTTGTAATCACTAGAACATAGTTTAGTTAATTCTAAACTTGTTCGCAAACAAAAGTTAATCCTTCTAACTTGACTTTTAAAATCAACTAAACACATGTTCTATATCTATATGATATGCTAACTTAATGATTTAAAACCCGGAAACACGAAAAACACCGTAAAACCGGATTTACACCGTCGTAGTAACACCGCGGGCTGTTTTGGGTTAGTTAATTAAAAACTATGATAAACTTTGATTTAAAAGTTGTTATTCTAAGAAAATGATTTTTATTATGAACATGAAACTATATCCAAAAATTATGGTTAAACTCAAAGTGGAAGTATGTTTTCTAAAATGGTCACCTAGACGTCGTTCTTTCGACTGTAATGACTACCTTTACAAAAATGACTTGTAACTTATTTTTCCGACTATAAACCTATACCTTTTCTGTTTAGATTCATAAAATAGAGTTCAATATGAAACCATAGCAAAGTCTATAACATTGAGTCTCAAAAATCTTGGAACTATGTTTACATATTCAATTACCTTTGATTATTCCCGACGATTCACGAATAATTGTTTGTATATATATATATACATTTATATATATAAATATATTTAGTATGTATAAATTCTAAAAATAATTATTATAATATACATATACGATTATATATAAAAAGTATAAATATTATATGGAGATATAATTATTAATTGATACATAAGTTATAATAAGTAATATTATATATAATGTAATATATATAAAATGTATAAATATTAGATATCTAATATGTGTTAACATATAACATTAATAATTAAATTTAAATTGCAAGTTTGAATATAATTGATTAATATTATTAAACAATACTTTCATTATAAATGATGTTGTTAACATTTGTATTTTATATATATATATATATATATATATATATATATATATATATATATATATATATATATATATATATATATAAATTTTTAAAAATTGATATGTACAAGTATTATTAATATTATTATATTATCATTAAAAACTATAAGTGTTATATCATTATTATGGATATTATTATTATCATTAATATTATTAATATAACTAATATTATTTGGTATCACCACAAATATTGTTATTATCATTTTCATATTTTTCTTACATGATTATTATTGTTATTACTCTTATTAATATTATTATTAGTATTAGTGTTATTATTATTATTAATGTTATTATTATTATTATTATTGTAATATTAGTATTTTTATTATTATTATTATTAATGGTATTATAGTTTTTAATATAAATTAATCCGTATAAATTAAATACAGATACATAATTGAAGGTGCCATTTCCTTTACCTACTCCATTTTTTTTCTCTGATATTAGGTACTACTCGTGAACTTTTGTCAAGGATACACACTAACATATAAATTTTTCAATCAAATCATCTTACTGCTTGAATCGATCATTATATGAATTTTACTTATCACTGCTATTCTAGGGGTTGGATGAGAAAGCGAGAAACAAACTTATTATTTTTTTTCTTTTTCGCAACCCATTTAATCCATAATCCAATCTCGAATCAATCTCCAAAAATCTATTAATACAGTCACGTAAGGAATCATCTACTCAATCTATCCGTCAAATTTGAGATTCCAATTAATCAAAATGAATTTCAATTTCGAAGTCAAAGTTTCAAATTCAAAAAGTCAACTATTTGTTCTTCATGAAAAATCAAATTATTGTTGATGTTTTTGTTGAAATTGAGGATTCAAAAAGACTTTAGGAGTAATTTGAAATACATTTTGTGTTATAAACTTTGTCCAAATCATTCATAATTACAAAATCATTTTTTTTTCTAAAGGCCTACGACGAGCAGCTTGCTGCTGTATCTTTTTTTATTTTATTTTTTTTTGTCTTCAATTAAATAAAAACAATTGATATTGATGTTGATTTATTCAAAGTATTTAAATCGTTGCTTTGTTGATATATGGGATGGGATGTCAGTCGACTTGATTGAAGAAGAAGAACACAAGTATTATTCGGGTTAGATAGGTTAGCAGTTAGAAATAATCAGAAAAGCAAGCTGGGATGAATTGTTAAGGGTGTTGGAGGAGAACGAGAGGTCCTGGGTTTGAACCCAGAACACTACAATATTTTTTATTATTAAGAGAAACTGTTGGGTTGCCATGTCTGTTGGGCCGCAAGAATTAGTGTTGGGCCATGGTGAATTATTTTGGACCGAGAAGTGTTATGAGCTGTTGGGCCAAAAATTTTGTTGGGCCGTTGGCAGGCTCACAGAATCCAAATTTCGGTTTAAATGAATTTCAGTTGTAGAATAAATTAGGAAAATAGGTAACAGCAGAATGGTCTGAGGTGTTTGTGGGTTAGCTGGAGGTTGTGGGTTCAAGCCTGGAATGGGACATTATTTTTAATCTTTTTTCGTCTTGAGGTAGAATTTCTAATTATTATTATTATTATTATTATTATTATTATTATTATTATTATTATTATTATTATTATTATTATTATTATTATTATTATTATTATTATTATTATTATTATTATTATTATTATTATTATTATTATTATTATTATTATTATTATTATTATTATTGTTATTGTTATTATTATTGTTATTGTTATTGTTATTGTTATTGTTATTGTTATTGTTATTGTTATTATTATTATTATTACTATACTTATAGTTATTATGTTAAAATATAATTATTAACAAAAAGATTATTAATACAATTTATAATATTAACATTATTATTACTTGTTTTAAACGTATAAATTATTAGTATTATCGTTACTAATATTATTATTATTATTAGTATTATTATTATTGTTATTATTATTAACATGATTTGGAACATACTAATAACAGTTATATTATAAAAGTAGTAATAAAAGCTAAAGTGGTAAAATTATGAAAATGGTTATGAAGTTAAATTATAAGAACTCTAGTTATGAAAATTAGAAAATTTAACACAAAACTCATGATAAAGACTGATTATTATTAACACGGTTATTACTATTTTAACAGTTCATAATTAAGGTAAATTATCATTATTACTATGATTTTTATTATAATTATAAGTAATATTATTATTAAAACTAATATTATGATTGTCATTAATATCATTATTATTATCACCAATAGAATTATTAACGTTATTACTTTTCTTAAAAATCTTAAGTTTTATAATTATTACACTTAATATTATTTTTACTATCTTCATTAACAAACAAATGATATATACATATAAATATATATATCTAAATATATTTAGTACGTAACATGACAAAAATTAATATTTTTATTTACAAAATGAATATATGAAACCTATATATGTTACTAATATGGATATGATATAACTAATAAATGCACATATAAATAATTGTTCAATTGCAAATATGTGTATTAATATATATACAAATGATATAGGTTCGTGAATCCGAGGCCAACCCTGCATTGTTCAATATAGTCATATGTATTTTTACTACAAAATACATTAGGTGAGTTTCATTTGCCTTTTTATCCTTTATATTTTTTTTGGGCTGAGAATACATGCGCAATTTTTATAAATGTTTTACGAAATAGACACAAGTAATTGAAACTACATTATATGGGTGAATGATCGAAGCCGAATATGCCCCTTTTTGCTTGGTAACCTAAGAATTAGTAAACCGATCTACTAATTGACGCGAATCCTAAAGATAGATCTATTGGGCCTAACGAACCCCATCCATTGTAGCGGATGCTTTAGTACTTCGATGTTGTTTTATCATGTCTGAAGGATTTTCCGGAATGATAGGGGATATTCTTTTATGCATCTTGTTAATGTCGGTTACCAGGTGTTCAATCCATATGAATGATATTTTTGTCTCTATGCATGGGACGTTATTTTATGAGAACTGAAAATGAAAATCTTGTGGTCTATTAAAATGATGGAAATGATTATTTATTTTAAACTAATGAACTCACGAACCTTTTGGTTGACACTTTAAAGCATGTTTATTCTCAGGTATGAAAGAAATCTTCCGCTGTACTTTTGCTCATATTAGAGATATTACTTGGAGTCATTTATGACATATTTCAAAAGACGTTGCATTCGAGTTGTCGAGTTCATCAAGAATATTATTAAGTCAATTATAGTTGGGACATATTATGAAACAGTATGCATGTCGTCAACTTTCAATGTAAAGAAAGTTTTTCTTTTAAAAACGAATGCAATGTTTGTAAAATGTATCATATAGAGGTCAAATACCTCGCGATGTAATCAACTATTGTGAATCGTTTATAATGTATATAAACGGGTCCTTTCATCGTGCTTATATTATTCCTTATATTTTGGAGTTTCATGCGTCCGTCTTCTTTTCCCGACTTCAAGTCAAGCGAATAATGGTCTAGAATTCATAGATATAAAATTCGAAATGAACATAGCTAATGCTCTAAGAAAGAAATTGTAATAGCACAATTTGATTTGTGAAATTACCAAAATCCAAAGGAAAAGATAGAACTATCAAGAGAATATGTTCTTGATATATGTAGAGATTAGATTGAATGTAAGAGTCGTGTAACATGGCACATGATGATGTTATGGTATGTGAATCATCATGTTTCATTAGAAACTCAGCATGACTTACTGTAATATAATCACGTTGATCAGGCGTCATTATATTATACTAACTCATGCTTCAGTTCCTAACTCTACTTCAACAACATTCATATTTTAAATTTTGAATTTTTCCGAGATTTAGAAACTAAAACAGTTTCCTTTATGACGTAACACTGATCGCGAAGAGATAAAAGATTTCAGATAAGAATAGTTATGAAAATATCTTCAGAAATATGGAGGATATTTATAATGAAAGATACGATGATATCTTAGAATATCTAAGACCAGAGGATGATGAAGAATATTGTCCACAAGGGTTTAGAGTAAGGAGCAAGGTATTCGCTAAAGACTTCAGTAGATACTGAATCATTTGGATTCTTTAAAGGCAGATTTAGTCCTTGTGATTTGTCCAGAGCCTCCTTCAGGGTTTGCTCAATCCGTTTCCAGTTCCAAACTTTCTCTTTTTCTGTGCTTTGCTAACATAATATTCTTTATCATCAACTTTTGACTGTTATGGTTGTCTACAGTTTCTGCCACTTCTTTCAGCTTTTTCAAAACTTCATAGTACTGATTCGTAGGCTAAAGTGCTATTCCGAATTTCAGAATTATAATTCCAGGAGATAACGTTATATGTATATGCAGAAATGATGTGAGATTTAAGAATAATTATTGACGCTTCCTGGGGTTTGGTATGGCAATTATTGTTACAAGATGTAGATGGGTACATGAAAAGGTTTTATAGTGATCTTTCAGAGAGATTTAAGTCTAAGAGCAATAAAGTTGCTGGTAAGCTTACTACTAATGTGGTGGAATATAAAAGGTTCCCCGGTAACGATGGCAAAAAGACAACGTATATATCAAGGTTATAATAAGGCTACTCCGGATGAAAAGTCGAAGTTGTCTTTTTGTAAAGTTATTTTGGGTAATAATAATGCTAAAGGATCTGACACGGATACGTATTGAACCTTTGCTTAGGTTCAAGTGTCCTCCGGATGCATATCTATATGCATATATTCTTCGTATGTATCGTGTGATTGGTTCATTCTCTCGATTGTTCCTTAGTTGAGGTGTTTTCAAGAATTTTGAAGGGTTTAGACGCAGGTTGTCATCGTCAATATCCGTATAATGAATTCGTCATGAATCTTGAATGATACGAATATCTTTATGAGTTTTATGAATGAAAGTGATGTTCTATTATAGTTTGAATTTAAAGTATGATTTTGAAGGATGTAGGAATCTAAGAGTAATGTTATCTGTTTAATCTTGACTTGGATTCTGATCTGTCAAAACCAGAATATGTAATTGAATTTGAATGAGAATGGTTGTTCTAGTTTCTATGAAAGAATGTATATTGTTGTGAAAGTAGTGAGTATGGTTAATGATTATTGAATCAGAATTGAAGAATGTACATATTATTTGTGAATTTGTATAATTCTCGGGTATTACCTACCCGTTAATGTTTCATAAGTAATATTTTGTACAAGAGAATTTTTATTACAGTCTTTATGAAAATATATGTTTTTATATTTTCTGCAGATGTAATATAGATTTAATGAGTTAATATACTATTAAACTCATTTGATTTTTGCTGGAGCTAGAATGAATAACCCCTAAAACTTTAGAGATTACATAATTTTTGCGGAGTATTTCTTCAATGTAAATGAAATTATGAATCAATACTTCATTATTCATTTTTATTGATATTTCCTCGGTGATTGATGTTGGTGTTCGTAGAATTCTTGTGAACTTTGCAAGACACGAATGACGTTTTCTAGAAAGTTTCGAGTACATCGAAAATGAAAGTGTGAAATCTAACACGTACTTGAACAATACACTTGGTTTATTATGAAATGGAATCTATTGAGTTGAAGCAGAGATTATAATTAATGATTGTTAAGTCATTAATGAAGGATGTACATCATAGCATATTAGTAATATGAATTAACCGAGTAGTATCTACCCTTTAACATTCACACCTAATAGCTTAGTACGAAAAGATATATTGTGGTTTAAAAACTCATATAAATATAAAATATACATATAAATTTTTTCCAGAAGGGATGAGTTAATACTTCATAACTCGTTGATACAATATGCTCGTTCTTGATTTGTGATGATGTTGGTGATTATGAAATTGGCGTAGCTTGTGATGTTGTAGGTGCTGCTGGTACTGGTGATGCTGTCGGTACTGCTGGTGCTGCTTGTATAACAAGTCTATTTTGTAACGCACGCACCATTCCTATCAGGGTTTCTATTCTCCCCTCTATCATCTCTATCCATCCACTCATCTTGATTTACGGTTATGATTAGAATAAATAATCTCTAAATATTTAGAGATTACATAATCACCGTAGAATATTTCTTCGATGAAGTTATGAATCAATACTTCATCGTTTGATGTTGTTGGTATTCCTTGATATCTACATGGCGTATGACGTTGATGCTCGTGGGACAGATTGTGATGTTGGGGGATTGCGATGGGGATGTTGTTGGTGGTGGTAATGGTACCATTGGTGTGGATGCAGGTGGTGCAGTTGGTTCTTGTGGGGCTTGTGATGCTTGTAAGTTCTACATCATATTCTCTAAAGCCACCACTCTAGCGCGAAGCTCGTTGACTTCTTCTAGTACACCGGGATGATTGGCGGTTGGAACGAGAGGATGAATAAGATCTAGAAGTTTAGATAATATATAATCGTGGCGAGATACTCTGGAATGGGTGAAAATGGTGTTTCGGAGTGGTTCGTCGGTAAGTGCTTCAGGTTCTTCGCCGAGAGGGAAATTTGGTGAGTGGAAAGGATCACCTTCTTCTCGTCTCCATTGACTGAGTCGGCTATGAACTCATCCCTAATCCATCCAGAATAGATGATGGCTAATCGGTTGATCCATTCCGGTTACACTGCTTTCGGAGCTCAGGTGAATATCCATATTGGAATAGCTGTCGGAATCCGATGAACTTGAACCATTTGAAGGATCCATCTCGTACAGAGTAGGGAAAAGATTTTTGAAATGAAATAAATTATAGGACTAGTTTGGTATTCCTCAATACATAATTTACATATGTATTTATAATACCAGTATCCCATAAGTTACGGAGGATTTTTCGAAAGATGTCAGACGAAGTTTACTGTAATATATATGCAAAGATATGAATTTGTCTATACACTATCTATGCAATGAATGCAGTAAGACTCGTCTAGACTTAAGATGATAAGCAGGTAATTTCTGACAAAAATTGACAAGCAAAACTTTTGACATACAGCTAAGGTCGAAGTCCAGACCCACTAATGCATCCTAATAATTATCCGTTAGACACACTAATGCAAGACCTGGTTCGCTAAGACCACCACTCTGATGCCAACTGTAACGACCCGTCCATATTACTATAAACGCAGTACATTAGTCATTGGTCCCATAGCGAGGTATTTGACCTCTATATGATATGTTTTAGAAAATATTGCATTCGTTTCATAAAAAGCACACCATTATTATACATAATGCATGTTTTAAACAAGTGGGCGATTATTTAAAAAATAATCCCCAAAATACACCGGTTTCCAAATACTACACACCAGTCGAATATAATACATGATAAAGTTTTTATTGAATGCAACACTTCATTTAAAGAAAAACATGAGACTCCACGCATAGCTTGCTCAGATAATGCAACAGCGGAAGACTTTCTTAAGGACCTGAGAATAAACATGCTTAAACAGTCAACACAAAGGTTGGTGAGATATATAGGTTTAAAGTTAGCATCGATATAAATATAGACCACAAGATTTCATAGTTACAAATATTTCAATAAAGATATTCTATAAGTTGTTGAGCTCTTCGGTAACCATACTTAACCATTAATGTGGCATATTCCCTTTATTATGAAATCTCCCTACACTGTACCAAGTGTAGTAAAAACGAAGTACTATGCATCCGTTTACGATACTAGAGCAACTATCCCGGTTTGGGTTGTCAAACCCGATAGATCTATCAATATGATTCGCGCACTTACATGTTCTTACAACATGTAAATATTAGTTACCAAGCTATTAGGGAAGATATGCAAGGTGGTACAACTCAACATAGAATATATTTTAAGTACTTGTGTCCATAGCGTAAGATATAAAATGCATGTATTCTCATCTCAAAATATTTTTAGAGTTTAAAAATGGGACTATATACACACGGTAGCAAAAGTATATTAATAATAAGTTTTCAACTTATTAAAATTATGGTCGTCGTCCTTGGATTCATGAACCTATAATAATAATAATGATTCAGATAATAATACATGTGAACAAAATTAATTTAGCAAGTTCATATCATATCTTCAATCACATCTGATTGTTTAAGTTCATACTTTCAATCACGTGTGATTGTTTAAGTTTATATTTTCAATCATGTGTGACTGTTTAAGTTCATACTTTCAATCACGTGTTTTAGGTTGTCAAGTTAGCAATCCAACGTTGGTAGTCCACAATTAGTAGTCCACAGTTAGTAGTCAACAGTTAGTAGTAAATATATAGATCGATACATCACCTTGAAATAATCAAGACATAGTATACACGTATTGTATAAGACTCAATCATGACCCACAATACCGCTATTGTAGTTACACGTATTGTGTATGTGGTGTCTTTTGATTTATCCGACGTATTGTGTAACCATGACATGTTAGAATACATGTATAATACAAGAAGAGTTAGATAAGATATGGTTACTATAGATTTTATAATAAAAATTTCGTCTATACAACGTTAATTTTAGCAGATTTTGTTTTGCTCACCAAATATTCATTACAACACCGTCTAAAGTGAATAAAATTGCTATGGATTCCTTACGAAGTAAGTTTACAAAACCAATTCAAAAAGTTAAGCCTAAGTAGTAATTTTTAGAGCTTTACCCTCTTTTTGTGACGGTGGACAGGTTTGGAAAAATCCCGACATCCACCCAAAATATGATTTTTGATAAAATACTTTCACTTTGTCTAAAATCATGAAAAAAATACTGGAAGTCTTATTTACATATATTAACATAGTTCCAAAGTCTTAGCCTCAAACTCAAAGTCTAAGATAGGTTTTTAATTCCCAACCCAAAGTCTTAGCCTCAAACTCAAAGTCTAAGATAGGTTTTTATGCAGATTTCTATTGGTATATATCAATAGTAAATACTTCTAGAAGCTGTGTATAATACGGGTAAAAATACCGTATGAATGCGAGTAGAATTCTTGAGGAAATTGAACGGAAATACGAGTATAGCTATCCTTTATATGTATTGGTATCTTATAAAGTGTATTCAATACTTGTAAGGATGTATTTACACTCGTAATACATTATATGTAAATACATTTTAACATAAGTTAATTACTCGTTTAAATAGTAACATATATATTGTTCAAAAACTCTTTAAATTAGTAGTATGAAAATATATATATAATACTTTGTTAATATACTTAATGAGATATTTAATTATCATATTTTCAAGTTAAATATATATAAATCCATATATATACACAATAATTAAACAATTACACAATTAAATCAAGTTATGACGTTCGTGAATCGTCGGAATAAAAGGGTGACCAAAAGACTTATTAAAATTCATTGCTTATCAAGTCAGAATTATATAAAGATTAAGTTTAAATTTGATCAGAAATTTTCGAGTCGTCACATCTTTGCAGACCTCTCCTTCTCACGGTTCACACATCTCCATAACTTTTTGTTATCTTCAACCAACAACTCAATCTTAGTTTCAATAGCTTTCTTCTCTTCGATAGCTTGATTTTCGAGATTCATTATTTTTGTGATCAAGGACAACAGAAGATTTTGCTGTGTCTTGAATTCTGATGGAGTGACCTGAGGTGTTGTAACAGCAGTCTTTGGTGAGGCAACAGCGGCTCTGGTATCCTTCATAAAGCCGGAAGGTTGTCTCTAAGCTTGTTGTCTAGAACCTCCATGAGATGACCTCTGAAGTGAGTCATAATGGTGTTTGGTTCTCCTCTCCCTCTTCTTGGGTTGCTCGAAAGTCATTGCTTCTTTCCCTTTTCTCTTCCTTTGAATCAAACTAACATCCGCCTCAGTCGCTTCATCATCATCACCATCATTAACATCATCATTATCATTATTTCCCCCTTGACCTTCACCAGTTTCTCTTTGATTATCACCTTCACCTTCCTCCTCATCAGTAACTTCATAGTTAGAGTCGGAATCGTCATTTCTACAAGCATTACCAGCTGGACATCTATATTCTTCCTTGATGAGATGGCAAATAAGCTTTCTTTGAAAATCAGATTTCAAATTCTCGTTTCGTGTTTCCTCCATTCTCTGAAAAGTTATCGGATTCATTGGTTTTAGGTGAATAATATCATGTTCAAGCTTTGGTAGATCTGGTGCTGCGTCATTGATAATCAATTGAAGAAAACGGGCGTAGATAAGATACTTTTGTTTGGAACTGAAGTGATTAGCTTTAAAGTAGTAGAAGACAAATCCTGAAAAATCATAAGGTGCTAATGTGTGAGAGGCGTACTAGGAAATTGTGACGACCCGGGAATTTCCGACCAAATTTAAACTTTATTTTTATATGATTTCGACACGATAAACAAGATCTGTAATGTTGAATCTTAAAATCTTGAAAACAGCTACATGAATGCATTGGCCTTTGACTACTACCGACGATTCACGAATAATTGTTTGTAAATAAATATGTATATATATATGTAAATATAAGAATGTATAATAATTAGAAGTAATGAAACATAATTTAAATTAAATATGTATAATAAAATACAATTTAATCAAGTGAATTGAATAGGTAAAGTAGTATATAAATTAATGAAGTTGCTATTAAAATAAATATCTACATATATATGAATCTATACATAATTAATGTTGTATGTATATTGTAACATATATAAAATGTATAAATATTAAATATTCCATATATGTTATTATATCATATTAATAATAAAGACTAAGTACAAGTTAAAAATATGAAAGTTATGTTACTAACCTTACTTTCAATATAAATGTTAATAAGTGTACAATTAATATTATTATATGTATAAAATATATAGAATTTGTTATGTATAAGTTATCATGATTAAAGATTATTATTGTTAGTATTATGATTATTATTGTTATTATTTGTATTAAAATTATTATTATTATACCTATAAAGTATTATAGGAATTATTATCATTAGTAACATTATTATTACTATCATATTATTATAAATTGGTATTGTTATTATATATAATATTAAGAGCATTATTATTATTGTTATAATTATTAATAACATTAATTATAATCTATAAAATTAAATATATAAATATAAGAGTTATACATATATAGAAATATATAAAAGTAAATAGATGTATATATATAGATATATATAAATATATACTAGGAAATCTGTATTATTATTCAATATTATTATTATTATTATTATGGTAATTAATATTAATTATTAATATTATTTATGTAAAATTCGTATCTATCTTCAGATTTGGAACCAAATCTGTTTTAAGTATCAATCAGACTCTATTTGATTTTTGTCTACATCATTAAATCCAGAAGATAGCTGTATGAAGTGTACGAATTAGTTGAAATTGGAGACCTCTTTATTTATTTTTTTCTTTCTGATTAACTTTTCTGTATCAATTAGGTTACCAGTCCAAATCAATTGGCATAACAGACAAACTGATTATATCATCTTTATTAGGATCCAATTATTCGAAATCTATATTATATAAAGTATTACACTTCTGCAAATTCAAGAGAAAAAAAAATCATTCAACACTTTAGTTCCAATATCAATCACAATCACTTTTAATTCTTTAATTTATTGATTTTAACAGAAAATAAAAACTGAACCCAGTTCATCCTCGGTTGCGTTTGATTTTTCTGAAAAACTTCAATTCATGACCCATTAAAACCACCACTTTCTTCAACCTCCTAACCCCATCAATCACCACCATAAGGTATATAACCATCAATTTTTCTCTTGTTTTTGTTTGCTATGAACCACCAAACCAAAACCCACCTTTCTTATTTAAACTATCACCACCACTTTGAATCGTCACCCCCATCACAACCACTTCCACCACTACTATGATTTTCTGTTTACAACAACATTCACCATTCCTGCTCTTGAACTATTTAATGCTTGGGTAAGAATAAGATGTGTTCAGAGTATTGTGTTGTCCACTTAGTTATATAATAGTACTACTTATTTAATGCATTATTTAATGAATCCATGGAGCAAATTATAACACCTAGCCGACAACTTGATCAATTAAAAAAGAAGGGGCAGTTGGAATCTTGTTGATCGACAAATGGAGTGGGTGTGGGACTATGGCCGAAACTTTCATATGATGGGCCACACATTTTTTTAGGCCGAAGCACTTGATAAACCTTTTGATAAATTTCGCATGCTTTCCTTTTTCCATTATAGCATATAGTGACAATGGGGTATTAAAATAAAAAGAGTTTGCCACTTGCGTTATATAATAAGAAAAAGAACGGACGTTTGTTTAAAATGATAACACGGTTTGAATTATTTTAGGTGGAGCCTTATATTTAAATAAATTGTTGAGCTTTAAGTCCTTGATGTTGTACTGTAACATGGGCTGTTAGCTTTCGGTTCATACTTGGGTTTATGAAATAGATTAGACCACGAAACTGCAAGTTGAACATTTAATTTGTTGTGTTTGTGAATTAAGTTACGGTGATTAGTTATGATGTAAGATGATGATGACTTAAAGAAATGAAATTATGATGATAAAGATTGCGGATAAAATAGAAGTGACAATTTTATATATAATGATGCTTAGAGTGATGATACATAAAATTATATAGAATAAGTTTGATAAGGACGATTTGGTTCTGTGAAAATGAAAAGTAATAGGTTAATGATGTGATTATTATGATAATGATCATTAGATTAGTGAGATGACGATGATGATTAAGGTGGTGTAAAATGATAAAGATGGAGATTGATGATGTTCAATAAGAACCACTATAGTTGCATATTTTTTATTTCCTTCTTTTGAGAAGTCAGAAAAAGTCACATGCACACTTTTGGATTATCAAAAATTTCGGATCCTATGAATTAGAGTAGTGGGAGTGATTGAATGGGATTACTGAAAGTTGCCTTTTTTTTTCTTGTCACATTTTTTTTTTTATAAACCGAATCCAGCAAATCATAAAGCATTTCAAAATTTGGGTTGCATATGTTCAAATTGGGCTGAGTTCCACTTTCTGTTGGGCCGAGGTCCATTGAAAACTTTCGTTGGGCTGAATTGAGAAATAGAGAGTTAACTAAATTTCGGGTTAAATATTTTTGGACATGGTATTAATCCAGAAAAACTAAACTGGTCAAATGGTTTGGAGGAAAATGGATGAGCGAGAGGTCGCGGGTTCGAGCCTTGGCAGAGGCGGTTTTTCTACTTTTTTTTAGGAAGCTTATACTAAGGTAGTATTTTCTTATTATTATTATTATTATTATTATTATTATTATTATTATTATTATTATTATTATTATTATTATTATTATTATTATTATTATTATTATTATTATTATTATTATTATTATTATTATTATTATTATTATTATTATTATTATTATTTTTATTGTTGTTGTTGTTGTTGTTGTTGTTGATTGTTGATATTATTATTTTTATCATTCTTATTATTATTATTATCATTATTATTATTATTATTATTATTATTATTATTATTATTATTATTATTATTATTATTATTATTATTATTATTATTATTATTATTATTATTATTAAAAATTAGAATTATCAATCTTTTTATAAGTATTATTTTTATTATCATTATTATAATAACTATATTTTTATTATTATTACTATCAATTATCAAAATGCTATTTTAACAAACAAATGATATATATAAAAATATATTTAATACATATAACATAACAAAAATTAATATCTTTTTATATGAACCGTATATATATTATTAATATAAAAAAGATATAATTAGTAATT
This sequence comes from Rutidosis leptorrhynchoides, assembly GCF_046630445.1. NCBI lineage: Eukaryota > Viridiplantae > Streptophyta > Magnoliopsida > Asterales > Asteraceae > Rutidosis > Rutidosis leptorrhynchoides. Next base: position 155,308,300 of record NC_092342.1, read on the forward strand.
TAGATGTATAAACTTATTCGATTTCAATTATGTAATAATATATACACAAATGACATTGGTTCGTGAATCAGAGGTCAATCCTACACTTATTCAATGTCGTCATATGTATTTTTACTACAAAATACATTAGGTGAGTTTCATTTGCCCTTTTACTCTTTACAATTTTGGGCTGAGAATACATGCAAATGCTTTATTAACTGTTTTACAATATTTATATGCGTGAGTTTCATTAATCCCTTTTTAAATGCTTTTGCAATATATATTTTTGGGATTGAGAATACATGCGCTGTTTTTATAACTGTTTTACGAAATAGACACAAGTAATTGAAACTACATTATATGGTTGAATGATCGAAATCGAATATGCCCTTTTTATTAAGTCTGGTAATCTAAGAATTAGGGAACAGACACCCTAATTGACGCGAACTCTAAAGATAGATCTATCGAGCCCAACAAGCCCCATCCAAAGTACCGGATGCTTTAGTACTTCGAAATTTATATCATGTCCGAAGGAGGATCTCGGAATGATGGGGATATTCTTATATGCATATTGTGAATGTCGGTTACCAGGTGTTCAATTCATATGAATGATATTTTTGTCTCTATGCATGGGACGTATGTTTATGAGAAATGGAAATATGAAATCTTGTGGTCTATTAAAATTATGAAATGATTATTTATGCTAAACTAATGAACTTACCAACCTTTTGGTTGACACTTGAAAGCATGTTTATTCTCAGGTACGAAAGAAATCTTCCGCTGTGCATTTGCTCATTTTCGAAATATTACTTGGAGTCATTCATGGCATATTTCAAAAGACGTTGCATTCGAGTCGTCGAGTTCATCAAGATTATTATTAAGTCAATTATAGTTGAATATATTATGAAATAGTATGCATGTCGTCAACTTTCGTTGTAAAGAAAGATTGTCTTTTAAAATCGAATGCAATGTTTGTAAAATGTATCATATAGAGGTCAAGTACCTCGCGATGTAACCAACTGTTGTGAATTGTTTATAATCAATATGGACTTCGTCCGGATGGATTAGGACGGGTATCTACAGTTGGTATCAGAGCGGTGGTCTTAGTGAACCAGGTCTTGCATTAGTGTGTCTAACTGATAGTCGTTAGGATGCATTAGTAAGTCTGGACTTCGACCGTGTCTGCATGTCAAAAGTTTTGCTTATCATTTCGTGTCGAAAATTACCTGCTTATCATTCTCAGGGAATCACTTGCTTATCATCTTAAGTCTAGACACGTCTTACTGCATTCATTGCATAGACAGTGTATAGATAAATTCATATATTAGCGTATCTGTTATTGTTACCTTTACCTGACAGCTTCCGTAGATTCATCCGTAACTTATGGGATTTTAGTATTATATATGCATATGTAAATTATGTATTGCAGGGTACTAATCTACATCCTATAATCTATTTCTTATCGGAAAGTCCTTCATCTGATCGTACGAGATGAATCCCTCAACCAGTTCGAATTCCTCGGATTCCGACAACTATTCCGATATGGAGTTTCACCTATCAGCGTCACCAGAATGAATCAACCAATCAGTCATCCCCAATTCATCTGATGGGTTCGTAGTCGATTTAATCAATGGAGACACGAAGAAGGCGATCCTTTTCACCAACCGAATTCACCTCTTGATGAAGAACCTTTAGCACTTCCCGGCGAACCTGTTCGTAACACCATTTTCACCCTCATTTCCCGAATATCTCGTCACGACTATATCATAACTCAGATTTTAAACCTTATTCATTCGCCCATTCTTACCGACAATCATCCCGGAGTAAGAAGTCAACGAACTATGCGCCCGAGTTTTAGCCTTGAAAAATATGGTGCAGAACGTACCAGCTTCAGCAACATCAACGGCACCAACAGTACCATCAACATCAATACCAGTACCACCAACTACCCAAGTTCAACATCTCACACCTCAACATGTCATTATGTACCTTGAGCATAATCATCAATCTGCAAATCATTCTACATCATTTATCTTCGTTCGACATGGAGATTATGTAATCTCCAATGTTTTAGAGATTATATATTCTCGTTCTAACAGTAAATCAAATGAGCTTAATATCATAATGACTCATTAAATCCATGATTACATCTGAAGAAAATAAATCTGTATATATGTTTTCATAAAGATTGTAATTTAGAATTCTTTTGTACAAACTGTTAATGGTGAAAAATATTTTAACGGGTAGGTAATACCCGAGGAATATTCAGATTTCACATTAATAAGTTACACTGTACATTCTTCGAAGCTGATTCAACAGTCGTTTACTATCCTACTTTCATCCACAGATATACGAATCCATTCACCACAGAATAACCATTTTCATTCAATTTCATATTTGGATTTTGACCTATCAGAATCCAACAAGTGGCATAATGAAGAAAACATTTGACAAAATAAAATTTGTTAGAAACCGACAAATTAACTATGAGGAATTTTGTTAAGAATCCACGCTAACTGTTCCTAGCTAATTGTTCCTGGCTAACTGATTACATTTTATTTATCGTAATTTAATTATCGCAATTTTATTTATCATTATTTAATTTTTTTTATTTACTTTACGCACTTTATTTATCGTTATTTAATTTCTGTTATTTATTGTACGCACTTTAAATATCGGGACACGTATACAAGGTTTTGACATATCATATCGACGCATTTATATATATTATTTGGAATAACCATAGACACTCTATATGTAGTAATGAACGAGTTCTCTATACAGGGTTGAGGTTAATTCTACAATAACATATATAATTTGAGTTGTGATCGAGTCTAAGACATGTACATGGGTCACGATACGTACTAATTAATTCGAATATTATATATTAAACTATATATGAATTATTGGACTGTCAGCTGTGGACTATCGACTGTGGACTAATAACATTGGACAATTAAAAATGAATTAAAATATTGATTATAATATATGAAATTAAACAATTCTTTAAGTTTTCCACTTGATTTCATCTTAAACCTCGTTTGTACCTTGACGATTACAATCTGCGTTCAAACCTTTCATGATTCTTGAAAACACCTCGATTGAGAGAATGAACCAACCGCATTTCATCTACAGAAGGAAAGATTTATGCATATAGTTATACACCTGAAAAACTCTCGGAAACTGAGTAACCGTTCAACACGTAGCTGTGCTAATTCCTTTGACGTTGTTATTACCGAAAATAACTTTGCAACTCCTATTCATGATAGCTAGTTTTGTCACAGCTCAAGCAAATCAACTTCGACTTTTTGTTCGAAACAACCTTATTATAACTTTGATATATATGCATGCTCTTTATTGTTACCGGGGAATCTTTTATATACCACCATATTACCATCAGCGTTTAATCATCTAAAAACACAATTCTCTTGAAACCACCTCAGATTGATAACCGATGATTCAGATATGGTATCATTAAATGCAGAGGAAACAGAAAAATTGTAGATGGTCTAAACGGTCAAAAGTTTGATGATAAAGAATGGAGTGTTAGGAACGCTCGATAGAAAATTTGGTACTGAAAAACGAACTAAGCTAACCATGAAGGAGGCCAAGGACAAATACAAGGACCATACCCTATATTCAAAGAATCCAGGTAATTCTGGATCCGATGAAATCTTTAGAGAATATCTTGCTCTGAAGTCATGTTAAAATCTTGCAAAAAAATTTGTCTTCATCAAGCTTCGAACTTAGAAATTTCAAAATATCATCATAAATATCTTCGATATTTCTGAGGATATTTTCATAAATATTCTTGTCCGAAATTATCTACCTCTTCGTGTTTTCTGTATTTCATTATATTGGAAACTTCTGTAAAAATCTAAGTATAAATTATGAATGAATTGTGGAGAAGTGTTGGGAATTGAAGCATGGGTTAGTATAATATAATGACGCCCGGCCAACGTGATTATATTACAGTAAGTCATGCTGAGTTTCTAATGGGACATGATGATTCACAGATCATAACGTCATCATGTGCCATGTTACATGACTCTTCCATTCTGCTTAACTTCTGAACATATCAAGAAAGTATATTCTTGATAGTTCTATTCTCAATGATTCTAATAATTTGACAAATCAAATCGTACGATTTCGTTCTTTCTTGGTTAGAACATTAAAAGTTCATTCGAAATTCCATACTTACGAATTCTGGACCATTACTCGCTTTACTAGAGGATAATAAAAAGGCAAAGAGCTCCAAAATATAAGAGAAAATATAAAGCCCAACAACAACACCAAAATTACAAACCGTGGATATCAGTGTGTATAGCAATATAAAAACACAGGAGGATTATAAATGCAATAATCCCTAAAGCATAGTAGAAATAAGAAGATTCCTCCGGTGAAAGTTGGAAAAGGAAAATGATTTTTGTAAAAGTAAGGATAAGGACAAGGATCAGAACTGGATTAAGCAATTTCACAATCTTTTGGATTCATGAACTAAGAAAAAAGAATAGGAATGGTGAAAATAATGGAACAGAAAAAGTTTAATTTATAATGGAAATAACAGACAGAGTAATCGAGGGAGATCACCGTATTTAGTTATAGTGATCTTAATTTCTATATTCGCCGAAGAATCAAATCTTTTAGATTTCGAAGATTTTCTTTTAAATCCCTTGAATTCCGGAATTTAACCAAGATAACGTCAAAAGTTAAGATGCACCTTACTTCCTAAATTCAAACGTGACTACGTCAAAAGTAAAGACAAATATCTATTACCTTATCTCAATCTTTTGTGATAACTTCATTCATACGATTCGATTAATCGAATCATTTTATCTACATAACTCAATGAAGATAAAACTCTAATTATCAACTGATATTCATCATGAAAACATATTTATTGTTAGCCATGACGACCTCACTCAAATTTCGGGACGAAATTTCTTTAACGGGTAGGTACTGTGACGACCCGGGAATTTCCGACCAAATTTAAACTTTATTTTTATATGATTTCGACACAATAAGCAAGATCTCTAATGTTGAATCTTAAAATCTTGAAAACAGCTACATGAATGCATTGGCCTTTGACTACTACCGACGATTCACGAACAATTGTTTGTAAATAAATATGTATATATATATATATGTAAATATAAGAATGTATAATAATTAGAAGTAATGAAACATAATTTAAATTAAATATGTATAATAAAATACAATTTAATCAAGTGAATTGAATAGGTAAAGTAGTATATAAATTAATGAAGTTGCTATTAAAATAAATATCTACATATATATGAATCTATACATAATTAATGTTGTATGTATATTATAACATATATAAAATGTATAAATATTAAATATTCCATATATGTTATTATATCATATTAATAATAAAGACTAAGTACAAGTTAAAAATATGAAAGTTATGTTACTAACCTTACTTTCAATATAAATGTTAATAAGTGTACAATTAATATTATTATATATATAAAATATATAGAATTTGTCATGTATAAGTTATCATGATTAAAGATTATTATTGTTAGTATTATGATTATTATTGTTATTATTTGTATTAAAATTATTATTATTATACCTATAAAGTATTATAGGAATTATTATCATTAGTAACATTATTATTACTATCATATTATTATAAATTGGTATTGTTATTATATATAATATTAAGAGCATTATTATTATTGTTATAATTATAATTATTAATAACATTAATTATAATCTATAAAATTAAATATATAAATATAAGAGTTATACATATATAGAAATATATAAAAGTAAATAGATGTATATATATAGATATATATAAATATATACTAGGAAATCTGTATTATTATTCAATATTATTATTATTTTTATTATTATTATTATTATGGTAATTAATATTAATTATTAATATTATTTATGTAAAAGTCGTATCTATCTTCAGATTTGGAACCAAATCTGTTTTAAGTATCAATCAGACTCTATTTGATTTTTGTCTACATCATTAAATCCAGAAGATAGCTGTATGAAGCGTACGAATTAGTTGAAATTGGAGACCTCTTTATTTATTTTTTTCTTTCTGATTAACTTTTCTGTATCAATTAGGTTACCAGTCCAAATCAATTGGCATAGCAGACAAACTGATTATATCATCTTTATTAGGATCCAATTATTCGAAATCTATATTATATAAAGTATTACACTTCTATAAATTCAAGAGAAAAAAAATCATTCAGCACTTTAGTTCCAATATCAATCACAATCACTTTCAATTCTTTAATTTATTGATTTTAACAGAAAATAAAAACTGAACCCAGTTCATCCTCGGTTGCGTTTGATTTTTCTGAAAAACTGCAATTCGTGACCCATTAAAACCACCACTTTCTTCAACCTCCTAACGCCATCAATCACCACCATAAGGTACATAACCATCAATTTTTCTCTTGTTTTTGTTTGCTATGAACCACCAAACCAAAACCCACCTTTCTTATTTAAACTATCACCACCACTTTGAATCGTCACCCCCATCACAACCACTTCCACCACTACTATGATTTTCTGTTTACAACAACATTCACCATTCCTGCTCTTGAACTATTTAATGCTTGGGTAAGAATAAGATGTGTTCAGAGTATTGTGTTGTCCACTTAGTTATATAATAGTACTACTTATTTAATGCATTATTTAATGAATCCATGTAGCAAATTATAACACCTAGCCGACAACTTGATCAATTAAAAAAGAAGGGGCAGTTGGAATCTTGTTGATCGACAAATGGAGTGGGTGTGGGACTATGGCCGAAACTTTCATATGATGGGCCACACATTTTTTTTTTAGGCCGAAGCACTTGATAAACCTTTTGATAAATTTCGCATGCTTTCCTTTTTCCATTATAGCATATAGCGACAATGGGGTATTAAAATAAAAATTGTTTGCCACTTGCGTTATATAATAAGAAAAAGAACGGACGTTTGTTTAAAATGATACCACGGTTTGAATTATTTTAGGTGGAGCCTTATATTTAAATAAATTGTTGAGCTTTAAGTCCTTGCTGTTGTGCTGTAACATGGGCTGTTAGCTTTCGGTTCATACTTGGGTTTATGAAATAGATTAGACCACGAAACTGCAAGTTGAACATTTAATTTGTTGTGTTCGTGAATTAAGTTACGGTGATTAGTTATGATGTAAGATGATGATGACTTAAAGAAATGAAATTATGATGATAAAGATTGTGGATAAAATAGAAGTGACAATTTTATATATAATGATGCTTAGAGTGATGATACATAAAATTATATAGAATAAGTTTGATAAGGATGATTTGGTTCTGTGAAAATGAAAAGTAATAGGTTAATGATGTGATTATTATGATAATGATCATTAGATTAGTGAGATGACGATGATGATTAAGGTGGTGTAAAATGATAAAGATGGAGATTGATGATGTTCAATAAGAACCACTATAGTTGCCTATTTTTTATTTCCTTCTTTTGAGAAGTCAGACAAAGTCACATGCACACTTTTGGATTATCAAAAAATTCGGATCCTATGAATTAGAGTAGTGGGAGTGATTGAATGGGATTACTGAAAGTTGCTTTTTTTTTTCGTGTCACATTTTTTTTATAAACCGAATCCAGCAAATCATAAAGCATTTCAAAATTTGGGCTGCATATGTTCAAATTGGGCTGAGTTCCACTTTCTGTTGGGCCGAGGTCCATTGAAAACTTTCGTTGGGCTGAATTGAGAAATAGAGAGTTAACTAAATTTCGGGTTAAATATTTTTGGACATGGTATTAATCCAGAAAAACTAAACTGGTCAAATGGTTTGGAGGAAAATGGATGAGCGAGAGCGGGTTCGAGCCTTGGCAGAGGCGGTTTTTCTACTTTTTTTAGGAAGCTTATACTAAGGTAGTATTTTCTTATTATTATTATTATTATTATTATTATTATTATTATTATTATTATTATTATTATTATTATTATTATTATTATTATTATTATTATTATTATTATTATTATTATTATTATTATTATTATTATTATTATTATTATTATTGTTGTTGTTGATTGTTGATATTATTATTTTTATCATTCTTATTATTATTATTATTATTATTATTATTATTATTATTATTATTATTATTAAAAATTAGAATTATCAATCTTTTTATAAGTATTATTTTTATTATCATTATTATAATAACTATATTTTTATTATTATTACTATCAATTATCAAAATACTATTTTAACAAACAAATGATATATATAAAAATATATTTAATACATATAACATAACAAAAATTAATATCTTTTTATATGAACCGTATATATATTATTAATATAAAAAAAGATATAATTAGTAATTTAGATGTATAAACTTATTCGATTTCAATTATGTAATAATTTATACACAAATGACATAGGTTCGTGAATCCGAGGTCAACCCTACACTTATTCAATGTCGTCATATGTATTTTTACTACAAAATACATTAGGTGAGTTTCATTTGCCCTTTTACTCTTTACAATTTTGGGCTGAGAATATATGCGAATGCTTTATTAACTATTTTACAATATTTATATGCGTGAGTTTCATTAATCCCTTTTTAAATGCTTTTGCAATATATATTTTTGGGACTGAGAATACATGCGCTGTTTTTATAACTGTTTTATGAAATAGACACAAGTAATTGAAACTACATTATATGGTTGAATGATCGAAATCGAATATGCCCTTTTTATTAAGTCTGGTAATCTAAGAATTAGGGAACAGACACCCTAATTGACGCGAACTCTAAAGATAGATCTATCGGGCCCAACAAGCACCATCCAAAGTACCGGATGCTTTAGTACTTCGAAATTTATATCATGTCCGAAGGAGGATCCCGGAATGATGGGGATATTCTTATATGCATATTATGAATGTCGGTTACCAGGTGTTCAATCCATATGAATGATATTTTTGTCTCTATGCATGGGACGTATGTTTATGAGAAATGGAAATATGAAATCTTGTGGTCTATTAAAATTATGAAATGATTATTTATGCTAAACTAATGAACTCACCAACCTTTTGGTTGACACTTGAAAGCATGTTTATTCTCAGGTACGAAAGAAATCTTCCGCTGTGCATTTGCTCATTTTCGAAATATTACTTGGAGTCATTCATGGCATATTTCAAAAGACGTTGCATTCGAATCGTGGAGTTCATCAAGATTATTATTAAGTCAATTATAGTTGGATATATTATGAAATGGTATGCATGTCGTCAACTTTCGTTGTAAAGAAAGATTGTCTTTTAAAATCGAATGCAATGTTTGTAAAATGTATCATATAGAGGTCAAGTACCTCGCGATGTAACCAACTGTTGGGAATCGTTTATAATCGATATGGACTTCGTCCGGATGGATTAGGACGGGTCTTTACAGAAATAGTAGTATTTTTGCAAGGAAATACTATTAAATACGATACAATTTTACACAAGTGATTTATTTATTTATAGAATGGATATACCTAAACCTTGCTACAACACTTATAGGCAGTGTACCTAATCGTACAGTAGTGTAGTTTTTAGTAAGTCCGTTTCGTTCCACAGGGAGACTTAGCCAAGTTTAACGCTATATTTTTAACTTATGATTGTAAAAATACAAAAATATATATAAGTAGTATTATTATTAACTTATGACCGGTTTGTCGATTTTAAAACTTTAGTCGCAGTTAAAACCTAATGTAAAATATTAAAAATAAATATAACTTAATTTAAAGCGTAAAGTAAATAACGATAATTAAAGTACGATAAATAAAATAACGGTAAATAAAATTGCGATAATTAAAAAGTACGATAAAAATGACAATTAAATAAAATGACAATAAATAAAAGTGCGATATTTAAAAGTGCAATTAAATATGAAATAAAAGAATTATGCTTATTTAAACATCCGTAGTCATGATGTTTGACGTGTTGATTTTAGTTTTATTACCATGGGTTAATTGTCCTTTATCCTGTATTATTCGATATGTCCATACGGATTTGTCTATAATAGTCCATCAGTCATAATCATAAAGTGCGAAAGTCTTTGTCAAATTATTCTTATTCCCGAAGTCAAATATTCCAACTAATTGGGGATTCGAATTGTAACAAGGTCTTAATACTTTGTTTAATGAATACACCAGGTTATCGACTGCGTGTAGTCCAAGGTTTTACTACTTTGTTAACAATTACACCAATTACCCTTGAATGTAATCCACCCCTGTTTCAACAAGTCTATTAACTATTAATCCAATCCCGTGTCCGGTAAAATGAAAAATTATTGTATTTATAGATATCCCGCCCACTGTACCCAGTCAAGCGTATGTGGTTATATATAAATACATCAAATTATAAGTCTATATATTAAATCAACGAGGTATCATTTAGTTAATATAAAACCCATTAATAGCCCATAGTCTAATTTCCACAAGTGTCGTTCTTTTATCCAAACCCCAATTATGGTCCAAAGCCCAATTACCCAATTTTAATATTTAGCCCAACATCACGATTACTTCGGCATTAAATAAGCGTAGTGTTACGCGGACAGAATTTCGACTTACACCCTTACCACATTCGCTAACATACCCTTATTATTAGAATTTAAAATTAAAATTAAAATTAAAATTATAATACATATATATATACATATATATATATATATATATATATATATATATATATATATATATATGTATATATATATTATACGAGTGAATGAAGAAGAAAAAGATGTGTTATGATCAACCAAAACCGCGAAATTTATAGGCATGTGGCCACAAAAAGGGGCCCATGCGATCGCATGGAGAATAAGCCTACAGGCCATGCGATCGCATGGGGGTAGGTACCAGCTCACATATTTTTGTTTTCAAGCTTGTCGACATTTTAATAAATAAATATAATATATAAATAATTTTAAGAATTATTTAAATATTATATTATATTTATGTGCATAGTTGACTTGTAATTTTTAGTCCGTTGCGTCAAGCGTTGAGAGTTGACTTTGGTCCCGGTTCCGGATTTTTGAACGTCCTTGCGTACAATTTAATATATTGTATTTTGCGTTTCGCGTCTTGTACTCTTGTAATTTTGAGACGTTTCTCACCAATAATTTGAACCTCTTTGATTGTACTTTGTACTTTTGAGCTTTTTGGTCGTTTGCGTCTTCAATTCGTCGAATCTGTCTTTTGTCTTCACCTTTTATTATTTAAACGAATATCACTTGTAAATAGAACAATTGTAACTAAAAGCTTGTCTTTCTTGAGGGATAATGCTATGAAATATATGTTCGTTTTTAGCATTATCAAATATTCCCACACTTGAGCGTTGCTTGTCCTCAAGCAATATAGTCTTGAAATAAAAATACTAGAATCACTTCTTTATTCTTCACACTTTGTACATCAGTGATTTTTATACGGCGGTATGAACAATGGTAGTAACGATGTGGTTTACAGTCCCACATGACTATAAAAATTTAGATCCTTAAGGATCTTTATGAAAACATTTGATCTTTTGAAAATACGATCTAGCTTTTACCCTAGATAAGTTTTCCGGAATAACCCTTCACCGGTGTTTGCAAATTGTTTTTGTGGGTTTGGTGGGTTTCAGATTTGAAAATTTTAGCTCAAAACTTGCGGTTTTGTGTCACCCACTTGCTAACCTTGTATTGGGAGAGCAACACGTCCAGTAAACTTGCTCCGTATATTACCTTTCGGTAAACTACCGTCCGGTTGTAAAGGAAAGCATTGAACAAGCAACTGTTAAGGCAATGTCCCCTGACATGCTTTTAATTATGGTCTATAACGTGTCGGATGCAATTACTATCCTTTGTAGGAGCAATAGTAAAGCTCACCCTATAGTTTTTCGGTCTGGCACAAGGTCCTGTCTTCGACCATGCTATGCAACCACCGTTCTTACGGTTGATACCCGATTTAGTTCAGGTGACCTAATGAATTCCAGGTGAATTCCTAGGATTTTACGTTCAATGGTAATGAACGCATTAAAAATGGGTTTTTTCAGAAAACAAATCGGTTTGTAATTTTGATCAAAATATTTTCTCGTTCAAGCTCGAGTTTAGATATCATCGAATTCCATGAGTTTGTAATTCTCAATCTTTAAAGTCAATCTCAAGGATTGAGTAATATCAGGCTTAAAAGCTGATTTTTAATCTTTAAGGAGATTATCCTTTCTGGGGGTCTGATTCATTAGTCTTATCAAGCTAATTTGCACGGCGTCCTCCCCATTTTACGAGACAGATCCTCTTATGGTTAGGATAAGTCTGACCACTTGGCGACCCTATTTGATGATGAGGTCCGTGGATTTCCTGCTGATTTTAGAGATGACTTTTCTAGATTTTTCGTCAACCTACAGCTGGTCTGGACGACAACTTCCTGACCTAAATCAAGAAGCGCGTATCTTTTTCGGAAGACTTTACTTCCTTTTAATGATGGAATTGATTCATCGTGTAGATCCATCTTTCTTTCAAATATCTTACAATTTATCTGGTAAAATGGTTAATTTTGTCCAAAACAAAAGTTTCTTCAATTATTTGTACAAAAATATGTGATATATGTTTTTAAATAACTTGGTAAATTTTTCCCACACTTGGCTTTTATTTTCCTTTTTATTGTCCTCTATTCCATTTTAAATGAATTCTAACATTTTGGTTTGTTTCTCAATTTATGTCATTTCCGAGGTAACAATAATTTCGGTGTTAACACCTAGTTTTATCGTTCATAAATATGTATAAACATGATTTTGAGTTCATTTAATTGAAAATTTTGAAAATTTTTACTAGAATTGGGTAGTCAGTATATAAGACTAGGGCTGTTCTTTATTATTAGAGAGCACAAGATTCTAATACAACTACTACATTACTTGTATTTTTAATGGTAACCAAGTGTTTAAGATAATAATTTTTTTTAAATCCGAAAGAATTTAACCCACTTCCCACACTTAAGATCTTGCAATGTCCTCATTTGCAAGAAATCAGTAACAATTTAAATTATTGAGTGTGATTAGCGCAGAAAATTGATTAAATTTTACCAAAGTTTCCAAACATATTGGCGTTTGTTTTAAAAGCAAAGATTTTTGGTTTTTTTTAATGTTTTTGGTATACTTTAATTTAATAAAAATAATGATAATAAAAGTTCTCGTCCCTCCCTTGGGTAGAGCAATTTCGGTTCAATGACCTAGTTTTCAACTCACGACGAATTTTAAAAATCATATTTTTATCTTAGTGAAATAAAGTAAATTTTTGTTTTTAAATTCACACCAAACTTTAAATTTAAAATGCATAAAATTGAAAATTCATATTATTAAAATTAAAAATTCACACCAAATTTTTATTATATTCTTGTTTTTATACATACAAACTTATATTAAAAATATTAATTTTTCAAATATTTACAAACTTAAATATATTGATTTTAAAAAGTTTACAATAATAATTTAATATTAATTTTAAAAAACAAAGTAAAAATAAAATTAAAAATCTTTTTGGACCTTTATCCCACTTTAATCAATCAAATATTATTAAAAATATATGCCCTCTTTTCGGTAAAGTAATTTCGGCTATATTACCTAGTTTAACTCATGACGAATTTTTGAAATATTTTGGGTTGATTGATTAATGATATTTATACCTTAAGAATAAACGGTAAATTTCGCAGTGATGTAATAAATTTTTGTATGACATCAATAATTTCGGTCGCAAAACCTAATTTTATTGAGTATCAATTTAATACTTTATAGCGAACAATTTAGCATTTATTATCAAAAGGTTAAAAGCAATAAAATAAAAATAAAAACGGCACATACTTACCTGTGAGATAGAATTCTCAGTGACCTGCTTTAGCCCACTCATAAGATAGTCGGACTAATTGGTTTTCCATAGCTACATAAGCATAACCTCGAGCATTCAACAATTTTTCTTCGAAACATATGAACGGTCCTTCTCTGCATAAAGTAACGAATTTGGTATTGGAATATGTCTGATTCGTCGAGCATTTTCCTTTGTGTGACCATTTTCCGCATTTGTGACATCTTTCAAGGTGTCGTTCTCTTCTTTTCACTGCGGATTTTGATTTTCCTTTACCAAAATGTAACTTATTATGATCGTTTCTGAGTTCTTTTCTTACTTCGTCCAATTTGGCTCTTATTACTGATACCAGGTCACTCGAGAGTGTTACGCGGACAGAATTTCGACTTACGCCCTTACAACATTCGCTAACATACCCTTATTATTAGAATTTAAAATTAAAATTAAAATTAAAATTAAAATTATAATATATATATATATATATATATATATATATATATATATATATATATATATATATATATATATATATATATATATATATATATATATATATATATATATATATATATATATATATATATATATATATATATATATATATTATACGAGTGAATGAAGAAGAAAAAGATGTGTTATGATTAACCAAAACTGCGAAATTTATAGGCATGTGGCCACAAAAAGTGGCCCATGTGATCGTATGGAGAATAATCCTATAGGCCATGCGATCGCATGGGGGTAGGTACCAGCTCACATATTTTTGTTTTCAAGCTTGTCGACGTTTTAATAAATAAATATAATATATAAATAATTTTAAGAATTATTTAAATATTATATTATATTTATGTGCATAGTTGACTTGTAATTTTTAGTCCGTTGCGTCGAGCGTTGAGAGTTGACTTTGGTCCCGGTTCTGAATTTTTGAACGTCCTTGCGTACAATTTAATATATTGTATTTTGCGTTTCGCGTCTTGTACTCTTGTAATTTTGAGACGTTTCTCACCAATAATTTAAACCTCTTTGATTGTACTTTGTACTTTTGAGCTTTTTGGTCGTTTGCGTCTTCAATTCGTCGAATCTGTCTTTTGTCTTCACCTTTTATTATTTAAACGAATATCACTTGTAAATAGAACAATTGCAACTAAAAGCTTGTCTTTCTTGAGGGATAATGCTATGAAATATATGTTTGTTTTTAGCATTATCAGGTGCCTTCAGGATGAGTGCAACAAACATACTTTGCACTTTTTCATTTGCTAATCAGAACCAGCTTTCCATCCACTTAAGCAATGCATTAGCACGTGAGCAAGATATCGATACTGTGGAGGCAGAAGTGTCTTCATCAATTCTAAATTACCAGCAAGGTAACCAGAGTATCCACATCTTTTGAAGCATCCGTGGATTCTTTCTCGATTGATTGTCATGTTGGAGAAGTTCTCATCATTAAAGCCTAGTATCTTCCTGATCACTATCTTAGAAACGGTAAACTCGTGCCCTTAAACAGTACTAACTAGCTTAGTTTCATCCTCTGACACATCAAGCACTGCATTCTTCTAGAATTCTCTTTGGTGGCTGTAGTATGATGTGCATGGAGTTGAGATAGCAGTATGGATCCTTGACCGCTTAAGAAACTTGACACTCTCTTTAAAATGATCACCTTTCTCAAGAGTTATATCATAGAGAGCTACTTGATTGTTGAGCTTACCCATTTCTAGAATAATCTCTTGTTGAGAAGGTGGGTTAATGGGATTAACTTGAGGATTCACTTGCTCCCCCTAAACTTCTTGGTTAACAACCGAAACATTTACTTGTTGTTCAGCCATTGGAAATATCTTATCAAACTGAAACATCAACGGAAATGTTAGAAATATAAACCACACATCATAAATCATCAAAGCATTTGCAACAAAGTGTCATAAACTTGTTAAATAGGACAAACTGTGCAAGTGGGACAGTCACATGTGCGGCTGAGAGCTCAGTCGTGCGAGTAATATGGTCACTCGTGTCACTGTTGATACGTTTGAGCAATAACATGGTTTCAGACAAGGTACACGGTTGAGGCTATATGTATACGCGAGTGAGTCAACCGTGTGGTGACTCGTGCGGTTAAGCACACGTGTCAGCTCTGTCAAACGAGTGAGCATCCAAATAAACATCAAGTGAAATCAAACGAGTGGGCTCAAAGGTTCACACGGTTAAGCCTTAACCGCGTACTGACTCGTGCGAGTCATGTCCCACGCGTGCATGTCTAATGAAACCAATATTAAATGCACTTTTTAAATCAACGGGATTACATGTTTGAGTGTTTTAGGGGCTGATTTACATCACAATAGTGAGCTTATGTACCGTTTAACTCAAAACAACATCAAACAAACATCAAAACACACTGTAATTTAACAAAATTCGATTTATAAACCCTTAGGGTTTCGACACATTCAAACAACAAATTAATCAAGTAAAACTCGATGAAATTATACCTAGTAAGTGGCGCTGAGATCGGCTAAGTACGCTTAACAATACCTACGGTGGAAAACGTGATTGGTGATGATCGATTTTTGAGAGAGAAATGGGTATGGGTGTGCAAGTGTCAGCGACTATTCTCAGCACCTCATATTTATACTCTCGTGCTCAACCGTACGGTTGAGCACACGGTTCACCATCCAACCGCGCATCTCAGAGTCACTTATGCGTGTGACCCAGATGTCTTAGGACAATTCTAGAACAGGGTAATCCGTACGGTTAACCTCAATCATGTGGTTACTCGTACGGTTCACACTTCAAACGTGCGAGTGAGCCACTTAGGCAATTTCAAATTTTTACTAACTTAGGATTTTGACTCATTTGGCAACCTTAGAGCTAACTGGCACTTTCAATTTGAGTCATAAATCACTAATCCATCAAGAAATGATCATTAACACTTAGGCAGACCAAAACTCATAACCAAAACAAGGTTATTACTCTAAACATTCTGTTTCACATGAGTAAGTCCTACAGTGTAATGTCATCTTAAGTTCACTAACACCTTAAATCATTAAAGTCCTTCATACAGTCACAAACTCTACAAACTTCTATTTTATGGATTTGGTGGCCAAAAATATCTTAATCTTAACAAGGTTCTTTCAGATGTCATTGTGCATTCAGAGGATAATCAGAAAATAAAGAAAGGATAAAATCTTTATAAATTTTCTAAAATATAATGTCATGCAACTAAAAATATGCAAATAAAATACATTCTATCATGAAATGCAATAACATGCAAAACCAAAATACTTTTGTTGTTTTACAGTTTTCAATGCAAACTATTTAACAAACAGATAAGCAAGACATACAAATCTACATTCTTTTTGTGAGCAAGATGATTAACAATTTTAAAAATGGATCAGAACTGACATATTGAATCAACTTCTATTGTTCATTCCTAATTATCCAGTCTATGTCTATTATCATGTAATTACTAATATCAATCCTCATTAAACATGAACATATTCATCCTGGACATTTCGACAATCATGTTGGCATTAATTACTTGAACATCATAATGCAGTGATTTTTGAGGTCACGCTATGTTCATTAATCCTTGATTCTTTCATCACTTATGATTGTGCGTTTTTATTAGGTGGTCAATTCATTACGCGTAACTTTCCGTTATCTCTATCCATATACTTCAATCAAATTGAACAGGATGGTTCTCACGACATATTGAATAACCCTGTCAGCCTTTGGCTTCTACCAATGTTTTGATAATCTTCAATCTAGTTGGCTCGGCTGATCTCAGAATATATTGGATTATCCGAATAGTCGCATTACTTACTGTGGGGATTGGTCTACAGTTAAAGCAGACTTGCCTGATGACCAGTCGTCACACGAAATAAATCTCAAGGCCTTTAACTTCTTTATGTTCAAGTTGACATGGAAAATGGAATCTAAAGATAAACTTTCACTTATATGTTATTTAGAGTATATATAGGTAAGTATCTTTCCAACTTACAGTCTTAATGGGTATAACTCTAAATCGCAGACAAAATCTTGATAGTTCAGTGTGAATGTCGTGATTAAACAATTCAAGCTGCGCGGGGGCGTCACACTAAGAATGATCTGAGTTCTTTATGAGCACATCATGAATCAACATTCTTCATACTTTCAGGACTTTGCCATCTTGATACGCCAATTATTATTGACATTGATTATCTTTTGATATTTAACTTTTTTAGCATAACACTGTCTTTTGATATATTGATTTTGAATGCCATCATGAATGGATTTTCCATTTTTATGCATGAACTCATGTTTCTTTGTTGTGTGCTCAGATCACTTAAAGGTGTTCTCCCTTAAATGCTTGAACGGTCCGCAATAAAGAATCATACTTTTCAACTTTAAGCGAGAAGGAATACCTACTTCAACATACACTAAGTTATCTCTGTATTTTCAGGGTTTAGTTGTAAGAACCTGTTTTCTTTTTCGGTTTGGATGCCGTCCAAACATTTGGGATGCCGTCCCAGTTTGAAGATCTGGACGCCGTCCAACATTTTGGACGCCGTCCAGAATGGCTGGTAGACATGTCTTTTTGCTATTAATTATTTTAGATGGGTATTTTCGTAATTTTACTTCTTGGACGAATTTTAAAGCCCTAGATCAGTTTTGGGAGTCTCATTACTCCATTCACAACCACCAAACATCATCTACTTTAATTCTAGAGAGAGAGTGCTCTTAAGTGTGAGAAAGCTCAAATAGGAGAGGAAGAAGCTTGTTTCGGGTTCTAGCTCGAGCATTGAAGTTGTTCATCTCCTCGTTAGCTTCGTTTTGATTGTGGTGGTAAGCCCTAAACTTGATTTCTCTAGTTAATATGTTTAAGGGTTAGGGTTTGGGTTAATGTTGTACATAAAACCCATGTATGAGTGATTTGGTGGTTTTGGGTACGTTTGGGTCATGAAGACCCAAATGGTGACTAACTTAGGGTTTTGAAATGTTGAAATGTGTAAATGGGTCTTAAAGGCCTAATAGATCACTAGTACACCTATAGTTAGTGTTAGTGGGAGTCATTTGGGTTGTGGGTGACCCAAATGGGTATGTTGACCTTGAAATGGGTCAAATGGGTCTTTGATGACCTAGGTTGTCTTGCATGCGTGAAAATGAGTCAACTTGATGTTTAAATGCGTGTTAAGACCTTAAATGGCTAGAATTCGGGTTTTTGGTGAAGTTAACCCATTATTAGGGTTAAAGGTGCAAAATGGGTCGGGATTGCACTTAGGGTCAAAAGACTCTAGATTGTTAAGTGAGTTGCTTGACCGACTTGAGTTGTGAATTGATTATGTGCTAAAATGTAATAGGTACATTACATTGACGTTGCAAGTTCGGTTATCTTACACGAAGACTTTCAGGTGAGTGGAATAATTATATGTGTAGGTATATAATGTATCTATTTGTTGTAGCGTGAAATGTGTAGTGTCGAGGTGCTAAGACACCATGTTTCACGTGAAGAGTGTAGCATCGAGGTGTTAAGATGCCACTCGGGTGTAGCATCGAGGTGTTAAGATGCCACCTAGGAGTATAGTGTCGAGGTGTTAAGACACCACTCCGTAAAATAATGAGTGTTGCATCGAGGTGTTAAGATGCCACTCGGGGTGATGTGCGGAGGTGTTAATGTGCCACCCTAGGGGTTAGTGGTGCGAAGTGTTAAGTGCCCTAACGGATGTTATGAACACCGATGGCGTTTTCACGAGCGCCGTTCCCTTGTACTATTGGTTAACCATGGTTATTTGTGTTGTAAGCATATTATATTATTCGAGTTATATTTATATGCGGTTATTATGCTAGCTTGGGGGTATTGGTGAATTATAGCTTGTTATGGTGACGATAAGCTAATGATGTATGCTAGCATGTTTGCGGTTGTGTAAGTGTATGCAAGTAGGTATAATTATATATGTATTCGTATAATTATTGCATTCACTAAGCTTTGCTTACCCTCTCGTTGTTTACCTTTTTTTATAGGCTCGAGCGTTGACAAGGGTAAGAGCGTTCAATTGGATTAGTAATCTCCCACTTGTCTTGTTAGGGGATGCTTTTGGGTGTTAGCTTTTGGAGTTCGACCGAGATTGGGTAGTTTAACCCCAAACACCATGCTCTAGTGTCGTTTGGAACTTAAACTTGTATTTGGTCGAAACTTGTATTTTTGAACGAAACTCGTAAAATAGGCGACGTGGGCTCGATGATGTAAAACATGTTTTGATTATGCAAAACTCTTAGTTTCACTTATATTGATTTGTGGTAAAAAGGTTTTCGTTTAAAAATGTCGGGAAGCGGGTTTTCCGCTCGTGTGAGTTGGACCCGTGATCAGTAGCTGGAAGGCCATTGGGACGCCGTCCCAATTGATTGGACGCCATCTCAGTTGTGTTGAGCTGGACGCCATCCCAAACTTTGGACGCCGTCCCACATTTCTGAGCTGGACGCCGTCCAGGATTCTGGACGCCGTCCAGATGCACTGCAATAAAATTTTTTTTTTTGGTACGCGTTTTTGGGTTTATGAAGTCGGGTCATTACAAGTGGTATCAGAGCATGGTCTAAGGGATTTAGGCGACTTGAGATAGGTGCCTAGACTTAGACTTTATTGTGTGAGCGCCTTATGCGGGACTTGTAGGACTTTGGGTCTAATCGGGAATTGTTAGTGCTTTGGTTTATGAGAATTAACCTTGTGCTAATTGTTTTGTGTTGTGTTTAGCAATCATCAAGCAAGACGGACGTTGTACTAGCAAGTGAATGCGACGTGCTCGCGTAACAACGATTAGCTACCGTTGTTACGGGTGCAAATCGTATGAAACAAGCAATGTACGAAGATTGTTGAGCGAGATGGAGTAGTGTGGCATATATGTATATACATATGTAATTTGTCCTTTCGTTTTTGTGGTTTAACCTATTTCGTTTTATAGAATGAAGATGAGAAACGGTCCGGATCATGATAACGGAAGTACAAGCGGGGACGCCGAGTTCTCAACCAAGGTCGAGGCCGTCTTTAAGAAGTTAAAAGAGGATTTTCTTACGGATGTTCGAAAGGTCTTTCAAGATTCGGTTGATGAGCAAGTAACCGATCTAATTAATGAACGAATGAAGGCCACTATCGAAGAGGCCCTTGACGCTAGGAATATCTATCCTCGCGGTGAAGGAGGTGAAGGAAGGCGGGACTTCCACTACAGGAACTTCAAGGATGCTCAACCCCCGATGTTTAATGGGGTGCGGAATCCTTTAAAAAGTACATGTTGGATCTCCGATATTGAGGGAGCTTTCCGTACCGCGGAATGTCCTCCTGAAAAGAAGACGAGGTATGGTTCTAGCATGTTACGCGAAGAAGCTAAGTTGTGGTGGGACGATAAAATCAACTTGTATGGTGAAGAACAATGTATGGGCTTGACTTGGGAAGAGTTCAAGAAAGAATTTTTCAAAGAATACCGAACTTCTTCCGACCTCGATAGGATCCGGGACGAGTTGCACCATTTGCAACAAGGTTCCATAGATTTGGTTACCCTCAAGTCTACATTCTTGGCAAAGACTCGTTTTTGCCCGGAATATGTTGGTGATGATCATAAGCTCATGAAGAATTTCTACCGTACTTTGAATGATGAGTACAAGGGGAAGATTAGTCGGGGTATGGCTAAGTCTTTTGATGAATTGTTCGAGTTGGCTCGGGGTTTTGAGCCGGAGGTTCCAAGAAAGAGTGATTTCATGTTTTCCAAAAGAAAATTTGAAGGTTTTAGTTACTCTAACGCCTCAAGCAAGAAGAGCAAGAGCAAGAGGGGGCCCGAAAGTGTCAATAGTGCAAAGAAGGGCACTACCGGCGGGTTTTCTTATACGTGCTACAATTGTTGGCAACCGGGTCATATGGCTCGTGACTGTCCGAAACCATCTTCCGGAAACAAAGTCACTTGTTTTAATTGCGGCAAAGAGGGGCATAAGAAGCCGGAGTGTCCCGATTTGCGAAATGATAATGTGAAGCGGTTAGAGAAGGTGGCGGGTACGGCTAGGGGTCACAACTACTTGATGACTAATGATGAAGCCAAACAATCGAACAAAGTTATCTCAGGTACTTTCATGGTTAATTCTAATCCGGCGATGATTCTTTTTGATAGCGGTGCAAATTTGTCGTTTGTGTCTCCTAGATTTGTACCTAAACTTGATAGACCGTTAGCTAAGTTAAGTCGTCCGGTAGAAGTCGAAATAGCGAACGGCAAGACGGTGCTAGTGGTCGATGTGTGTGAAAATTGTGATGTTGTTTTTGGTGCCGAAACCTTTAAAATCGATCTTATTTCAATGACCTTGGGCGACTTTGATATTGTCGTTGGTATGGATTGGCTCGATCGTTATAGAGCCGATATTGCATGCCATGATAAGTTTATTCGTGTGAAGACCCCAAGTGGGGGAGAGTTGGTTATTCATGGTGATAGGCGGAGGAGACCGGTGCCGATATGCACTTTTGCACGGGCACGTCGTCATGTTGTTACCGGTGGCATGGCTTTCCTTGCTCATGTTGTTGATACTTGTAATGAGCCACCACCTATTCGTGAAATTCTGGTGGTTAATGAGTTTGAAGATGTTTTTCCGGATGAGTTACCGGGTGTTTCGGCGGAAAGACAAGTTGAATTTTGCATCGAGTTGGTTCCTGGGGCTACCCCCATTGCTAAAACTCCTTATCGTTTAGCGCCAACGGAGATGTAAGAGTTGTTAAATCAAATTCAAGAATTGCTCGAGAAGGGTTTTATTCGACCGAGTGCTTCACCGTGGGGCGCTCCGGTGTTATTTGTGAAGAAGAAAGATGGTAGTATGCGTATGTGCATTGATTACCGTGAGTTGAATAAAGTGACGATCAAGAATCGTTATCCATTACCTAGGATTGACGATTTATTTGATCAACTTCAAGGTGCAATGTATTTCTCTAAGATCGACCTACGGTCCGGCTATCACCAAATGCGGGTCCGTGAGGAAGACATTGAGAAAACGGCTTTTAGAACTCGGTATGGGCATTTTGAGTTTGTGGTGATGCCTTTTGGTCTTACGAATGCACCGGCGGCATTCATGGATCTTATGAACCGAGTGTGCCAACCTATGTTGGACAAGTCGGTAATAGTGTTCATCGACAACATACTAGTCTATTCGAAAAGTATGAACGAACATGAACGTCATTTGCGTGAAGTATTGAAGACCTTATGAAAGGAGAAGTTGTATGCTAAGTTCTCCAAATGTGAATTTTGGCTAAGGGAAGTCCAATTCCTTGGTCATATTGTGAACGAAGATGGTATTCAAGTATATCCGGGGAAGAAAGAGACGGTGAAGAGTTGGGGACGACCGACTATGCCTACGGAAATCCGAAGTTTTCTCGGATTGGCCGGTTATTATCGTCGGTTTATCCAAGACTTTTCTAAGATTTCTTCTCCATTAACGAAGTTGACGAGAAAGAATGCTAAGTTTAATTGGGAGAACGAGCAAGAAATTGCTTTTCAATTGTTAAAAGAGAAGTTGTGTCAAGCTCCGGTGTTAGTATTACCGGAAGGTGTGGAAGATATGACGGTGTATTGTGATGCTTCGATAAATGGGCTCGAGTGTGTTCTGATACAAAGAGGTAAAGTCATCGCTTATGCCTCTCGACAATTAAAGGAACACGAAACGAGATATCCGACTCATGATCTTGAGTTGGCGGCGGTTGTGCATGCGTTGAAAATTTGGCGACATTACTTGTATGGTGTCAAGTGTACGATTTATTCGGATCATAAGAGTTTGAAACATCTCTTTAATCAACGAGATTTGAATATCGCCAACGTAGGTGGATGGATGTGGTGAAAGACTACGATTGTAAAATACTTTATCATCCGGGTAAGGCGAATGTTGTCGCGGATGCGTTGAGTCGAAAGAGTCAACATCCGGCGATAAAAGTGGGGTCGTTACGTTTGATTATTTCCAACGATTTTCTTGAGAAGCTTGGCTAGATTCAAATAGAGGCTTACGTTCGCAATAAGTATGTAGAACGAATCGTGGGCCAATTGGAGTTCATTACTATGGGCCCGCGTGGTTTGTTGTCTTTTCAAGGAAGGGTGTGGGTGTCTAAGATGGGTGATTACCGACGGGTGCTACTTGATGAAGCACATAAGCCAAAATATTCCATTCATCCGGGCGCGACAAAAATGTATCATGACTTGAAGAAAGATTATTGGTGGCCGGGCATGAAACGTGATGTTGTGAAGTATGTTGAGCAATGTGTCACGTGTTTACAAGTAAAAGCCGAACACCAAAAGCCTTATGGTAAGTTGCAACCGTTAGAAATCCCGAAGTGGAAATGGGAATACATTACCATGGATTTCATTACAAAGTTACCTAAAACGGCGAGAACCCAATTCAATTCGATTTGGGTTATAGTTGACCGGTTGACAAAAAGCGCTTTGTTTCTTCCCATTAAAGAAGCGATATCGTCGGAGGCCTTGGCTAAGTTGTTTATCAAGGAAGTGGTCTCGCGACATGGGGTTCCTATATCTATTATTTTGGATTGAGATACCCGTTTTACATCTCGGTTTTGGGAAACGTTTCATGAAGATATGGGTACGTAATTGAAGTTGAGAACGGCGTATCATCCTCAAACGGACGGTTAAACCGAACGTACGAATCAAACTTTGGAAGATATGTTACGGGCATGCATCATTGACTTCGGTGGTAGTTGGGATGAGCATTTGCCTTTGGTGGAATTCTCGTACAATAATAGTTATCATACTAGTATCGGGATGCCACCTTACGAAAACCTTTATGGGCGTAAGTGTCGAACTCCCGTTTGTTGGGGAGAAGTGGATCAAAGAGAGATCGGGAGCATCGATTTGGTTTTGGAGACGAATAACAAGATTGATATTATTCGGGAACATTTGAAGAAGGCTCAAGATAGACAAAAGTTGTATGCCGATAAATGTAGACGAACGATCAAATTTCAAGAAGGTGATATGGTGATGCTTAAGGTTTCGCCTTAGAAGGGTATTATTCGATTTCAAAAACGGGGAAAGTTAGCTCCTCGGTTTATTGGGCCATTCAAAGTTTTAGCTCGTGTTGGCGAAGTTGCATATCGTTTGGAATTACCCGAAGAACTTGCGGGGATCCATAATACATTTCATGTTTCCCATCTCCGTAAGTGTCTTTCGGATGATTCTTCGTGGGTGTCGTTAGACGAGATTGAGCTAAATAATAAGTTAGAGTATGTTGAGGAGCCGGTTGCTATACTTGATGAAAAGGTTAAGAAATTGAGAAATAAGGAGGTGAGGACTTTTAAAGTCCAATGGCATCGAAGTATAAGCTCCGAGTTTACTTGGGAGCCCGAAGAGTTTGCCTTGGTTTATCTTCCTGCTTGTCATAGTGGGGGAGAGTTGTAAGATCCTGTTTTCTTTTTCGGTTTGGACGCCGTCCAAACATTTGGGATACCGTCCCAGTTTGAAGACCTGGACGCCGTCCAACATTTTGGACACCGTCCAGAATGGCTGGTAGGCATGTCTTTTTGCTATTAATTATTTTTGATGGGTATTTTCGTAATTTTACTTCTTGGACGAATTTTAAAGCCCTAGATCAGTTTTGGGAGTCTCATTACTCCATTCACAACCACCAAACATCATCTACTTTAATTCTAGAGAGAGAGTGCTCTTAAGTGCGAGAAAGCTCAAATAGGAGAGGAAGAAGCTTGTTTCGGGTTCTAGCTCGAGCATTGAAGTTGTTCATCTCCTAGTTAGCTTCGTTTTGATTGTGGTGGTAAGCCCTAAACTTGATTTCTCTAGTTAATATGTTTAAGGGTTAGGGTTTGGGTTAATGTTGTACATAAAACCCATGTATGAGTGATTTGGGGGTTTTGGGTAAGTTTGGGTCATGAAGACCCAAATGGTGACTAACTTAGGGTTTTGAAATGTTGAAATGTGTAAATGGGTCTTAAAGGCCTAATAGATCACTAGTACACCTATAGTTAGTGTTAGTGGGAGTCATTTGGGTTGTGGGTGACCCAAATGAGTATGTTGACCTTGAAATGGGTCAAATGGGTCTTTGATGACCTAGGTTGTCTTGCATGCGTGAAAATGAGTCAACTTGATGTTTAAATGCGTGTTAAGACCTTAAATTGCTAGAATTAGGGTTTTTGGTGAAGTTAACCCATTATTAGGGTTAAAGGTGCAAAATGGGTCGGGATTGTACTTAGGGTCAAAAGACTCTAGATTGTTGAGTGAGTTGCTTGACCGACTTGAGTTGTGAATTGATTATGTGCTAAAATGTAATAGGTACGTTACATTGACGTTGCAAGTTCGGTTATCTTACACGAAGACTTTGAGGTGAGTGGAATAATTATATGTGTAGGTATATAATTTATCTATTTGTTGTAGCGTGAAATGTGTAGTGTGGAGGTGCTAAGTCACCATGTTTCACGTGAAGAGTGTAGCATCGAGGTGTTAAGATGCCACTCGGGTGTAGCATCGAGGTGTTAAGATGCCACCTAGGAGTGTAGTGTCGAGGTGTTAAGACACCACTCTGTAAAATAATGAGTGTTGCATCGAGGTGTTAAGATGCCACTCGGGGTGATGTGCCGAGGTGTTAAGGTGCCACCCTAGGGGTTAGTGGTGCGAGGTGTTAAGTGCCCTAACGGATGTTATGAACACCGATGGTGTTTTCGCGAGCGCCGTTCCCTTGTACTATTAGTTAACCATGGTTATTTATGTTGTAAGCATATTATATTATTCGAGTTATATTTATATGCGGTTGTTATGCTAGCTTGGGGGTATTGGTGAATTATAGCTTGTTATGGTGACGATAAGCTAATGATGTATGCTAGCATGTTTGCGGTTGTGTAAGTGTATGCAAGTAGGTATAATTATATATGTATTCGTATAATTATTGCATTCACTAAGCTTTGCTTACCCTCTCGTTGTTTACCTTTTTTTATAGGCTCGGGCGTTGACAAGGGTAAGAGCGTTCAATTGGATTAGTTGTAGTGACCCGAACTTTTCCATGTTTATATATATTAATTGAGATTGATATTTACATGATTAAATGTTTCCAACATGTTAAGCAATCAAACTTGTTAAGACTTGATTAATTGAAATATGTTTCATATAGACAATTGACCACCCAAGTTGACCGGTGATTCACGAACGTTAAAACTTGTAAAAACTATATGATGACATATATATGGATATATATATAGTTAACATGATACTATGATAAGTAAACATATCATTAAGTATATTAACAATGAACTACATATGTAAAAACAAGACTACTAACTTAATGATTTTTAAACGAGACATATATGTAACGATTATCGTTGTAAAGATATTTAATGGATATATATATCATATTAAGAGATATTCATAAATGATAATATCATGATAATATAATAATTTAAAATCTCATTTGATATTATAAACATTGGGTTAACAACATTTAACAAGATCGTTAACCTAAAGGTTTCAAAACAACACTTACATGTAACGACTAACGATGACTTAACGACTCAGTTAAAATGTATATACATGTAGTGTTTTAATATGTATTTATACACTTTTGAAAGACTTCAATACACTTATCAAAATACTTCTACTTAACAAAAATGCTTACAATTACATCCTCGTTCAGTTTCATCAACAATTCTACTCGTATGCTCCCGTATTCGTACTCGTACAATACACAGCTTTTAGATGTATGTACTATTGGTATATACACTCCAATGATCAGCTCTTAGCAGCCCATGTGAGTCACCTAACACATGTGGGAACCATCATTTGGCAACTAGCATGAAATATCTCATAAAATTTCAAAAATATGAGTAATCATTCATGACTTATTTACATGAAAACAAAATTACATATCCTTTATATCTAATCCATACACCAACGACCAAAAACACCTACAAACACTTTCATTCTTCAATTTTCTTCATCTAATTGATCTCTCTAAACTTCTATCTTCAAGTTCTAAGTGTTCTTCATATATTCTACAAGTTCTAGTTACATAAAATCAAGAATACTTTCAAGTTTGCTAGCTCACTTCCAATCTTGTAAGGTGATCATCCAACCTCAAGAAATCTTTGTTTCTTACAATAGGTTATCATTCTAATACAAGGTAATAATCATATTCAAACTTTGGTTCAATTTCTATAACTATAACAATCTTATTTCAAGTGATGATCTTACTTGAACTTGTTTTCGTGTCTTGATTCTGCTTCAAGAACTTCGAGCCATCCAAGGATCCGTTGAAGCTAGATCCATTTTTCTATTTTCCAGTAGGTTTATCCAAGTAACTTAAGGTAGTAATGATGTTCATAACATCATTCGATTCATACATATAAAGCTATCTTATTCGAAGGTTTAAACTTGTAATCACTAGAACAAAGTTTAGTTAATTCTAAACTTGTTCGCAAACAAAAGTTAATCCTTCTAACTTGACTTTTAAAATCAACTAAACACATGTTCTATATCTATATGATATGCTAACTTAATGATTTAAAACCTGGAAACACGAAAAACACCGTAAAACCGGATTTACGCCGTCGTAGTAACACCGCGGGCTGTTTTGGGTTAGTTAATTAAAAACTATGATAAACTTTGATTTAAAAGTTGTTATTCTGAGAAAATGATTTTTATTATGAACATGAAACTATATCCAAAAATTATGGTTAAACTCAAAGTGGAAGTATGTTTTCTAAAATGGTCATCTAGACGTCGTTCTTTCGACTGAAATGACTACCTTTACAAAAATGACTTGTAACTTATTTTTCCGATCATAAACCTATACTTTTTCTGTTTAGATTCATAAAATAGAGTTCAATATAAAACCATAGCAATTTGATTCACTCAAAACGGATTTAAAATGAAGAAGTTATGGGTAAAACAAGATTGGATAATTTTTCTCATTTTAGCTACGTGAAAATTGGTAACAAATCTATTCCAACCATAACTTAATCAACTTGTATTGTATATTATGTAATCTTGAGATACCATAGACACGTATACAATGTTTTGACCTATCATGTTGACACATCTATATATATTTCGGAACAACCATAGACACTCTATATGTGAATGTTGGAGTTAGCTATACAGGGTTGAGGTTGATTCCAAAATATATATAGTTTAAGTTGTGATCAATACTGAGATACGTATACACTGGGTCGTGGATTGATTCAAGATAATATTTATCGATTTATTTCTGTACATCTAACTGTGGACAACTAGTTGTAGGTTACTAACGAGGACAGCTGACTTAA
Organism: Rutidosis leptorrhynchoides; assembly: GCF_046630445.1. Lineage (NCBI taxonomy): Eukaryota > Viridiplantae > Streptophyta > Magnoliopsida > Asterales > Asteraceae > Rutidosis > Rutidosis leptorrhynchoides. The sequence continues at coordinate 155,337,382 of NC_092342.1, forward strand.
TAAACTTAAAACATCAAAATATATTAAAAGTGTTGTAAATATATTTTGAACATACTTTGATATATATGTATATATTGTTATAGGTTCGTGAATCAATCAGTGGCCAGGTCTTACTTCCCGACGAAGTAAAAATCTGTGAAAGTGAGTTATAGTCCCACTTTTAAAATCTAATATTTTTGGGATGAGAATACATGCAGGTTTTATAAATGATTTACAAAATAGACACAAGTACGTGAAACTACATTCTATGGTTGAATTATCGAAATCGAATATGCCCCTTTTTATTAAGTCTGGTAATCTAAGAATTAGGGAACAGACACCCTAATTGACGCGAATCCTAAAGATAGATCTATTGGGCTTAACAAACCCCATCCAAAGTACCGGATGCTTTAGTACTTCGAAATTTATATCATATCCGAAGGGTGTCCCGGAATGATGGGGATATTCTTATATATGCATCTTGTTAATGTCGGTTACCAGGTGTTCACCATATGAATGATTTTTATCTCTATGTATGGGATGTGTATTGAAATATGAAATCTTGTGGTCTATTATTATGATTTGATATATATAGGTTAAACCTATAACTCACCAACATTTTTGTTGACGTTTTAAGCATGTTTATTCTCAGGTGATTATTAAGAGCTTCCGCTGTCGCATACTTAAATAAGGACGAGATTTGGAGTCCATGCTTGTATGATATTGTGTAAAAACTGCATTCAAGAAACTTATTTTGTTGTAACATATTTGTATTGTAAACCATTATGTAATGGTTGTGTGTAAACAGGATATTTTAGATTATCATTATTTGATAATCTACGTAAAGCTTTTTAAACCTTTATTGATGAAATAAAGGTTATGGTTTGTTTTAAAATGAATTTAGTCTTTGAAAAACGTCTCATATAGAGGTCAAAACCTCGCAACGAAATCAATTAATATGGAACGTTTTTAATCAATAAGAACGGGACATTTCATTAGTGATCTCCCGCTTGTCTTGTTAGGGGATGCTTTTGGGTGTTAGCTTTTGGAGTTCGACCGAGATTGGGTAGTTTAACCCCAAACACCATGCTCTAGTGTCGTTTGGAACTTAAACTTGTATTTGGTCGAAACTTGTATTTTTGAACGAAACTCGTAAAATAGGCGACGTGGGCCTGATGATTGAAAACATGTTTTGATTATGCAAAACTCTTAGTTTCACTTATATTGACTTGTGGTAAAAAGGTTTTCGTTTAAAAATGTCGGGAAGCGGGTTTTTCGCTCGTGTGAGTTGGACCCGTGATCAGTAGCTGGAAGGCCATTGGGACGCCGTCCCAATTGATTGGACGCCGTCTGAAATGTCCCGTTCTTATTGATTAAAAACGTTCCATATTAATTGATTTCGTTGCGAGGTTTTGACCTCTATATGAGACATTTTTCAAAGACTGCATTCGTTTTAAAACAAACCATAACCTTTATTTCATCAATAAAGGTTTAGAAAGCTTTACGTAGATAATCAAATAATGATAATCTAAAATATCCTGTTTACACACGACCATTACATAATGGTTTACAATACAAATATGTTACAACAAAATAAGTTTCTTGAATGCAGTTTTTACACAATATCATACAAGCATGGACTCCAAATCTCGTCCTTATTTAAGTATGCGACAGCGGAAGCTCTTAATAATCACCTGAGAATAAACATGCTTAAAACGTCAACAAAAATGCTGGTGAGTTATAGGTTTAACCTATATATATCAAATCATATTAATAGACCACAAGATTTCATATTTCAATACACATCCCATACATAGAGATAAAAATCATTCATATGGTGAACACCTGGTAACCGACATTAACAAGATGCATATATAAGAATATCCCCATCATTCCGGGACACCCTTCGGATATGATATAAATTACGAAGTACTAAAGCATCCGGTACTTTGGATGGGGTTTGTTAGGCCCAATAGATCTATCTTTAGGATTCGCGTCAATTAGGGTGTCTGTTCCCTAATTCTTAGATTACCAGACTTAATAAAAAGGGGCATATTCGATTTCGATAATTCAACCATAGAATGTAGTTTCACGTACTTGTGTCTATTTTGTAAATCATTTATAAAACCTGCATGTATTCTCATCCCAAAAATATTAGATTTTAAAAGTGGGACTATAACTCACTTTCACAGATTTTTACTTCGTCGGGAAGTAAGACTTGGCCACTGGTTGATTCACGAACCTATAACAATATATACATATATAACAAAGTATGTTTAAAATATATTTACAACACTTTTAATATATTTTGATGTTTTAAGTTTATTAAGTCAGCTGTCCTCGTTAGTAACCTACAACTAGTTGTCCACAGTTAGATGTACAGAAATAAATCGATAAATATTATCTTGAATCAATCCACGACCCAGTGTATACGTATCTCAGTATTGATCACAACTCAAACTATATATATTTTGGAATCAACCTCAACCCTGTATAGCTAACTCCAACATTCACATATAGAGTGTCTATGGTTGTTCCGAAATATATATAGATGTGTCGACATGATAGGTCGAAACATTGTATACGTGTCTATGGTATCTCAAGATTACATAATATACAATACAAGTTGATTAAGTTATGGTTGGAATAGATTTGTTACCAATTTTCACGTAGCTAAAATGAGAAAAATTATCCAATCTTGTTTTACCCATAACTTCTTCATTTTAAATCCGTTTTGAGTGAATCAAATTGCTATGGTTTCATATTGAACTCTATTTTATGAATCTAAATAGAAAAAGTATAGGTTTATAGTCGGAAAAATAAGTTACAAGTCGTTTTTGTAAAGGTAGTCATTTCAGTCGAAAGAACGACGTCTAGATGACCATTTTAGAAAACATACTTCCACTTTGAGTTTAACCATAATTTTTGGATATAGTTTCATGTTCATAATAAAAATCATTTTCTCAGAATAACAACTTTTAAATCAAAGTTTATCATAGTTTTTAATTAACTAACCCAAAACAGCCCTCGGTGTTACTACGACGGCGTAAATCCGGTTTTACGGTGTTTTTCGTGTTTCCAGGTTTTAAATCATTAAGTTAGCATATCATATAGATATAGAACATGTGTGTAGTTAATTTTAAAAGTCAAGTTAGAAGGATTAACTTTTGTTTGCGAACAAGTTTAGAATTAACTAAACTATGTTCTAGTGATTACGAGTTTAAACCTTCGAATAAGATAGTTTTATATATGTGAATCGAATGATGTTATGAACATAATTACTACCTCAAGTTTAGTAGGTAAACCTACTGGAAGTGACAAGAAATGATCTAGCTTCAAAGGATCTTGGATGGCTTGAAAGTTCTTGAAGTAGGATCATGACACAAAAACAAGTTCAAGTAAGATTTTTACTCGAATTAAGATAGTTTATAGTTATAGAAATTGAATCAAAGTTTGAATATGAATATTACCTTGAATAAGAAAAATAACCTACTGTATATAACAAAGGTTTCTTGATCTTAGATGATTACTTGGAATGGATTAGAAAGCTTGGAAGTAAATTAGTAAACTTGAAGGGATTTTTGAAGTGTTCTTGAAGTGTTCTTCCTATAATGATTATAGCTTGATTCTTGAAGTGATTTTTGATGAATATGATGATTAACTACTGGAAAAATACGTTCATAATAGTGTGTGTGTGTTGAGAGAGAATTAGAAAGAGAATTGGAAGTGAAATAGAGTGAATGATGAGTGGTAATTGGTGAGTGGTGAGTGGGGTTAAAAGGAGTTCTAGTTAGTTGACTAGCTCATGGTAGAAGTTAAAATTGATTAGTCATACATGACATAATCAAGAGTGGAATCTCATGCTAGTTCCTATTGGTATATACTCATAGTAAGTACGTTTTGAAGCTGTGTATAATACGGATAAGAATACGACTAGAATTCTTGATGAAAGAAAAGAATGGAAAAGTAACTGTAACCATTTTTGTTAAGTATGAGTGTTTTGATATATGTCTTGAAGTCTTCCAAAAGTATTTTAATACATCTAAATACACTACATGTATATACATTTTAACTGAGTCGTTAAGTCATCGTTAGTCGTTACATGTAAGTGTTGTTTTGAAACCTTTAAGTTAACGATCTCAATTAATGTTGTTAACCCATTATTTATTATATCTAATGAGATGTTAAATTATTATATTATCATGATATTATGATATATTAATATATCTTAATATGATATATATACATTTAAATGTCGTTACAACGATAATCGTTACATATATGTCTCGTTTCGAAATCCTTAAGTTAGTAGTCTTGTTTATATGTATATAACTCATTGTTAATATACTTATGGAGATATTTACTTATCATAATCTCATGTTAACCATATGTATATCCATATATATATATATCGTCATGTCGTTTTTACAAGTTTTAACGTTCGTGAATCGCCGGTCAACTTGGGTGGTCAATTGTCTATATGAAACATATTTCAATTAATCAAGTCTTAACAAGTTTGATTGCTTAACATGTTGGAAACATTTAATCATGTAAATATCAATCTCAATTAATATATATAAACATGGAAAATTTCGGGTCACTACAGTACCTACCCGTTAAATAAATTTCGTCCCGAAATTTTAAGCTGTTGAAGGTGTTGACGAATCTTCTGGAAATAGATGCGGGTATTTCTTCTTCATCTGATCTTCACGCTCCCAGGTGAACTCGGGTCCTCTACGAGCATTCCATCGAACCTTAACAATTGGTATCTTGTTTTGCTTAAGTCTTTTAACCTCACGATCCATTATTTCGACGGGTTCTTCGATGAATTGGAGTTTTTCGTTGATTTGGATTTCATCTAACGGAATAGTGAGATCTTCTTTAGCAAAACATTTCTTCAAATTCGAGACGTGGAAAGTGTTATGTACAGCCGCGAGTTATTGAGGTAACTCAAGTCGGTAAGCTACTGGTCCGACACGATCAATAATCTTGAATGGTCCAATATACCTTGGATTTAATTTCCCTCGTTTACCAAATCGAACAACGCCTTTCCAAGGTGCAACTTTAAGCATGACCATCTCTCCAATTTCAAATTCTATATCTTTTCTTTTAATGTCAGCGTAGCTCTTTTGTCGACTTTGGGCGGTTTTCAACCATTGTTGAATTTGGATGATCTTCTCGGTAGTTTCTTGTATAATCTCCGGACCCGTAATCTGTCTATCCCCCACTTCACTCCAACAAATCGGAGACCTGCACTTTCTACCATAAAGTGCTTCAAACGGCGCCATCTCAATGCTTGAATGGTAGCTGTTGTTGTAGGAAAATTCTGCTAATGGTAGATGTCGATCCCAACTGTTTCCGAAATCAATAACACATGCTCGTAGCATGTCTTCAAGCGTTTGTATCGTCCTTTCGCTCTGCCCATCAGTTTGTGGATGATAGGCAGTACTCATGTCTAGACGAGTTCCTAATGCTTGCTGTAATGTCTGCCAGAATCTTGAAATAAATCTGCCATCCCTATCAGAGATAATAGAGATTGGTATTCCATGTCTGGAGACGACTTCCTTCAAATACAGTCATGCTAACTTCTCCATCTTGTCATCTTCTCTTATTGGCAGGAAATGTGCTGATTTGGTGAGACGATCAACTATTACCCAAATAGTATCAAAACCACTTGCAGTCCTTGGCAATTTAGTGATGAAATCCATGGTAATGTTTTCCCATTTCCATTTCGGGATTTCGGGTTGTTGAAGTAGACCTGATGGTTTCTGATGCTCAGCTTTGACCTTAGAACACGTCAAACATTCTCCTACGTATTTAGCAACATCGGCTTTCATACCCGGCCACCAAAAATATTTCCTGAGATCCTTGTACATCTTCCCCGTTCCAGGATGTATTGAGTATCTGGTTTTATGAGCTTCTCTAAGTACCATTTCTCTCATATCTCCAAATTTTGGTACCCAAATCCTTTTAGCCCTATACCGGGTTCCGTCTTCCCGAATATTAAGATGTTTCTCCGATCCTTTGGGTATTTCATCCTTTAAATTTCCCTCTTTTAAAACTCCTTGTTGTGCCTCCTTTATTTGAGTAGTAAGGTTATTATGAATCATTATATTCATAGATTTTACTCGAATGGGTTCTCTGTCCTTCCTGCTCAAGGCATCGGCTACCACATTTGCCTTCCCCGGGTGGTAACGAATCTCAAAGTCGTAATCATTCAATAATTCAATCCACCTACGCTGCCTCATATTCAGCTGTTTCTGATTAAATATGTGTTGAATACTTTTGTGGTCGGTATATATAATACTTTTGACCCCATATAAGTAGTGCCTCCAAGTCTTTAATGCAAAAACAACCGCGCCTAATTCCAAATCATGCGTCGTATAATTTTGTTCGTGAATCTTCAATTGTCTAGACGAATAGTCAATCACCTTCGTTCGTTGCATTAATACACAACCGAGACCTTGCTTTGATGCGTCACAATAAATCACAAAATCATCATTCCCTTTAGGCAATGACAATATAGGTGCCGTAGTTAGCTTTTTCTTCAATAACTGAAACGCTTTCTCTTGTTCATCATTCCATTCAAATTTCTTCCCTTTATGCGTTAATGCAGTCAAGAGTTTTTCTATTCTGGAAAAGTCTTGGATGAACCTTCTGTAGTAACCAGCTAGTCCTAAAAACTGGCGTATGTGTTTCGGAGTTTTCGGGGTTTCCCACTTTTCAACAGTTTCTATCTTTGCCGGATCCACCTTAATACCTTCTTTGTTCACTATGTGACCGAGGAATTGAACTTCTTCCAACCAAAATGCACACTTTGAAAACTTAGCATACAATTCTTCCTTCCTCAATACTTCTAACACCTTTCTCAAATGTTCACCATGTTCTTGGTCATTCTTTGAGTAAATAAGTATGTCATCAATGAAAACAATGACAAACTTGTCAAGGTATGGTCCACACACTCGGTTCATAAGGTCCATGAACACAGCTGGTGCATTAGTTAAACCAAACGGCATGACCATAAACTCGTAATGACCGTAACGTGTTCTGAAAGCAGTCTTTGGAATATCATCTTCTTTCACCCGCATTTGATGATACTCGGAACGTAAGTCAATCTTTGAATAAACAGACGAGCCTTGTAGTTGATCAAATAAGTCGTCGATTCTCGGTAGTGGGTAGCGGTTCTTGATGGTAAGTTTGTTCAACTCTCGGTAGTCGATACACAACCTGAATGTACCATCTTTCTTCTTGACAAACAAAACAGGAGCTCCCCACGGTGATGTGCTTGGTCGAATGAAACCATGCTCTAAAAGTTCTTGTAATTGGCTTTGCAGTTCTTTCATCTCGCTGGGTGCTAGTCTGTAAGGAGCACGAGCTATTGGTGCAGCTCCTGGTACAAGATCTATTTGAAATTCAACGGATCGATGTGGGGGTAATCCCGGTAATTCTTTCAGAAATACATCGGGAAATTCTTTTGCAATGGGAACATCATTGATGCTCTTTTCTTCAGTTTGTACTTTCTCGACGTGTGCTAGAACAGCATAGCAACCTTTTCTTATTAGTTTTTGTGCCTTCAAATTACTAATAAGATGTAGCTTCGTGTTGCCCTTTTCTCCGTACACCATTAAGGGTTTTCCTTTTTCTCGTATAATGCGAATTGCATTTTTGTAACAAACGATCTCTGCTTTCACTTCTTTCAACCAGTCCATACCGATTATCACATCAAAACTCCCTAACTCTACTGGTATCAAATCAATCTTAAATGTTTCGCTAACCAGTTTAATTTCTCGATTCCGACATATATCATCTGCTGATTTAATTTACCATTTGCTAATTCGAGTAAAAATTTACTATCCAAAGGTGTCAATGGACAACTTAATTTAGCACAAAAATCTCTACTCATATAGCTTCTATCCGCACCCGAATCAAATAAAACGTAAGCAGATTTATTGTCAATAAGAAACGTACCCATAACAAGCTCCGGGTCTTCCTGTGCCTCTGCTGCATTAATATTGAAAACTCTTCCGTAGCCTTGTCCATTCGTGTTCTCCTGGTTCGGGCAATTTCTAATAATGTGGCCCGGTTTTCCACATTTATAACAAACTACATTGGCATAACTTGCTCCGACACTACTTGCTCCGCCATTACTCGTTCCGACACCATTTGTTCCTTTCGTTCTATTAACCCCTGGTCCGTAGACCTCACACTTCGCCGCGCTATGACCATTTCTTTTACACTTATTGCAAAATTTGGTGCAGAACCCCGAGTGATACTTTTCACACCTTTGGCATAGCTGCTTCTGATTGTTGTTGTTGTTGCGGTTATTATTATTGTTGGGATGATTGTTGTAGTTGTAGTTGCTGTTGTTGTTGTTGTTGTTGTTGTTGTTGTTGGGCCGTTTGTTGTAGTTGCGATTGATGTTGCGATTGTTGGGATAATTGTTGCGATTATTGTTGTAATTGCTGTTGTTGTTGTATTGGTGATTCTTATCACCGTTTTCCTCCCACTTTCTTTTGACTTGCTTCACATTGGCCTCTTCAGCAGTCTGTTCTTTAATTCTTTCTTCAATCTGGTTCACTAGTTTGTGAGCCATTCTACATGCCTGTTGTATGGAGGCGGGCTCGTGTGAACTTATATCTTCTTGGATTCTTTCCGGTAATCCTTTCACAAACGCGTCGATCTTCTCTTCCTCATCTTCGAATGCTCCCGGACACAATAGGCACAATTCTGTGAATCGTCTTTCGTACGTGGTAATATCAAATCCTTGGGTTCGTAACCCTCTAAGTTCTGTCTTGAGCTTATTGACCTTGGTTCTGGGACGGTACTTCTCGTTCATCAAGTGCTTGAATGCTGTCCACGGTAGTGCGTACGCATCATCTTGTCCCACTTGCTCTAGATAGGTATTCCACCATGTTAACGCAGAACCTGTGAAGGTATGCGTAGCATACTACACGTTGTCCTCTTCAGTACACTTACTTATGGCAAACACCGATTCGACCTTCTCGGTCCACCGTTTCAATCCGATCGGTCCTTCGGTTCCATCAAATTCCAAAGGTTTGCAGGCAGTGAATTCTTTGTATTTGCATCCTACACGATTTCCTGTACTGCCAGATCCAAGGTTATTGTTGGTATGTAGCGCAGCCTGTACTGCGGCTATGTTTGAAGCTAGAAAAGTACGGAATTCCTCTTCATTCATATTCACGGTGTGTCGAGTAGTCGGTGCCATTTCCTTCAAAATAGTTAAATGGAACAAGTTAATCATACAGAATATTAAGAGTAGTTAATAGTATTTCATAGCATAATATGAACTCATTTATAAAAGCTTTTTCTTCATATTAGCGTTTTATAAGTTTAAATTCGGGTAGTACCTACCCGTTAATTTCATACTTAGTAGCTAATATACAATTCAACTACTACAATTCTATATGAAAAACTGATTGTAATAATATTTCGCGTTCAAACTTTTATACAATATTTTACAAACTTACAATACCGCTTATTTTACATAAAGCATGAAATATAGCACACAATAACTTTGATACAAGATAGTTGTGAAGATAATTCTAGCTAGTACACAAGTCGTTCAGCAAAGGCAATAAAGACACGTAATTCATACGTCCAGAAACAAGTCATGCATTCTGGTTTTACTAGGACTACTTCCCATCCTTGGTCTTGTGGAACATAACCGTTATGGCCGTTGATAAGACAACGTGTTGTAACGTCGTCAAAGGGACGAGGGTTACGTAATGACCAACAGTCTCGTAATAACCTAAAAACCTCATTTCTTACCCCAATTACCGACTCCGTCACTTGTGGGAACGTTTTGTTTAATAGTTGTAGCCCGATGTTCTTGTTCTCACTTTGGTGAGAAGCGAACATTACTCACCCGTAAGCATAACATGCTTCTTTATGTTGCATTTTAGCCGCTTTTTCTAAATCACGAAGTCCTATATTCGGATATACTGAGTCAAAATAATTTCTTAACCCGTTGCGTAAAATAGCATTTGGGTTCCCCGCAATATATGCGTCAAAGTAAACACATCGTAACTTATGGATTTCCCAATGTGATATCCCCCATCTTTCGAACGAAAGCCTTTTATAAACCAAGGCATTCTTGGAACGTTCTTTGAATGTCTTACAAACTGATCTCGCCTTAAATAGTTGTGCCGAGGAATTCTGACCGACTCTAGACAAGATTTCATCAATCATGTCTCCGGGTAGGTCTCTTAAAATATTGGGTTGTCTATTCATTTTGTGTTTTTAAACTGTAAAATAGACAAGAGTTAGATTCATAAAAAAAATACTTATTAATACAAGCAATTTTTACATATATCATAAAGCATAAGCACACTATATTACATATATTACACCACACGAATACAACTATCTTATTCCGACTCGCTCGTTTCTTCTTGTTCGGTTTTGGTTCATTTTGCCAAGTTTCTAGGGATATATGATGTTCCCCTAATACAAGCCGTCGTTGTCCACATTGGTTTAGAAAAACCTGGTGGTTTAGAGGTTCCCGGGTCATTGTTACAACTTAAGGACTTCGGGGGTTGACGATACATATAAAGTTCATCGGGGTTGGAATTAGATTTCTCTATTTTTATGCCCTTTCCCTTATTATTTTCTTTTGCCTTTTTAAATTCAGTTGGGGTAATTTCTATAACATCATCGGAATTCTCGTCGGAATCCGATTCATCGGAGATTTGGTAATCCTCCCAATATTTTGCTTCCTTGGCGGAAACACCATTGACCATAATTAACCTTGGTCAGTTGGCTGAGGATTTTCTTTTACTTAACCGTTTTATTATTTCCCCCACCGGTTCTATTTCTTCATCCGGTTTCGATTCTTCTTCCGGTTCCGATTCTTCTTCCGGTTCTGACTCTTCTTCCGGTTCCTCTTCGGGAACTTGTGAATCAGTCCACGAATCATTCCAATTTACATTTGACTCTTCATTATTATTAGGTGAGTCAATGGGACTTGTTCTAGAGGTAGACATCTATCACATAATATCAAACGTGTTAAGAGATTAATATATCACATAATATTCACATGTTAAAAATATATAGTTTCCAACAAAATTTGTTAAGCAATCATTTTTCAAGTAAACACGGTCGAAGTCCAGACTCACTAATGCATCTTAACAAACTCGATAAGACACACTAATGCAAAATTCTGGTTCTCTAAGACCAACGCTCGGATACCAACTGAAATGTCCCGTTCTTATTGATTAAAAACGTTCCATATTAATTGATTTCGTTGCGAGGTTTTGACCTCTATATGAGACATTTTTCAAAGACTGCATTCGTTTTAAAACAAACCATAACCTTTATTTCATCAATAAAGGTTTAAAAAGCTTTACGTAGATTATCAAATAATGATAATCTAAAATATCCTGTTTACACATGACCATTACATAATGGTTTACAATACAAATATGTTACAACAAAATAAGTTTCTTGAATGCAGTTTTTACACAATATCATACAAGCATGGACTCCAAATCTCGTCCTTATTTAAGTATGCGATAGCGGAAGCTCTTAATAATCACCTGAGAATAAACATGCTTAAAACGTCAACAAAAATGCTGGTGAGTTATAGGTTTAACCTATATATATCAAATCATATTAATAGACCACAAGATTTCATATTTCAATACACATCCCATACATAGAGATAAAAATCATTCATATGGTGAACACCTGGTAACCGACATTAACAAGATGCATATATAAGAATATCCCCATCATTCCGGGACACCCTTCGGATATGATATAAATTACGAAGTACTAAAGCATCCGGTACTTTGGATGGGGTTTGTTAGGTCCAATAGATCTATCTTTAGGATTCGCGTCAATTAGGGTGTCTGTTCCCTAATTCTTAGATTACCAGACTTAATAAAAAGGGGCATATTCGATTTCGATAATTCAACCATAGAATGTAGTTTCACGTACTTGTGTCTATTTTGTAAATCATTTATAAAACCTGCATGTATTCTCATCCCAAAAATATTAGATTTTAAAAGTGGGACTATAACTCACTTTCACAGATTTTTACTTCGTCGGGAAGTAAGACTTGGCCACTGGTTGATTCACGAACCTATAACAATATATACATATATATCAAAGTATGTTTAAAATATATTTACAACACTTTTAATATATTTTGATGTTTTAAGTTTATTAAGTCAGCTGTCCTCGTTAGTAACCTACAACTAGTTGTCCACAATTAGATGTACAGAAATAAATCGATAAATATTATCTTGAATCAATCCACGACCCAGTGTATACGTATCTCAGTATTGATCACAACTCAAACTATATATATTTTGGAATCAACCTCAACCCTGTATAGCTAACTCCAACATTCACATATAGAGTGTCTATGGTTGTTCCAAAATATATATAGATGTGTCGACATGATAGGTCGAAACATTGTATACGTGTCTATGGTATCTCAAGATTACATAATATACAATACAAGTTGATTAAGTTATGGTTGGAATAGATTTGTTACCAATTTTCACGTAGCTAAAATGAGAAAAATTATCCAATCTTGTTTTACCCATAACTTCTTCATTTTAAATCCGTTTTGAGTGAATCAAATTGCTATGGTTTCATATTGAACTCTATTTTATGAATCTAAATAGAAAAAGTATAGGTTTATAGTCGGAAAAAAAAGTTACAAGTCGTTTTTGTAAAGGTAGTCATTTCAGTCGAAAGAACGACGGCTAGATGACCATTTTAGAAAACATACTTCCACTTTGAGTTTAACCATAATTTTTGGATATAGTTTCATGTTCATAATAAAAATCATTTTCTCAGAATAACAACTTTTAAATCAAAGTTTATCATAGTTTTTAATTAACTAACCCAAAACAGCCCGCGGTGTTACTACGACGGCGTAAATCCGGTTTTACGGTATTTTTCGTGTTTCCAGGTTTTAAATCATTAAGTTAGCATATCATATAGATATAGAACATGTGTGTAGTTAATTTTAAAAGTCAAGTTAGAAGGATTAACTTTTGTTTGCGAACAAGTTTAGAATTAACTAAACTATGTTCTAGTGATTACGAGTTTAAACCTTCGAATAAGATAGTTTTATATATATGAATCGAATGATGTTATGAACATCATTACTACCTCAAGTTTAGTAGGTAAACCTACTGGAAGTGACAAGAAATGATCTAGCTTCAAAGGATCTAGGATGGCTTGAAAGTTCTTGAAGTAGGATCATGACACAAAAACAAGTTCAAGTAAGATTTTTACTCGAATTGAGATAGTTTATAGTTATAGTAATTGAATCAAAGTTTAAATACGAATATTACCTTGAATAAGAAAGATAACCTACTGTATATAACAAAGGTTTCTTGATCTTAGATGATTACTTGGAATGGATTAGAAAGCTTGGAAGTAAATTAGTAAACTTGAAGGGATTTTTGAAGTGTTCTTGAAGTGTTCTTCCTATGATGATTATAGCTTGATTCTTGAAGTGATTTTTGATGAAGATGATGATTAACTACTGGAAAAATACGTTCATAATAATGTGTGTGTGTTGAGAGAGAATTAGAAAGAGAATTGGAAGTGAAATAGAGTGAATGATGAGTGGTAATTGGTGAGTGGTGAGAGGGGTTAAAAGGAGTTCTAGTTAGTTGACTAGCTCATGGTAGAAGTTAAAATTAATTAGTCATACATGACATAATCAAGAGTGGAATCCCATGCTAGTTCCTATTGGTATATACTCATAGTAAGTACGTTTTGAAGCTGTGTATAATACGGATAAGAATACGACTAGAATTCTTGATGAAAGAAAAGAATGGAAAAGTAACTGTAACCATTTTCGTTAAGTATGAGTGTTTTGATATATGTCTTGAAGTCTTCCAAAAGTATTTTAATACATCTAAATACACTACATGTATATACATTTTAACTGAGTCGTTAAGTCATCGTTAGTCGTTACATGTAAGTGTTGTTTTGAAACCTTTAAGTTAACGATCTCAATTAATGTTGTTAACCCATTATTTATTATATCTAATGAGATGTTAAATTATTATATTATCATGATATTATGATATATTAATATATCTTAATATGATATATATACATTTAAATGTCGTTACAACGATAATCGTTACATATATGTCTCGTTTCGAAATCCTTAAGTTAGTAGTCTTGTTTATATGTATATAACTCATTGTTAATATACTTATGGAGATACTGACTTATCATAATCTCATGTTAACCATATGTATATCCATATATATATCGTCATGTCATTTTTACAAGTTTTAACGTTCGTGAATCGCCGGTCAACTTGGGTGGTCAATTGTCTATATGAAACATATTTCAATTAATCAAGTCTTAACAAGTTTGATTGCTTAACATGTTGGAAACATTTAATCATGTAAATATCAATCTCAATTAATATATATAAACATGGAAAAGTTCGGGTCACTACACCGTCCCAGTTGTGTTGAGCTGGACGCCGTCCCAAACTTTGGACGCCGTCCCACATTTCTGAGCTGGACGCCGTCCAGGATTCTGGACGCCGTCCAGATGCACTGCCATAGAAATTTTTTTTTTTGTACGCATTTTTGGGTTTATGAAGTCGGGTCGTTACATTAGTTTCGATTATTAAGTCTTAGGCCCATGACAACTTGGTATGCACCAGCTAAAAAGATAATCCTCAACCCCTTAAATGATCTATTGAATTTCCCAATCATAGCTGTGAGGCTGAATTGGTAGAGCAACGTTTGAATATTGCTTGGGGACATCCAACACCAACTTTCTCTAACGATTATCATTTATGATAGGGGATACCCTCAACCGACTGTTGAGTTCCTCAACAACTATCATTTCATACAGTTTCGGAGATAATTAGGTGATTACCTTCAAACACTACAAATCATCCATGACTTCTGAATCTTAGATGATTGTTATTCTTATTATGATTGTCTAATGCCAAGAATTCATAAGTCACATCTATCAACATATCACACAACAGATAAACATAAACGTTCAAATCAGTCCTTACTTAAACAAATATATCAATTCTCAGTACAATATTTTCTTCATCTCCAACATATTAATAAAAAAAACCTCATTTTTGAAATTTTCAACTGTTTAGGGGTTTCTGATGAGGCATTTTACACTTTTTAGGTATTTTCTGTTGAAACATATACTCCCCCTAAAATACTAAAACATAAAATCTTTTTGTATTTTAGCATTTTATCAAAAGAAACAGAAAATAACTACAGACTAGCATGCAAATATGAAAGAACTCATGCAGACAGAAAGCAAAGATATGCAGTACAGATTAGAAACTAAAATCTATATGACATGCATCCTACATGCAAAGTCTAAAAGTTTGATTAAACCTCAAAATCAACATCCGAAATTACTTTATCAACAATGCCATTCATCTCTAAAAGTAGTAAGAACCTAGGTTTATCAAAAGTCTTAGTAAAAAGGTCAGCCCTTTGGTCCTTAGTACCTATTCTCCTAACCTCAATTATCTTTTTCTCATGACAATCCCTAAGAAAATGATATTTAACACCTATGTGTTTAGTCTTAGAGTATTGCACATGATTCTTAGTAATTGCAATAGCAGTAGTATTATCAATATAAAGAAGAGAGAAAGAGATTCTTAGTCCGTAATCACGAAGTTGTTGTTGAATCCAACCAACTTGCGAACAGCAACTAGCAGCAGCAATATATTCAGCTTCACACGTAGAAAGCGCAACTACTGTTTGTTTCTTTCATTGCCAGGTCACCAGCCTTTCACTTAGAAATTGACATCCTCCTGACGTAGATTTATTATTGATTTTGCAGCCTGCATAGTCTGAATCACTGTATGCTACAAGATCAAACTTGTCTTCTTTCGAATACCAGATACCGAAATTTGGAGAATGTAACAGATAACGAAGAATTCTTTTGGCAGCTGTAAGATGAACTGTATTAAGATTAACTTGATAACGAGCACACAGACATGTTGCGAATATAATATCTGGCCTAGATGTAGTGAGATACATGAGCGATCCAATGATTGCTCGATAGTATGTAGGATCAACAGGCTCCCCTTCACAGTCCAACGAAATACCATGATTCACATCTAGCGGGGTCGACACAGGACATTCTTGAGTCATACCGAAACGTTCGAGTATATCATTTACATACTTTTCTTGATGAAGAAAAATTCCATTATCAGTCTGTTCGACTTGCAAACCAAGAAAGTAGTGTAAGAGACCCAATTTGCTCATTTCGAATTTGTCCTTCATAACATGCTCAAACTCATCGATGAGTTCCTGCTTAGTAGAACCGAAAATAATGTCGTCTACATAAATATGGACTAAAATAATATCATCATCTTTAACTTTCGTGAACAGAGTACAATCTACCGTGCCCATTTGATAACCTTTTTCAATCAGATAACTTGACAAACGTCCATACCAAACACGTGGTGCTTGATGTAAACCATATAGGGCTCTCCGTAAACGGTAAACTTTGTCAGGATGAAGATGATCTTCAAAACCCGGTGGTTGACTGATATATAATCTTTCATTAAGCTTGCCATAAGGAAATGCACTCTTGACATCCATTTAAAACACATTGAACTTCATAAACGAAGCAAAAGTCAAGAAAATGCGAATAGCTTCCAATCTGGCAAAACGAGCAAAAACTTCATCATAATCGAATTCAGAATCTTGCTGATAACCTTTAGCAACTAATCTTACTTTGTTACGGGTAACATTGCCATCTTCATCAAACTTGCACTTCCAAACCCATTTGAGATCAATTACTTTAGCACCATATGGCTTAGTAACTAGCTTCCAAATATCCAAACGATTGAATTGCTGAATCTCTTCTTGCATTGCCATGACCCAATCAACATGCTTCAACGCTTCTTTTGTTGTCTTTGGCTCTATTATAGAAATATGACATGAGTACTCGTAGTATGCAGCAGCAGCTGTCATATGAGTATCAATTTGACCATCAAACTGAACTTGCCTTCTTGTTCAAATACATGCATTTAGATCTCCAATAATATTCTCTCTAGGATGAGCAGCTGTAGTTCTGGGAACTGGTTGTGCGGGAACAGGTATCTCATTGTGTAGATTCGTAGTATCACGAATATCTTCATGATTATCAGAACTTACACTTGAAATATCAGATCCGCAGGTATCATACACTGGATCAACGTCTTGATCTGAATCTTGTACTGGCTCAATGACAGTGGGTAATGGAGTTGGAGTTAGAGTAGGTGCAGATATTTCTGGTTCATTCTGTAAATTAAACAGCATTTGTAACTCAACTTCATTCTCCGTCTGATCCGGAGTGAGATTAAATGAGTCAATTAGCTCATCATAGTTATAAATCCAAGAATGACTCTTAGGAGCACTCTTCGTTTGATTCCTTTGGACGTCAACTTCAGACCATTCTTCAACACATCTTGTTTCATTGTTGAAAACTCGCTTGTTAGGAGAACTATACCCAAGAAATACTCCAGTAACCACTTTAGAATCAAACTTACTTCATGGTTTTCTTTTTAAGATGGTACACGGTGAACCAAATGGTTCTAGATGCTTCAAACATGGTTTTCTCTCAAGCAATAACTCTTAGCAAGTTTTACCCAGTCGTTTAACAGTCAGAACTCGATTATAGTGTAACACGCATTTGCAACAGCTTCACTCCAAAAATGAACAGGTAACGATGAATCTGCCAGGATTATTCTGGCTGTCTTGATCAATACCCTATTCTTTCTTTCAGCAACACCATTCATCTGAGGAGTGTATGCAGAACTGAACTGCATATTGATACCTTTTTCAATACAAAAACCTGCAAGATACTGATTCATGAATTATGTACCATTGTTGCAACGAATCTTTCTTACCTTTAGATTAAAAACCATTTCTAATCGATTGATTAGCACTTTCAAGTTCTCAAAAGTATCGGACTTCTCTTTCAAAAACATTACCCAAGAAAATCTTGAATAATCATCAGTTACAACCAGACAATACTTACGTCCATCAATGCTTTCAAAATGAATTTTATCGAAAAGATTCATGTGCAACAATTTAAGTGGAGCAGAGATTGGATTATACTTTACGAGCTTATGAGCTTTCTTGCTCTGCTTACCCTTCTTACACGGAACACATGTTCCTGGAATCTGAAAAGATCGAAGATCAACACATTCTACAAGATGGTTGTGGACAAGGTGATTCATTTTTCGAAAACTTAAATTACCCATGAGTTTGTGCCATGTAATAGAATCTTGTTCAGTCACTTTAGAAACAAAAGCTTGATGATGTTCAGCAGTTGACGTAGCAACATTCATATCTAGCATGTATAAATCAGCTTGTCTAGGAGCCTTCATCAAAATCATTTCTGGAGGAATCATAAATTCTGGTTTGAAAATGTAGCTGTATTCATCATCAAATGCTACTTTGAAAGATTTTTCACAGATTTGTGAAACTGATAACAAATTGTTTGCAAGCTCTTGACAATAGTTCACTTTGTCGAAACTAACTTTCTCATTCTTCAATAAACCTTGAGCTGAAATGTGACCTCCCTTATCTCCAGCAAATGCGACATAACCTCCCTTAATTGGGTATACGTCCGAAAGAAGAGATAGCTGTCCAATTATATGTCTTGAAGCACCACTATCCACTATCCAGGTGTTGTTTGCAGGTACCCTAGTTCCCTGCATATCACATTAAGAAAGTTAATTGATAATGGGAACCCACGCCCGAATGGCAGTAGGTTGTCCATTAACACCCCGTAGCTTGAAATTCTATCCATTTCCCGTTTGAGTCAGGTGGAATCTCATCGTTAGAAACCATAAACTTAGACAGTTTAGAAGAAGCAACATTGCTCTTCTGGTATTTTACATTCTGCTCATTTTCGGAGCAATTCATTCGTGGTCTGTTACGGGAAAAGTATTTTCGACGACTAGCTTTTTGCGAAGGTGATCGTGCCTTTGGTTCAAAAGCTCTACCCTGATCACTTGATTCGGAAACTCTTGCCTTAGTATCCTTTTTAGGAACTTTAATCTTTACCGGAGAAATTGACCTATTGAAGTTCTTCCTCTTATAATCTCCATAGACAACCTTTGTCGTATGTCTTCTAGCACGAACTTCATCATGAACAGGTGAACCTGCTCTATGAGCATAAGATGATCGGTGATCATCATATGAGAAGTCAATTCTTTGTCTGGGTGATCTATACCTTCTAGGACAATTTGCAGCAATGTTTCCAAACACACCACAACTAAAACATTGATGAAATTCTCTATGTCCTCTAAATTGATATTGATTATTAGAGTTAGAAGAGGAGGGGTCTTGTTCTCTTACAAACACAGGAGTATCATTTGTTCTCTTTCTAGGAACAGGTTTAGGTGTAACGGGTGAAACCACTCTATTAATGAACTTTGGGTTTCTCAAAATTCGAATTGGTTCATCAGGTGTTATCACCCTTCTTTTCTCAGAATTATCTCCTAGACCAGTTTTCTTATCTTCTTCATGATCTAAAGAACCTTTTGTGGAATTATCATAAGTTGCATTCTTAGTTGACTTACACTTCTTGATCTTTTCAATGTAATCCTCATAACTAGGTGGAATACAGTCTTCTGGTCGTCCATCAACAATGTTTGCGTTAACTAATTTGTTCTGAAATGGCGGAGCTACGGTTTTATATCCAATACCCTTTCCCTTGGTGTCATTTAATTCCACCATTAAGGCATTTCATTGTGACGCACTTGCCCAACATTTCATTTTAATTGACATCTCCTGTAAATCAGCTTTAACGCATTCATTTTCTTTCTTTAATTCATTTATCATGTCAACACGTTTAACTAAAGCTTGATTTATATCAAAGTTATAGCATTTAAGATCGAGAATTTGTTTTTTATAAACTTTGATCTGTTCTCTCAACTCGTTTTCAACTTTAGTGGTCACAAGGTTTGCTTGATATTTATCTCGTATCTCCTCATAGGACTTGGTTGAGACAACCCGTCCTAATCCATAAGGACGAATACAATAACATATGATTATATTGTGAGGTATTGGACCTCTATATGATACATTGTACAAACATTGCATTCGTTTTAAAAGACAAATTTTCATTACATCCAAAGTTCACCAGGCATGCATACCATTTCATAATACCCAACTATAAATGACCTAATATGTCATTTACATAATCATAATCTTTATTGAACTCAACGACTTGAATGCAATGTCTTTTGAAATATGCCATGAATGACTCCAAGTAATATATTTATAATGAGCAAATGCACAGTGAAAGATTTCTTTAATACCTGAGAATAAACATGCTTTCAAGTGTTAACCAAAAGGTTGGTGAGTTCATTAGTTTATCATCAATATTCATTTCCATCATTTTTAATAGACCACAAGACTTCATTTCCATTTCTCATAAATATATATCCCATACATAGAGATAAAAATCATTCATATGGTGAACACCTGGTAACCGACATTAACAAGATGCATATAGAATATCCACATCATTCCGGAACTCCCTTCGGACATGATAAAATCGAAGTACTAAAGCAGTTCAAATTCTTTGACTGGAGCTTGTTAGTGCCCATAGATCTATCTTTAGGATTCGCATTAATTAGGGGCCAGTTCCCTAATTCTTAGGCTACCAAGCTAAAAGGGGCATATTCGATTTCGATAATTCAACCATAGAATGTAGTTTCGATTACTGGTGTCTATTTCGTAAAACATTTATAAAAACGCATGTATTCTCAGTCCCAAAAATATATATTGGAAAAGCATTTAAAAAGGGAGCAAATGAAACTCACAATACGATATTTTGTAGTAAAAATATGCATACGACAGAACTGAACAATGCAGGGTTGGCCTCGGATTCACGAACCTATATCAGTTATGTATATTAAAGCACTTAATCACAATTAAACAAGTTTATGTATTAATACTTTAATAACTTTTATGTCATGTTAATAAATAGATTAATTGTAACTATTTTATATATATTATATATTAAATTCTTATTAAAGTATTTTAGTGTATATTATTTATTACAAATATTATATAATGTTTTAAAGTTAATATTTACCTATATAATTATATATACCTAAAAATATATCTATATATGCTATGTAAATTAATTAATGTTAGATAATTATAGTTAATAACATTTTAAAGAAAATAGCATGTAATATTAATATAGTCATGATATATGTAGTAAAATATATTTTTCTATAAGTATCTTTTGTTTGTTAAAATAATAATTATAATAATACTAAAATAGTGATAATAATAATAATAAAATGTTATATGTTAATACCTGATAATAATAATAATAATAATAATAATAATAATAATAATAATAATAATAATAATAATAATAATAATAATAATAATAATAATAATAATAATAATAATAATAATAATAATAATAATAATATTAATAATAATAATAAGATGATAATATTAATAAATGAATAGATAAGTGACTACCTCAAAGGAGTTGTCCTAAAAAAATGCCCAAGTCTGGGTTTGAACCCGCGACCTCCCGCTAAACAGATAAAAATCCTTAACCAATACTCCGCATTGTATCTTTCTGATTTAACTATCTCTTAAATTCTTTTAACCCATTTTAGTCTGTTTCATTTTCTTCTTCTTCACTAGAATTCAATCGATCACGTTCATTGTTTTTCATCGTAAACCGGTACCATGTATTAATGGATCCTCATCATCATGTTTATGTTACCATCATCATCATACAAATTCATTGTCCATAAAGAAAATAATAGAAGCACAACAGTAGTAATCGATCACACTTTGTTTTGGTTTTCAACTTGTGAGGGAGCAAGAGTTTATATGGGTTTCGATTGTATCAGAACATAAAGACTAGCAGCTGTTAAGATTTATTTCGCTTAGTGGGCTGCAGTAGTCCACTTAAAGTGGCAGCCCAATATATCTAATTGTTACGGCCCAAAGGACTAGCCCATGTGCGTTTCAAATGGATCCACAATCAGTCCAGTAGCATCATAACAAAAAAAAAGGCCCGGTTCTAGTTAATGCTCCAATGGTGTTTTGGTGTTCGATCATTGAGCAGAGAACAGAAGCGTTCGGTTTTCATAGGTTTAGAAGTCGACCCGAATAGCAGCATCAAAGGATGATTCAACAATGGATGATTCGAAAAGGTTTTTGATTGTTCGAGCAAACATAACAAGTGTTGGTTATTTTGTACTCATTCGAACCGGAAGAGCATAGAATGAGTTCCTCATCATAACATACATGTAACATCATCATCTATACGATCATCGTTTTTGTTTATAGTCACCATCATCAATTATCCCGTAATCATCCTAATATCCATCACTCCGCATTAATTTGGTTATATCATTAGGTCCAAAAAGAAACAGAAAGGGCCCAACAATTTATTAATTTTCATAGCCCAAGTTATTTAATTTCCTAAGCCCATTTAACAACTTATGGGATTTCGTTGGTTTTTGTTTGGATGCTCGATTGAAATAAAAAAACAAAAAGGAACGGGTAATAAGGGGTCCATATAATAGGCAAAAGGATAATAAGAAAATAGAACGGCGTTCTACATCATCCACTATATTTTCTTTTCTATTTCCCTCTTTCTTTACTCCTTGATTTCTTCATTAATTAATCCGAAGAAAACAAAAGTATTGTATCGAATCACCATCAATCATTCATTTATCATCACTGTCCATAATCTTTTTCTTCATTTATTCTTATTATCGTAACAGGAAGTAAAAACAATGAAGTAGCTGCGTTTAATGAATAAAAATAATAATAGCAGCAGTATCAAATAACAGTGATTGATTTGCAGTAATATAGAAGAGGTTTGGGATGCTTAATGGTGGTTGTGTTGGTGTTCTCCACCGAGACAGAAACAGCAAGGAAATAGCTAAAATATGAATAATAATGATGATGATTTTATGTGGGTTTTCGTGGTTCTCAATGTTACAATCGACAATAGTTGCAGCAATATGAGGGAGTTCACTATGGTTGTTTCACGATCAAAATAAGATAGAGAGAGAGAAGAGAAGGGAAGAGGTGGTTCTCGGTGGAGGGTGGTAATATGGGTGGTGACATGGTGGTGTTAGGGTGGCGGTTATAGAGGTGTCCGAGAGTGATCAAGGTGGTGTTGGTGATTGACATGATTAAACAGAAAGAAGAACAATATATATAGAGAGGGAGTAAAAGAGAGAGGTAGATTGAGAGGGTGGCAATGGTTGTTTTTAGTTTACTATAGAAATTGTAATAGTTTCGATGATGGATGTTAATGGTGGTTTTTCTTGAGGTGGGTTTCTCTTCGAACAACATAGAAAGAAGTAGCACTTGATATGGGTTCGTGTATTAAACGTTTACCAGATATGAACTGGCTAGCAATGGCGAAAGCCAAAAATGATGAACCGTGGTGATTTGCTTGGATCAAGGATGTTGCTTTGATTGTCTGAGAGACATGAAGAATAATGTGGATGTGGTGTGGTTGGTTTGTGGTATTCTAAGGTGGATGCAGAAGTAGGAATGTGAGAGGGAGAGTAGTGGATATATTATATAAATATACATATTACTCCGTGATTTTTAATCAATCAAGAACAGTAGTGAATAGTAACCATTTAGTAATCAAGAATGAACTAGAAATAAGAAAAAGTTACAGAAAGTGTGATTGAGTAGCAGCCAATCGATATTCATTGTATTGTAGTGTGATTTGAAGTTGGCGTGTAACAAGATGCAGACAGGAAACAAAATAATAAAGTATGATAGTGGAATTAAACAGATTTACAATATTAGTTGAATTTATATATAATTTATAATATTAATAATTAATAAATATAAATACATTAATAATAATAGTGTTGTAATATTTATCAAATAAAAATAATAATACTGTTAATGTTAATAATAATAATAGTTATCATAATAATAATAATATTATTATTAACAATGATAATAATAATTACTAATAATAATTTCAATAATATATTAATAATAATAATATTAATATAACAATTTAATTTTAGAAAGTAATTATTTACACATAATGAAATATTATATATCTACATATATAATATTTATAATTTACAATGTTCATAGATTATTTTATATCATTAATTTTTATAACTAAATCGAATAATATTTTATTAATGTATTTCAAATTATAATATATACATATATATTTACAACCAGTTGTTCGTGAATCGTCGGCAATAGTCAAAGGTCATTTGAATATATGAAACAGTTCAAAATTTTTGAGACTCAACCTAACAGACTTTTCTTATCTTGTCAAAAATATAATATCATATCAAGAGTTTGGTTTAAAATTAGTCGAAATTTTCCGGGTCGTCACATTGGTTAAATTATCTATTGTTGTTTTAAATTCAGCACATTTAACACATTCAATGGGTTTATCAAAAGATGGATCAGAAGATACCTGTTAAGCACTGTTTGATGAAGAAGTCTTAGCCATAAATGCAAAGTAGTTTGTCTTCTTCCCATCATCATACTCATCTTCTGATTCTGACGAGTCTCTAAGAAACTCTTATATATTAGCATCTTTACCCAAATGAATCTGTTCAAGTCTATCCTAGATATCTTTAGCTCTTGTCAAACCAGAAACCTTTTCAAGATCACTTTCTGATAAGCACATCTTTAGTAAGTCTACTACTTGCTTGTTCAATGCTTCAAAATCAGTTTGATCTACTCCAGTAAGATTGGCTTTATCTTCAACCTCTGAGTCTGACTTCTTGTCTGAATCATCAACTTCTGAGCTTACACTCTCAAGATCTGAACCTTCACCTATAAGAACTAACATCTCCAACTCAATGGCAATCATTCTACCCCATTCGTCTAGTTCCTTATCAGTATCAACCAATGTTTCTTCACTTTGATTAGCTTCTAGACTGTCTTCAAACACTGAGGTATCACCATTACTATTCTTCCAACTGTTGAAGTAGTAGTCCTCAGACGATGTTGGTGAAACACTTCCAGATTCATGTGTGCGAGTAACTGAATTACGTGCCTTCTAGAATTTTTCTTTAACCTCTTCCTGAACTTTCTCTTTCCAAATAGTTCATGACAATTCTTTAGCTCTTTCAGCACGAGTAGTCAGCTTCCCAATAATGCTTTGATCTGTAATACAGTCTTCTTCAGTGATCTTTGCCATGTTAGCTTTTGGTTGTTGATCATCTACATTCAATTTGATAGACCAGTCATCATCGTCTCCATGAATGACAACCAAAGCTTTGTTAGGACTCTCAGCTGTTTCTGCTTCATTTACTTTATCAGTAATATAAATCTCACGCTTTGTTGTATGACTCTGAGAACTGTAGTTCTGATTCTTGAAGGGATTACGATTACCCTGCTTCTTTTGTTTTGTACACTGTCTTGAAAAATGACCTAATTCTCCACAGTTGTAACAATTAACAATATTCATATCAAATCACAGTTTTGTATCTTTGATCAGACTGGTCAGTTTTCCAGTTCGCTCTTCATAATCTCTAGCTCTTCACACAAGATTTACCATACCCCACATAATATCCATCTTCTCGGCTTCGTTCTTATCAAGTTGATGATAATATTCAGTTGTTAGATGAATGTTACCCACACGACCATCAAGATAGCTATCATAAGAATTAACAAGGATTGATAGTAAAGCTATATCTTCACTAATCTTTTCTTTCCAAGCTTTCCTCATGTTTTCAATCTTAAGTGCAGAAAGAACATCTGATGTAGTCGGTGTAGATGACTCGGTAGTATTGGAAGTAGGCTGTGATTGAGTACTGAGTGAACATGGTGAAACTTGTGGTGGATACGAAGGTTGTTGAATAGGTGCACTGCTAACATTCAAACCATACATATTCTAATTGTTCGTAACAAAAGCAGTTTGAAATGGTGCATGAGCTGATTTAGTAGGTATAAATCCACTTGGACAGTACATTTTGGTGTCTTGAACTTGCTTAGACCTCTTAACTTTGTTTAACAGTTCTAATTCTTCTTCCTGAAGTGTTGCGATAAACGAGTTCACTATGGCAGTAGCAAGTTCTCCAATGGTTTTCATAGTTAATACGAAACCATTCCATTCTAATGGTAATGCTCCATCTAGACATGTTACTTTGTCTTTCTCTTCAATGGTTACATCATGCTTGTGTATTTCAGCTAGCAAATGACGATATCTTTCAACCAATTCTGTAATAGATTCTCCGACTTGCCAGTGAAAACGATCAAACTCAGCTTTCAACTCTAAACCTTTTCTAGTTCTGTAAGCAGAATTTCCTTCATTAAAAGTACGAAGTGCTTCCCATATCTTGAACGAATTATCATGACATAGAAATTGATGGAAAATCGGACCATCAAGAGCACTTGTCAGGTTACAATACATCTTCTTTTCCAAGTTATACTCTTCACGTTCTTCTGAAGGCATATTATGCAACGTATATAACTCATTTGTAACTGGTGAACGTGGCCATTGAAATTCGGTTTCAATGTACTTCCAAAGCTTCGTGTCCTGACCATCAGACCAAATTTTAAATCTAGACTTCCAAGTAGAGTAGTTGTCCATGTTCAGTAATCTTGGACATTTCGTACCACTTTCGGATTTACTTTCAGAAAGGAGTAATCATTGAATCATATTCATGATACTCTGAACTAACGGTGCAGCTAACGCATAATCGTTCGAATTAAACATCTTAACAATCTTACCAAAACAGGTAAACCGTGTGGTTCAGGTAAACCTCAAGCTCTCAAGCTCAAGCTCTCTCGAGCGTACGAGTTAGAACCTCAAGCGTACGTGTAACAACCTCAAACGTACGTGTCACAACTCAATCATACGTGTGACCTAAACAACCAAAAGAACCAACACTAAACCTCAGACGTGCGAGTAAGGATCAACCATGTGATCACTCGTACATGTAACAGTCAATCGTATGATCACTCGTGTGATCAGACTGTCGTCACTTAACGTAACTAAGGTTATGCTAAATTGTTCGTGTGAGTTCACGAGTGAGGTCAACCACGCGAGTGAGAGAATTTTCACTGACCCACTCGTGTACGTTGCTGTTCAACCTAATTCACTCTAAAACCCTAGAAACTGATGTTAAACCTCAATTTCTTCGTCCACAAGCTAGATTAGCACTAAACTAACATAAACACACTCTCTAATCACAATTACACACGTAAAAATGATTCCTTTTTGATCAAAATCACTCTAAACTCAAAAACCCAAATAATAAACTCTTTAATCACCAAAAATCACTAGGATGATGTTGAAATCACAACCAACGCTCTGATACCAATGATGAAACATGACTAGGAACTTCGAAATCAATAGATTTAACTCACATTATGGCGGAATTAGTGAATCAAACCCTCTACTGAATGAGAAATGCTTTTTGGGATTAATTAAGTCAAACCACAACAATGGATGTGTGATTAGATTAACACCTAGAGCTATTATTCACATCTTGAGTGATTTGGGTTGAGAGAGAATCGGACAAGCTACCAGATCTAAGTGATGTATGTGTAATGAGAGGCTTAACCTAAAATGAAGAACATAAACACTTTTATACCCTTGCTGTTGAATCAACCACACGAGTCAGCCTTCACTCGTACGAGTGGGCTGTCCTAGCTGTATGGTTGATCACTCACTCGTGTATGTGTACACAGATTAGGTTTGTGACTCAGCTCAGTACACTCTTGCGTATGAGCTTTTCAGCCGTACGAGTAAGGCTTCACTTGTACGTCTGACTGAGTCTAATATAGTCAAACATCCTTATCGCGTTCGTGCAGTACCTTTAACCACATATAAACACTGATAGGATAATAACGAGCGATCATGGTAGCCCACAAACTGAAGTACTGATCACAAACATAAGATAGATGTTTAGGGACTTACAGAAAATGCATCAACAGATCTCTTCTTTGTGGGCCATCACCAGTAGATTTCTTTCCTTTAGGCTTTTGAGAGAGAACTTCTTCTACATTCACTATTGGTGCATTCCCATACTTTACTGCTTTGTTAAAGAGCTCTTGAAGTTTGAGTTTTAGTGTATCTTTAATACCACTTTTACCTTTTCCAATAAAGTATTGCAGTATCTCCATCTATTCACTAAACCCTAAGGTTCTTAGTTCAGTATAGTCTATCCTCTCCTGAACATTACCTTCCCTGCTGACAGAGAAAGTCCTTTTTGTGCCTTTGTGCACCTTGATGATCTTACTAGGATTTGATCTTCTGGTTAGCAAATCACCATATTTGCTCCTATAGTAATGATCAGATAATTCTATTGTTCGTTCAGTTTCTATAGAGGCAGCAGCAGGTTCATTCTCAAAAGCTTCCAGTTCATCAAATGCCTCGTCCTGTTCTTTAACCATGGCTTTAGCTAACTTGAGGGACTCAGCCTCTTGTTTTTTGTCAGTAGCTAACTTAGCCTCTTCTTCCTGAAGCCTCAAGCTCTCAGCATATTCAGCATCAGCTTCCTCCCTTATTTACCTTTCAAGTTGAATACTTAAAAGATAATCATTGGCAGTAATGTTGAGGGATTTTGCTATAGCAATCAACGGTCTGCCTTCATTAGTAGCCATGGCATCACAGTATTGCTTTAGATCTATGTCCAGCTGTAGAGCCTCATAAAAGAGAGCTTTCTCTACATCAATATGTAGCCTTTGACCACTGTTGTATAGATAAACACCAACTTCAATGCCGAATTCCAAAGCATTGATGTAGAATTGCTGATCAAGTAGATGGTACAGCATTCTGGTTTGGCGTATCCTTTCAGGTATAGCTACTGCTCTTTGTTCAAGCAGTTCTGGAACAGTGATCTTCAGCCTGTAAGCCTCTCTTTTGTCTGGTTTCATCTTTCTTATGTCTGGCTCACCCTGTGCAGCTGGATCATCTTCCCAACTAGTGTGTTTATCATGATGTTTTGGGGAAGATGGAGGATACATAAGTGATTCTGCTATGCCAGAAGAACCCACTGAATAAAAATCAATGCGTTCATCCAGTGTCCTGTCAAAGTAAACAAGAGTTCGGGCAAAAATAGGTGATTGAACAAACGTTGAACTCCCTCTACCCCAGACTATAAAATTAGCAGGTTCAGCAGAATCAGCATCTTGGTTAGCACCCAGCTTAGCCACCATGGCTGGGTCTTCATCACTTGTTACACCCAGCCGCACACTTCTGGCTGGGTCTTCAATTACAGCACTCCTTGCTGTGTCTTCAGTACCAGCTGACTGATTAGTATCAGCTGGCACAACTGCCACAATATCTTCATCAGCTGTCTTAAATAAGGGCTCTTTCCTTAGGGGTTGGTTGTCCCTAGGGGCAAATTTTACCCTTTGTTTAACAATTGGCATGGGTTCAGCTGATGGTTCTTGTGTTGATACTGGTTCTTATGGAGGCAGATAGGGAGTAATAGTAAGATACTCCCCCTCAGCTGGTTCATCATCATCATCAAGGTTGATGCTATCTGCTGGCTGTGATTGTGTAGCTGGCTGAGCAGTAGATGCAGATCGAGAGGATTGGCTGGTTTCTAATATAGCATCCAGCCACTTCATGAATACATCAGCTCTAACTCCTCCTGACTCAGTTGAAGCAAAGTAATCTTGCATCTCTTCAGATGTCATCTTCTTAATTCTATTTGCTCGCTCAGCATATAACTTTGCTTTCTTTTTATCATATTTCACCATGAACTTAGCATTTCTTTTCAAAGCAGCCCTTTTATGTTCATCAATGCTGAGTAATTCATCATGAATTTCACGCTTCTCAGGAGTGAGGGATCGTATATGCTCAATCTTATGTCGTTTCTGAGCAGCATAGGCCTCAAATCTAGCATTGAAAGCAGCGTCTAGTTCCTGCTATCTCTTCTAATGCCTCTCTAGTTTTCTTTTCAGTTTTCATTCAATAGTTTGAGAGACAGCAAAAGATTCAGCTATAGCCAGTTCAGACACATCACTGGGTTACTGCCAGAACCAATATCATTCACAAATGTGGTAGACACACAGGGTTAAGATTCACCAGCAGTCTTGACACCTGCTTCAGTATGAGCGTTGATGGGCTTAGTGCCAGTACCTTGACCATTACCATCACCACCATCATCACCATCTCTCCTTTTCTGTTTT